>NC_080164.1:45060159-45416889 GCF_950295315.1 Erinaceus europaeus
AAGAAAATATCAATAATAAAAGAGACATATCCCAGACATCAGTAGTAAAATAAAAATATTCTTGCTAGATAGCAACAAAGTAAAAATCTTTACAGAAATACCAATATGCAGAACTTGTTAATTTCTACTTATAAACGTCTAAATAACAGAACATTTTTTACAATACCGAATTTATATATCATATGGAAATGGAAAGTTTAATTTACCTTCAGGGACATCAGATGACTCTGACATGTCTAGAGAGTCCTCAGTCTTCTTACGTTTTTGTTCTGGTTCTAAATCTTTAAATTCAGATTCTTCTTCAACTAGAGTTATTTTTTCAGAAAAAAAAATTGATAAATTTACAAACTATACGAAGCTCATTATCAGTTAATACTGGCATTCAGATGTGAAACTACCATTTATCTAAGTAACCCACCTCTTAAGTCATCCAAGATTCTCTGATGCAAAGAATTAGCAGTCAAACCTATTATATATTAGTAAATGAATTTAAGAATATAGATCAAAACCCAACATAGGTATTTATACACTGTTCCAGAAAGAACTTAGTAATAAAATTAAATCACTAATAAAAACAAATTAAAAATTAATAAACACAACCCAAGTTCAAGCCTGGCCTCTACACCTCACTGAAAACTTTGATGCTGTGGTCTCTCTCTCTCTGCTTTTTCAGCCTATTTCTCAAAATAAGTACATTAAGCTTTATTATATTTATTTAAGAGAGATACAGACAGAAAGATACAGAGTAAGAGAGATCAGAGCACTACTCAGCTGTGGCTTATGGTGCTAGGGATTGAACCTCAGAGTCTCAGGTCTGGAATGTTTTTTGCATAGCCATTATGCTGTCTCCACAACCCATAGAGTCTGTCTTTTTTTTTTTAATTTCTAAAATTATTTAAATTTATTTATTGAATAGAGACAGCCAGAAGTCTAGAGGGAAGGGAGTGATAGGGAGAGAGACAGACATCTGCAACACTGCTTCACAACCTACAAAGCTTTCCCCTGGAGGTGGGGACTGGCGGTGTGTGTGTTTGTGGGGGTGGGGCTTGAACCTGGGTCCTTGTGCATTGATTGTAACATATACGCTCAGCCAGGTACGCCAACACCCAGCCCTCATAACTTCTGAGGCATTGTTATGGAGTAGCAGCAATTGCTTATACAAAAGAACATACCATTATTATTAAGTTACTACTTAGAATTCTGAAGAAACTACAGTGAGAAGTAGATGCATGCGAGACCAGTGGAGAGACTGCAAGTAGCAGGGGAGAGACTCAGTATGGAAGAAGCCATCCTTATCAGATGCCAGTATCATCTTGGTGGTTATACAACTTAGCAGAGTCCTGTGGCTGAGCTGAGAATCTCTGGACTCTTTACCCCTGACCTCAAGAAAATCAGGTGCCAGATTGTTCAAAAAAGATTCACCACTATTACAAAGAAGTAACTGAGAAGTGACAGTTAACTCTGCTCCTATCCTAAGGGAGATTTGCAGGAAACTATGTGCAGGCAGTGGCTGGAAAAGTGAGTCATGCTCCTTCAAGTATATAGGAAAAAGAAATACCTGCCTCATGTCCTCCTCTTTCCCCCACCCCAAATTAAAAAAAAAAAAAAAAAGGGTGGGGGGTATAGCATATGGTTATGCAAAGAGACTTTCATGCTTGAGGCTCTCAAGTCCCAGGTTCAATCTCTCACATCGCCATAAGCCACAGATTAGCAGTGCTCTGGCAAAAACAAACAAACAAACAAAAAACAAAAAAACAAACAGAAACAGAAACTCTCAGAAGGCTAGAAATGGACCTACCCTATGACCCTGCAATTCCTCTCCTGGGGATATATCCTAAGGAACCCAACATATCCATCCAAAAAGATTGTGTATACCTATGTTCACAGCAGTGTAATTTGTCATAGCCAAAACCTGGAAGCAACCCAGGTGTCCAACCACAGATGAGTGGCTGAGCAAGTTGTGGTATATGTACACAATGGAATACTACTCAGCTGTAAAAAATGGTGACTTCACCGTTTTCAGCCAATCTTGGATGGAGCTTGAAGAAATCATGTTAAGTGAAATAAGCCAGAAACAGAAGGATGAATATGGGATGATCTCACTCTCAGGCCGAAGTTGGAAAAACAAGATCAGAAGAGAAAACACAAGTAGAACCTGAACTGGAGCTGGTGTATTGCACCAAAGTAAAAGACTCTGGGCGGGAGGTGGGGATGGTAAGTACAGGTCCTGGAAAAGGATGACAGAAGACCTTGTGGAGATTGTATTGTTATGTGGAAAATTGAGAAATGTTATGCATGTACAAACTATTGTATTTACTGCCAACTATAAATATTATTCCCCAATAAAGAAATTAAAAATAAATAAAAATCCAGAAACAGAAAACCTCACAGACCAGCTCTATGGGCACAGTGCTCCCCACCTGCAGGGGTTTCTTCCTCCTTTTCTATCTCCCTCCTTCTTATTTCTGGCTGTCTCTATCCAATAAAAGAACAAACAAACTTCATTCCAAAATAGTCATGAGGTTTATCAGCATCAATTTCAGGAAGACAGTTTAAAAAGTTAAGTTTTATCTAGTTCAATAGGAGATGAAAAAGTGATGAGTTTGTTGCTTATAAAAGCTTTTCTCTGAAAGAAAAGTGAAAAGATGGGAAGCCAGGATTCCAAGGCTAGGATTCTACTTCAAGGGCAAAATTTTTGAAAATGGGCAAATTTTGGCTAGACTTTGTGAAGTCACAAAACAGGTTAAAAAAAAAAACAACACAAGAGTAGACACTAAATTTACTCTAGTAAGTAGAAACAAGAGCAAGGTTACTCAATAAGGAATGGATCAGGGGAGCCAGGCGGTGGCATAGCAGGTTAAATGCACATGGCGCAAAGCGCAAGGACTGGAGTAAGGATCCCTGTTCAAGCCCCAGGCACCCCACCTGCAGGGGGTTCGATTCACAAGCGGTGAAGCAGGTCTGCAGGTGTCTAGCTTTCTCTTCCCTCTCTATCTTCCCCATCTCTCTCGATTTCTCTGTCCTATGCAACAACAATGACGGTAATAATAACAACAACGATAAACAAGGGCAACAAAAGGGAAAAAAATTAAAAGTTTCTAAAAAAATGTAAAAAAAAAAAGGAATGGGTCAGTAATGCAGAGGGGGGTATAGCTTCTGTTAGATGCTAATAGAAAATAGAAAAAACAAAAATGGTTTACAATTTATTGTGATGCATCATTGAAGGGTCAGCTGAGATTACATTCAGGATCTTTTTTTTTTTTTTTTTACATTTAATATCTTTTTTTAACATTCAATATCTTTTAACTGAATCACACCTGGTAGATTTTTCTTAGAACAGAAAAGCAAAATAAGAAGGAGGTGGGAAATACAAGGAATGGAATAGATATCCTTATAGTGCTGTTTAAGTTCTATTGGTGGGTGCTATTTTTACTTTCCTCTACTCTCCAAACCTCATGTCTGGGTCGAATGCTTAACCCCCTCCTTCCCCAACATTCTATGAATATGATGATAATCACTTGCTGAGTGATCTGTATTCTTCCTCAGCAGACACTGTTCACTACAGATAACAATAAAATTTATGTTGAAACAATATCTCTTCTAGAGAAGGAGAGAGACACAGAGTGTGAGTGTGTCAGAGGATTACTCTAATACACAAAGAGCCAGGGATTAAATCAGGACCTGGAGGCATGAAAATCTGATGCTCTATCAGTTGAGTGACTTCCCCAGACTCATAGCTACTTGGAAAATCCATAAAGGGATCCAGTCCACAAATAGGGTCAGTTAAAGCAAAACTTTCTTGGATCATTTTCACCAACCCCCACCTAGGAAATGTTTTTCTACTTTTTCCTCTTGATATATCTTTGAAACATTAGTCGCCTCTTCTCTATGCCTTTCCTTCAATTTTGATTTACCTTCACTCATTTGGAAACTCTCCTCCTCTTCCTTCTTCTCTTCCTCTTCTGCTGGTTCTGCTGCAATAGCTTTAAGCATTTTCCCAATTCTAAATCTCTTGGCTGGTGCTTTAGCTTTAAAAAGAAAGTCTAATTTATTGCTATAGAAATTATATACAGAATGTCTTTTATTCTAAATAATAATTTTAATACTTACATTTTGTAAACAAGTTCACAAACATATTTACAAAGGAAACTTATTTCTAGTATAAAACAGAAAATTTATTTTATTTTCCCTTTTGTTCCAAACACATACCTTTCCAAGGAACCAATGAATCATTTTCTGTTTTGTTACATAAGTCTAATATATGTTATTCTTAGTATAGTTAAATGTTTCAGATCTTCCCAAGTTGTGAAAGTAATGTGACCTATTATTCTATATCACCAAAATACTTGTGAAATGGTACCTTTAAGATTTTTTAAATCCTAAGTCTAAGCAAAAATTAGGAGGCAGTCTGAGATAAATACACTTTTGCTAATTCACATACCATATTTTCTAAATACAAATATACCAATTTATTCTAATTTTAATTTCCATATTCCTGTTTACTTTCTAGGTTTATCAGATTTTTTTGAGGTGTAGTAATTTAGGGTAAAGTGTGTTTTGTAATGAAAAGAAATTGTGAAATCTTTGCATGTTGATTTGGAGAATGTGACTGGCTATAACTATTTGTTGACTTCTTACAACAGACCAGGGTAAAATTACTAGTAATGCCACAACATATTTTCAAAAATTTTAAACATAACCCCCTCATAAAATAGAAAAACTACCACTTCTACTACCTGCTAAGTGCTTTTCAATCATGATTTTCATATCTTCTTCCACAACATTCTCATTTGCTGGACCCACTTGGGTTAAGAGTTCAGCATTTTTCTTCTGTGTGTCCACAGCTTTTTTTTTAATATCCCCTCTTTTATCTGTGGGATAGTGGCTTCTTCTTTGTGCTAACTCAAGCTTTAAATCATTGTCTCCATCTTCTTCCTCTCCAACTTCATCAACGGTGACAAAGTTAAGTTCTTCTTTAAGATTGTTAAAATCTGCCAGAGAGTCTTCATCTTCTTCAGTTACCTCATCCAAAGTCACTAAGTGCAGATCACTGCTGTCATCCTGTATTTCATCTACAGTAACTAATGTAGAAGGATCTTCAGGCATCTGAGAAGAAATGTACCCAATGCTGTCTCTTCCAGTACTTCCTTCATCTACTTTAGTATTTAAAGTGGTAAAACTTATGTCTGTGGACTCATTTAAAGGCAGTTCTTCCACTTCCCCAATTTCATCCACAGTTACCAGGCGTTCCTGTTTGAAAAGATCTTGTTCTTCAGTCACTGACAGTACAGTGACATCTTTAGGTTCACTGTGAGACATGCAATCATCTTGGTCAATTAACTCGTCCAACGTAAGAAGTGTATTTGAATTTTTTACCATTTCTTCCATATTTATTTCTTCTTCATCAATTACTTCATCCACAGTGACTAGAGCTTGTGCTAGATGTGCAGCTGCAACTTCCTCTTCCCCAATTTCATCTAGTGTAACAAAAGATAATTCACCCTCAGCAACATGAGAAGCTGGTTTTTCCTTCTTCCTTAAGTTAAGTTCAGAGGAAGGGGCATCTTTTAAAGTGTCTTTCCATTTTCCCTTTAATGGATTCTGCTTGGCTTGAAGAGGATTCACATCCTCTATAACTTCATCCACAGTAAGATAGTCATCCAAATTAAATGAAAATAATATCTCCTGTTGGAAAGGAAAGAAAAAAATAGAATTATTTTTAGCACAGAAATTTCCTCAAGATTGAAATTAAGATGTTTTTAAAATCTCACACATGAGAATCAACTTGGAACGTTCCTACTTATGACCACAGAATGTGAGCTCAGATCTACAGGGATGCAGAGGTCACACAGGCTCCTCAGCTGAATATGGGCCCCAGATCAGATCAAGTCGATGAGGTTTATAGTCAACAATATTTATACACCTTTCTTATATTTGGGAGCTACTCTCTTCCCTGATTCAGCTTTCTGGTCCTTTTTCCAGCCATGACATCATCTCCCCAAACAATAATAGCTTGGGTCCACCTGCATATCAGATGTCAGGCTCAGAGAAAAAAAACAAAAACAAAACAAACAAACAAACAAAAAAAAAACACTAGTATAGCCAGCTAGTATATATGGGCCCTTTGGAATATAACTAAAATAGGCCTACTGACTATCTACAAAATGGTGATCCCCAAATCTTCATCTACACTAATGTAGCCTTTGGGTTCATGATTAGTCAACAATTTGTTTGGCTTTATATATTAAACCTTTTTTCAGCCACCAGGTTCCAGATGCTACCATGATGCCAACTGGACATCCCTGGGCAGACGACCCCACCAATGTGTCCTGGAGCCTCACTTCCCCAGAGCCCTGCCCCACTAGGGAAAGAGAGAGACAGGGTGGAGTATGGATCGACCTGTCAACACCCATGTTCAGCAGGGAAGCAATTACAGAAGCCAGACCTTCCACCTTCTGCACCCCATAATGACCCTGGGTCCATACTCCCAGAGGGATAAAGAATAGGAAAGTTATCAGGGGAGGGGATGGGATTCGGAGTTCTGGTGGTGGGAATTGTGTGGAGTTGTACCCCTCTTATCCTATGGTTCTTGCCAGTGTTTTCCTTTTTATAAATAAAAATTATATATACATACATAAATATATATATATAAACAACTGGGGGCCTCACATACACAAGTGCTATCACCTATCTGCTGAGTCATCTCCCAGTCACCCAAGAATATTAAACTACTATAGCATCTCAAATGTACCTAGAAAGTAAATAGCTAACTAGACTGTTCCATCGGCCAATTCATACACATAATACATATGTTACGGTATGAAAAACTAAGATAGAAAGTTCATATTTTGAGAAAGATATGTGAAAAAAATGCTATGGTTTAGGTCCAAATACAATATTAACAAAGGGGGGGGGGTAATTTGAAAAATGGTACAATGCCAGAGAAAATAAATTCCCAGTAGACCGCTTTAAATATGCTATCAATGCCAATTATTAGCACATATTAATGACATCAGAATACCTATAATTTTGTGGGGTAAAGTCTGTAGGCAATTGTATCATTAATTTTACCAAGACAATGGAACACTGACATGCTAAAAACAACATACTTCTCCCCATACCAATATAAAGGTTGAAAATGCAGCCTAGGAGGTGGCACGGTGAGGCTGAGTACAGAGGGAGGCTGAGCACAGGGGTGAGGCTGAGCACAGAGGGAGGCTGAAGCACAGGGGTGAGGCTGAGCACAGAGGGAGGTTAAGTGTGTTGGACTCATAAGCAAATGTCAGAGTGATGTTCTAGTTTTGTTTTTCTCTTCAATCAATACATGCATCTTGGGTGTATGTGTCTAAATTCACCCCTTATGGGGGTGGGTGGGGGTGGCAACAACTAACAACTTTTAGACTGAAAAAAGTATGAATGGTGGAACCTTAAGAGACCAAATCAAATAGAAAATTAAAAAAGAAATGTGCATTTGACAGAACTCAGTACCAAGAAAATAAATCTTAAGAGTTTACCCAGTTAGATTAAACTAAGCTATAATATGACATTAATTTCAAAGTTCCACAAAATAGTGGGGAATTTAGTCAAGTAACAAACAACTCTCTCTCTCTTTTTTAATATTTATTTATTCCCTTTGTTACCCTTGTTTTATTATAGTTATTATTGTTATTGATGCTGTCGTTGCTGGATAGGATAGAGAGAAATGGAGAGAGGAGAAGACAGAGAGGGGGAGAGAAAGACACCTGCAGACCTGCTTCACCGCCTGTGAAGCGACTCCCCTGCAGGTGGGGAGCCAGGGGCTCGAACTGGGATCTTCACGCCGGTCCCTGCACTTTGCGCCACATGCACTTAACCCTGCTGCGCTACGGCCCAACTCCCATCTCTCTCCTCTCTCTTTTAAATTGCCACCAGGATTAACACTGGGGGTTGGTGCTGGCATTACAAATCCACTGCTCTCTGGGACTGTTTTTCCCTTTTCACTTTGTTTGAAAGGACAGAGAGATTGAGAGGAGAGAGGGAGGCAGAGAGATACCTGTGGACCTGCTTCACTGCTCATAAAGTGTCCTCCCTGCAGGTGGGGAGAGGGGCTTGAAGCCATTCCTTGCACGTGGTGATGTGTGTACTCAATGGGTGTGCCACGGCTTGGCCCCCTATAGCTATATTTTTCCTTTCTTAAATATTTTTATTTATTTATTTATGAGAAAGATAGGAGGAGAGAATGGAAGAACCAAACATCACTCTGGTACATGTGCTGCCGGGGACTGAACTTGGGACTTCATACTTGAGAATTCAGTGCTTTATCCACTGCACCACCTCCCGGACCACCCTATATCTCTATTTCTATTCTGTGCTTATTGCCAAGTCCTCCCAATGTGAGACTTGAGTATTTCTCTACTCTAATCACCCCCACCTTTTTTTTAAGGGGAAGTTAGGGGTGGAGAGGCAAGAACATTAGTTATTTTAGCTCACAATAAAAAAAAATTATGGGGAGGGTATGTGGTGGCACACCTGGTTGAGCACACATGTTACAATGTGTAAGAACTAGGGTTCAAGCCCTTGGTCCCCACCTGCAGGGGAAACGCTTTACAAGTGGTGAAGTCGGGCTGCAGGTGTCTCTCTGACTCTTTCCCTCTCTAAATTTCTGTCTCTATCCAATTGTTATAGAAGTGACCCAAGCTATAAGGTTGATGAATTCTTCTGTGGAGAGATAGAAGAGTTAGTCTTAGTGGAATGTTTCTTACCTCTTTAGATTTGGAACTTCTACCAGCGACACTTTTAGGAATCTTAGTGTTTTGTCCAGCAAAAGTCTGAAATAATAAGTAAGAAACGTGAAAAAATAGAAGTTATGATTAGGTTCTTAAATGTCCTTTGGGGGGGAAAATCAAATCAAACATTAAGAACATTCAGTTACGCAAATATTTAACAGATAAATCAAGCCAACAAGCATATAACAGTATGGGTATTATCGCTGTAACTTGTATTTAAATTCCATTTCATTGGTTGTTTCTTTCCTAAAGACCCAATGTCTAGGTTTGCCAATCAACCAGTAAGCCGATAAAGGAAGCTTCAATTTAAAAGAGAAAATGGTTTCCCATTCAGAATCAGAGTGCTAGTACACCTCAGGAGATTCACTGGAGACATTTTTATTTTAACCACAACATTATATTTCTGACCACATTTTGTACAAATGTTTTTCAAACCTGTTAAGAACTTGAGCTAATCCTACATGCCTACTTGCTTAAATCAATGGGACTGCATAAGAAAGGGGTAGAGGAGATGAAAGTATAAAACAAGATTACATCTCCTGCTCTGTTATAGCAGAGTTAATCTCTTCCAAGATACAGAGTCATTCATTCTTGCTAGCCTCCTCACCTTATTGCTGCTGTCATCCCGTTTCATGATGGAAGGTCTAGTCTCTGTTTCCTGAGACTGTTTTGTAATGTCTTTGTGATCCAGTTTAGAATCCTTGCCTTTCAGGGCTGAGATTCTTCCACTGCCTCCTCTGGTAACAATGCTCTGAAAGGGCTTGAATTTACTGCTGCTTTCAGCCAAGCCTGACCTGATAGTTGGAGGTTTAGGCAGAAACAAATCCTTGGCTGCAAGCTTCTTTTCAGTGTTTATTTGATCTCTGAATGCAGACCTTAGAAAACTTTTCTGGTTTTCAGATTTAGAAGGTGTAGCTTTTGCCTTTGGAGAAGAGACCACACCAGTCTTGGTATTTGTTTTACTGCTAGATGCACTTGATGTAGCCAGCATATTAGTTTTACTAGTTTCATCAGACTTGTTTGACTGACCCACTCCTTTAGTTGAGCATGTTTTGGTCAGAGGATTTTCTGAAGGTTTTTCTTTCACTGTTGCCACAATCTTTTCCAATTTCTCTGCAACCACCCTTTCATCATTTTTTTCAGGCTTCTCGCTTCCTATTTGTAGATCCATTCTCATTTCTTCAATATTAAATTCAGTTTCCTCCTTATCATCCATGTTATCTTTTTCACAGATTTCCTCTTTATTCACTGCCTTCTCAGCCTCAGTGAAAATCCCTGGTGCTAGTTCAGTAACACCAGCAGATGGCACAACTTCTGAAACAGTGTCATGTTTGTCCACTTTAGTTACAACTTCTACCACAGACTGTGTAATCCCCGAGAAGAAATCTGCTTCAAATGGAGATTCTTCTAGAATTCCTTTGATGCTCCTTTCTTCTATAAATGCACTGTCAGGTGTTGATAATTGTGCTTCAGGGTTAATACTTTCTGCCTCTTTCTTTTCAAAGTCACCAGTATATACTTGCTGCTGATTTAAAACAGATTCCTCTACATTTTCGGTGAATAATTCAATACTTGTTGGAGTAGATGCCACGAGAGGGATTTCTACTTTGACTTCTGCTTGAGTTTCAATTTCTAATGGTTCAATAATAAATTCAGAGTCACACAGTGCTTCTACAGTTTCTTCCTCACAAGGCTCTTCCTGATGTACAGAAGCTTCTGTTTGAATGCTGGGAATAGTTTCCTCTTCAACTTCACTAGGTTTAACAGAGGGACTATCAGCTGCTGTTTGCACCTCACTTTCATCAACTGGACTGTTTTTCAAGTCAGGGCTAAAAGTATTTAAAAACAAACAAAAAGAACACAAACAAAAGAACACAAACAAAAATCAAACTATGATGAGAATTCAACCATTATAAGTAAGCCTGTTGATGCCAATTGTTAAGACTTCCTGATGCATTGGGGGAAAGCACTGGGAAATCCAGCCAATCAGCATTAAAATGGTTAAGATGTTTTGACAGAAATCAGTAAGTAAATATAAAATTTCAAAATAGATATTCTATTGTGTTGAAGACTGATCTTAATGGTGGAAAAGGGCAAAATTATGATGACTGACAAGGAACTTTTACTCAAATTAGTTATAATCACATTTCCCCTTCTGTACCAAGTTTACACTTGACAATGAAAGGCAAAATGTGAATTTTGAGACACCACAATGAGTACTGAATCCTATCTTCCCAGCACTGGACAGTTAAATAACACAGTATATGTATAGTTCTACACTAATGATCTATGAAATGAATTTGTAAATTTTGAAAGTAAACCTCAATGTGAGATAGATTTGTTTTTAGTTTCCCTAGCTATGTTTACTTTGTTTATTTTAATATTATATTTACTCATGAAGAAGATAGGCAGAGAGAAAGAAAGAACCAGACATCATTCTGGTAAATGTGCTGCCGGGGACTGAACTCAGGACGTCATGCTTGAGGGTCCAATGCTTTACCCACTGTATCACCTCCCAGACCATGGTCTGTTTACTTGTACTTAAAAGAAAACATTCTTTGAAGGTATCTTTTAAATACTGTTGGAGGTTCAAGGTTAGAACCAAAACTGCTAGAATTACCTTAATATAAATAGGTAGTCTTATTAAAAAATGTGAGTTTGGGCTACATTATGAAAAGGAATATCAGAAAAAAGAAAATTTTCAAGTTAAGAGAATAATTTGAAATCAAAATATTAAGTTAGAATCCAAAGTAAACAAAAATCTGTAGTCATTTTCTACTCTCACTGAGAGACAGAATAAACTTTTAACAATTTAATGACCCACAAACTAAGGGTCTTCTTAAAGAGACAATGTTCAGGATGTTTTAAGATAAATTAAAATCTAACACAGTTACACTGAAGAAGCAAGTTGAAAGTGATGATACAATATCAACATCTCAATAGTAAAAATGTATTAATTTCTTTATTTTCTTTTCTCCAGGGTATCACTGGGGCTTGGTGTCTGTATTATGAACCCACTGCTCCTGTGGCCTTTTTTTAAAAAATTCTTTTTATAGGACAGAAATTGAGAGGGGAGAGAAAGAAACAAGGGGAAAGAGACAGAGAGACACCTGCAGACAAGATCTGCTTCACTGCTTGTGAAGTGACCCCCAACAGGTAGGGAGCCGGGGGCTCAAACTGGTATCCTTACACTTCACACTACCTGAGCTTGCAATCCTGTGTGCAACCACCGGGTTCCCAACTGTATTAATTTCTTATTCTGTTTTCCAAGAAAGGAGGTGAGATATTCCTTTTGAAATTCTCAAGTATGGCCATAGACTAATACAAGATGATGTGTATCTGTGTTCTGAGATGTTAACAGTATTTCAGGAATCTAGAGAAGTTAAGTGCTACCGCTGAGGAGTCTAATCATTTGAGAAAATAAAGCTATCGTGGCCAGGTGGTGGCGCACCTGGTTAAGTGCTCACATTTCATTGCGCAAGGACCCAGGTTCAAGCTCCTGGTCCCTAACTGCAGGTGGGAAAAGCTTCAAGAGTAGTGGAGCAGGGCTGCAGATGTCTCTCTGTCTCTCTCCCTCTCTATCTTCCCCTTCCCTCTCAACTTTGTCTATCCAATAATAATAATTAAATAAAAATATTTTTTAAAAAATAAAGCTGTCTACCTACTAAGAAATGTAGGTTTAAACATCCAAATCAGAAAATTTCAGAGAACAGAGAAATATCTCTGGATAAAAATCCTAAAAGCAAATAGTTTTAGGAATCTAACTAGTCAGTAATCACAGGCCTTAATCAAAACAGAGTCTACTCATTTGTATGTTATCTTTTCTATGCTGAAAGGGTTAAAAGGTTCCTACTAGAAATAATTTTATGTTCCTTATATTTAAAAATATCAATGGCTGATGTTAGATGTTTCAAATTTTTAGGACTAGTCGAAATGTAACTTGTGGTCAAGCACAAACATTAACAGAGAAAAAGTAGTAACTTTTATACTAGAGAGAAAATAGTAACAGTTATAGTAGTTTTGTAAATACTATTTCTTAAACTGTTAAGTTTTCAAAGTGATAAAACTCATTTGTGGTAATGAAGACTAAATTCAAATTCCTATTGCAACAAAACTGTCTATTACTGTAGAGGCTTTACAAAGCAGTATTATACGATAATACCAGTGTAGGCTGGGAAAAGAGCTTAGCCAGTTAAGAGCACAGAACTTGCATGTCATGGGTCCTAGAGCCCACAGGTTCAATTCACAGCACCTGTAGTATGATAAATCTAAGCCATACTCTGGTCACTCTCTTTCTCATAGTAAATAAATCTTTAAATACAGTTTATCTATTTAAAAAAAATTTTTTTTTCACACAAAATGAATTATATAATTCTACAACTGAGAGAGTATAACCTACTATGATAAGTGGCATAATGCCCTATTTGTTCTTGTCTACTGGTCTTTTAAAATTATAGTTCTTCCTTCACAAAATGTATCTCCCAAAACTTAGTTCTGGTTTTTGGGCTAATGTGAGCAGAAGTTAGTTTGGAATGTCAGTTTAAGATGTCAAATGAATTCTCACCAAAGTAAACAACCAGTTCCTTAAAAGATCAAAGGAAAACAGAATTATATTCTGGGAAATGGCACCAAGAAAGAATTCCAGGAAGGTGAGCAGAATACGGCCATCTAATACCCTCCCCCACAGCCCCATCCTATTCTTAACTGTTGTTAATACCAGTTTAAAAAGCTTGAGAAAAATCATACAACAAAAGCTGGTCACGCAAACAAAGGTTAACAGTATACCACACACTCTCTGAGAAACCTTAAACTGAGATTTAACAACAATGAAGATTAGTAGTATTTATTTCAGAGAGTCATTCAGGTGCTTCCAAAATTAATAATGAATGATGAATTGGTAAAAACTTCATCAAACAACCTTATTAGAACTTTAATCACATGATAAAAATGTTTACATGGGGTGGAGAGAAGTGAAATAGGCAAAATATAAAAGTATAATATATCCATGAAGGCCTGTTTAAACAGTAAATACATTTAATTGCCTCATGTTAATTATAAATAGAATCATATTCAAAATTACAAAGTACCAACAAATGCTTTAAAAAACAGAAACACAGGCACTAGCAATTCCTCAGCATTATCTACTGTAATAAAAAATGTGAAGTGATCAGGCCACATCCCATGTCTACTTTGTGGGCTGTGAAGATAGTCCAACATGTTTGGGACTCCAACAAGCCAGAGCTGAGTTGTGTTGGGGGGTGGGGTCATAAAAATAAACAAAATAAATATTTTGAAACAAGATATTACTGCTAGGATTTTTAAAAAAATGTATTTGTTAGACCGCACAACTATTAATCTATTAAGAATCTTTGATTTTAGTAGCTGGTGGCACACCTAGTTAAACACACACATTACCATGCCCGAGGACTGGGGTCCAAGCCCCACTCCTCACTGGCAGAGGGGATGCTTCATGAATGGTGACAGTCTGCAGGTGTCTTTCTCCCTCTATGTCTCCCCTACTTTCAATTTCCCTGTCTTATCCAATAAGAGAAAGAAAGAGAATCTTAGATTGCTCTGGCTTTATGACAGTGCTGGGGAATGAACCTGAGACCTTGATCCTCAGAAGCACTAATGGTGAGTATAACCAGTATGCTATCTCCTCTGCCTAAAAAGGAATTTTTTAAAGAGCCTATTTATATGTATATGCCAGAGTTAATCTGTGTGTGCACCTAACTGTATATCCATGTTTTTCTATAGTGGTACTTCCGCTCATAGATACTTTGTAGACTTTCAATTAAATTGCTATTGGTTTTAGTTCTTAGGTAAGTGAATGCAATCAGCATAATGATGTGCAAGTTAATATTAAGTCTATGCTATAACATACGAGCCCACTGTTTAGACTACACACACACACACACACACACACACACACACACACACACACACACACACTTAATAAAAGCAATGCTCAGCTCTGGCTTATGGTGGTATAGGAGATTGTACCTGGAACTCTGGGACCTCAGGCATGAGGAACTCATTACATAAGCATTATTCTATTTCCCCAGCCCCAATATATTTTAATACACTTGTAATCAAGTCATCATTAAGGGTTTCATTTTATAAGAGAGCCAGTGAAAAGATTCTGTTTTTCAAGCATCTTACATTAGATCACATATAGTAAGTAATATAGTAAAGTTGCCATTATTTACTTTCAAATACAAAGTTTACTACCGAGACTCTAACAATAAGGGTATAACAATTAGTATAAAGAAGAGGAAAGAATGCTACTATCAGTGATTTGCAATGACCAAATAAAAGTGATATTATTCATGGGAAGAGCAAAGATAGTGAAAGTAATGGTAATCATGGGAAAGCAAAAATTACTAAAAGAACATATTATATGCGGTCAAAACAAGGTCAGTGGTTCTAAAGACTCCAAAAAAATAAATAAATAAAGCAAAGTACATTAATACTCTTTCCCACATATCCCACCCCCTACCATCAGTTGTTTCCAAAAAGTAACAAAATACACACTGAATTGTAGTTTTAGTTGTTAACTGAGTCAATGAACTTATGAGGAACAAAAATAATTTAAAGTTAACTATTATGTGTAACTATTTTGGAATAAAAATACCTAAGAAAAATATAACGCAGATCACAGAGTCAGGTAATTTAAGAGTCTTAGCAAAATGTTTAATGGAAGTTATATCTGTATATTTCACACTGCTTGTAGTATACATTTAGTTTTTCTTAGAAAGACTAATAAATACCTGATATCTGATGTCAAAACCCCAGATCAAACAGATCTAAAATCTAAAACCACACTTTCATATCATATATAAGATGAAAATGTAAAATATAAACATTTTTACAATAATTGCAACAAAATAAATAAAATTCAGCAATTAGCTAAATACTATATAAGTTAGCAAACCTAAAGCAACATACCTTTCTGTTCCTAGTTCTAGGTTGTTCTCAGTTTGAACCTGTAACACAATTCCACAGTGTATTAGAGGTTATCCCACTAGATTTTAAAATTTAACCAATCAATGCAATGCTTCAATTCTTAAAGTCAAAGCTAAAAGGCTTACACTGTATCTTAGATATACATCAAAACAGCAATTTTTCAATGTCTACATAATCTGAGGCTACTGAATTATTTTCTTTATTAGATAAAGAGTTCTAAGTATGGCTCAGAATAAATAGTACACAGCAATTAATGAGAAAAACAAGTCTCTTTAATAAGAAACTCTACCTCTAAAAGCTTGAGATTCCACTTTTTGCTAAACAGAAAAACAGGCTGAAATATCATCTTCACTGTAAGATTATAAATTTTATTTTATGAAAATCTGTAATAAAGTTATAGGTTATAAATTTTATGTCATAGCAAAATGGAGACTTTTTTTTGCCTCTAGGGTTATTGCTGGGGCTCAGTGCTGGTGGTACTATAAATCCACTGCTCCTGGTGGCCACTTCTTCTTTTCTTTTGCAATTCGTTCCCCCCCTTTTTAATATTTATTTATTATCTTTTGTTGTCTTTGTTGTAGTTATTACTGTTGTCAGCATTGTTGGATAGGACAGAGAGAAAAAGAGAGGAGGGGAAGACAGAGAGAGAGCAGAGAAAGACAGACACCTGCAGACCTGCTCCACCGCCTTTGAAGTGATTTCCCTGCAGGTGGGGAGCTGGGGGCTTGAAGCAGGATCCTTCAGCCGGTCCTTTGCACCACCTGTGCTTAACCTGCTACGCTACCACCCGACTCCCTGCAATTCGTTTTTAAAATTTATTTTCATTTGATAGAGACAGATAGAAATTGAGAGGGGAGTGCAAGGCAGAAAGGGAGAGAGACCAGAGAGACACCTGCAGACCTGCTTCACCACTAGTGAAGCTTTCCCCTTGCAGGTGGGGACCAGGGGCTTGAACCTGTGACCTTGAGCACTGTAACGTGAGAACTTAACCAGGTGAGGCATTGCCTGTCCCTCATTAAAAAAAAAAAATTTTTAAATATTTATTTATTTTCCCTTTTTGTTGCCCTTGTTTTTCATTATTGTTGTAGTTATTATTATCATTGTTATTGATGTTGTGGTTGTTAGATAGGACAGTGAGAAACGGAGAGGAGGGGAAGACAGAGGGAGAGAGAAAGATAGACATCTGCAGACCTGCTTCACCGCCTATGAAGCGACTACTCTGCAGGTGAGGAGCTGGGGGCTTGAGCTGGGATCCTTATGCCGGTCCTTGCACTTCGTAACACATGTGCTTAACCAGCTGAGCTACCGCCCAACTCTCCCTTTTTTTTTTTAATTGGACAGAACAGAGAAATTGAGAGGGATGGGGAGATAGAGTGGGAGACAGCCAGACACCTGCAGACCTGCTACACGTGAAGCGAAACCCCCCCTTTGCAGGCAGAGCGCCAGGGGCTCAAACTAGGATCCTTGCATGGGTCCTTGCGCTTAGTAGTATGTGCACTTAAGGAACATCACCAACCAGCCCCCAAAATAGAGACTACCTGACTTTAAAAGATTTCAAAACACCTTGAAGTATAAGACAAATGTTAATAATTTTTATACATATTTCTGAACTACAAATAAAGTAAAATGCTAGGGTCCAGAAAGGAAGCAAGAGTTAAAATTTAGTGCAAATGTACCAAACATCAATCTAGGTTTTGGGTATATCAGTGAATATAATAGAACATAACATACTAGCTGTAGGTTTTATCAGTGTGAATTACATGTGCTCTGAGTTGAAAAGTATCTTTCTTAGACTAAAATCAGAATTTTATTTTATTTTTAAATATTTATTTATTTTATTTATTCCCTTTTGTTGCCCCTTGTTTTATTGTTGTAGTTATTATTGTTGTTGATGTCGTCATTGTTGGATAGGACAGAGAGAAATGGAGAGAGGAGGGGAAGACAGAGAGAGGGAGAGAAACATAGATACCTGCAGACCTGCTTCACCGCCTGTGAATCCACCGCCCCTGCAGGCGGCTTGAACCGGGATCCTTAGCCGGTCCTTATGCTTTGCGCCACGTGTGCTTAACCCGCTGTGCTACCACCCAACTCCCCAGAATTGTATTTTAAAGCAACTTAATAGTGTACCTAAACTATTACTGGTGGGGCCTTCTTTACTTGATTACCTAGTGGGGCATCAAGTTTACATCATAGTAGTATACACATGATTTATAATTTATGTCAAAGATGGCAGTTGATATATCTCATCCACAATGTCCATCAACAGTCCTCTCATTCATACAAGAAGCTTGTTAGATAATATGTGTAGAGTAGGGCAACATTAAGCTTAAGGTCTATACTTATGGTATGCAAAAAAGTTTTGGCAAGGAGCATGCGAATTAGAACCACATAGCAAAGTTGTCTCTTGAATATGTTCCCAACAATGTACCTAGCACACAATGTGCCTCAAACCAGACAAATGGTCCAACAGCACTTGGAGCTCTATGAGATTTCTATGTACCCAAGTGAGACCAGAGGTTTTACTTAAGCACAGTCTTATGGTTCTCTTCACCCTGAAACCACTGTCCTCTAGCCTTATATGAATTTAAGAAGCTGACTGATTTATATATCCAATTTACAGCTCTAATGATAGCCTCACCATATACTACCCACAGCACACCTATTTCAACAAAAAGGGAATATGAGCCAGCTGTTGAATTTCAGGCTTTTTTTTTTAGCATCTGGGATCTGGTCGCAAGCTTCTCAGCAAGCTGCTAATTAACACCTGAAACTGCTAGTAGTTTCCCCAACTCCAGAACATCTCTTGCACTTAAACATGGTGGCAGAGATCTAGAAAGACCTTAGTAAAGATATAGCCTGATCCCCCAGTTGTGTTAAGTAGAAACACTGAAAGCAAATAGCTAGGCAGTGGCCTGGCAGGAAAACAAACAACAACAACAAATGAGATATAATATAGAAGAGAAGTATATTTACTTGTGAATAGTTTTTCAAGATTTTATTTTGGGTAATAAAGAGGACAGCAACCTCAAAAGTTACAGTTCCACTACAGCAACAAAAACAATAAAATATCTAGGAGTAAACCTAACCAAAGAAGTGAAAGACTTGTATACTGAAAATTATGAGTCACTACTCAAAGAAATTGAAAAAGACACAAAGAAGTGGAAAGATATTCCATGTTCACGGGTTGGAAGAATTAACATCATCAAAATGAATATATTACCCAGAGCCATCTACAAATTTAATGCTATCGCCATCAAGATCCCAAGCACATTTTTTTAGGAGAATAAAACAAATGCTACAAATGTTTATCTGGAACCAGAAAAGACCTAGAATTGCCAAAACAATCTTGAGAAAAAAGAACAGAACTGGAGGCATCACACTCCCAGATCTCAAATTGTATTATAGGGCCATTGTCATCAAAACTGCTTGGTACTGGAACATGAATAGACACACTGACCAGTGGAATAGAACTGAGAGTCCAGAAGTGAGCAACAGAATAGTCACCACAGAAAAGATCCAAAAAGATCCAAAAAGCCGAGAAACACATGAAAAAATGCTCCAAGTCTCTGATTGTCAGAGAAATGCAAATAAAGACTACAACAAGATACCACTTCACTGCTGTGAGAATGTCATACATCAGAAAAGGTAACAGCAGCAAATGCTGGAGAGGGTGTAGGGTCAAAGGAACCCTCCTACACTGCTGGTGGGAATGTCAATTGATCCAACCTCTGTGGAGAACAGTCTGGAGAACTCTCAGAAGGCTAGAAATGGACCCACCCTATGATCCTGCAATTTCTCTCCTGGGGATATATCCTAAGGAACCCAACATATCCATCCAAAAAGATCTGTTTACACATATGTTCTTGGCAGCACAATTTGTAATAGCCAAAACCTGGAAGTAACCCAGGTGTCCAACAACAGATGAGTGGCTGAGCAAATTGTGGTCTATATACACAATGGAATACTACTCAGCTGTAAAAAAATGGTGACTTTACCGTTTTCAGCTGATCTTGGATGGACCTTGAAAAAATTATGTTGAGTGAAAAAAGCCAGAAACAGAAGGATGAATATGGGATGATCTCACTCTCAGGCAGAAGTTGAAAAACAAGATCAGAAAAGAAAACACAAGTAGAACCTGAAATGGAATTGGCATATCGCACCAAAGTAAAAGACTATGGGGTGGGTTGGTGGGTGTGGAGAATACAGATCCAAGAAGGATTCAGAGGACCTAGTGGGGGGGGTTGTATTGTTATATGGGAAACTGGGGAATGTTATGCATGTACAAACTATTGTACTTACTGTTGAATGTAAAACATTAATTCCCCAATAAAAAAAAAATCTTGTAACAAACAAACAAACAAAAAGTTACAATTCCTCTTTTTTAAAGATCGAGACAGAGGTAGAAAGGCAGAGAGATTCAGAGAGACCACAGCACCAAAATTTACTTCAATAGGGGACCAGGCTCAAACCTGGGTTTCATAAATGGCAAAAGAGCATACTACCCGAGTAGGCTATTTCCCTTTAAACAGTTCCCTTTAAAACACTTATTCTTAGAGATATTTGTTCTTTGGTCATAGTCCTAGTGATGTTACTTAACTCCTGCTAATACAATAAAACCGTTAGGGGAAGTATAAATATGAAGTTAATTTTTTCTTACTAGCGTTATTACTGCTTAAGTCCATAAATGGCCCTGGGAAAGTCCCATGTTTGGTGAAGCAATAGTGTGGTATCTCTTCTGTGTCTCTTCCCCTTTATCTTTTCTCAAGTAAAAGAATGAGAAAATTGGCCTGGAGGAGATCACTCACTACGCGATAATATCATACATGCACAAAGCACCTATGGTGCATTAAAAAGACTCTTTTAATGACTAAACAAAATTGAACATTGCCCAGGAATACATCCTGAAATTTCCTAACTAGCATGGAAAGAACAACTTTTAAGTTTTACTGTCTAGAAGCACAGTAAGTTGATACAAAATACTCTTACCTCTGAGGAGCTTATCTTTGGAGATAGTGTGCAGGTCAATACATGATCACCTATGTTCTGTGGATTTTGTTTCAGGAAATTGTATACTGACTGAGCAGATTCAGGACTATCCAGCTGAAGAATTGCCTTGGGGAAGATAAAAAAATGTATGAAAAAAAATAGTTCTTTTAAAAATTAAAAGTACAATTACAATGCACTTCACCAATTCCACGTTTTGGTACATATCTAAAAGTGAATTCAGAGACTGAAACATACATGTTTATACCTAAATTCATACCAGTATTATTTACAACAGTTGAAAGATGGAAGAAACCTAAGTGTTAGAATCAACCTGGCAGGTTGTATAGTGTAAAAACCACTAGCCAATGAGGTATAAGGTTCTAAGTTTGGTCCCTGGCTCCACATGTGATTTATTATATAACTTGTAAAAATTATACTTTTCTTTAAATTCAGAGATTCTGAGGACAAAACTATTTCATACTTTTGACAGTGAAAAAGAAAATATGTAATTTTGATGGCAGCTGAATATTTATAGTCCAGTTAAGTTTGATAAAAAATTGTAGACTATAGAAAAATTTAGAATTCAGTTATATATTCTCTGCACAACATACAAAGGAACTTGTTACCTTGTTTTTATTACTCATGAATATGTGGTGATCCACTTTTCCAAACTGAAGTCCAACACAAAGTACACACTGAAGTCCATCTTCTGGTAAGTTATCAAAATGTACAAATCGATCGTAGATTTCATCTATATTTGCCTATAGTTTTATTTTTAGGAGAGAACATGGGAAAAGTAAAACAAATAAACAGCTGTATCATTTTCTGCAGAGGCCAGATGATAGACTCTTTCAAGAGAAAGAAAACAATTATGTGGGGGAAGATAATAAGGACTAATTCTAGGCTTAAGTAAACACTCAAACAGCATACATAAACAGGAAATATAATCTTTCTTCTAGCAATCTACCCAAGAGTCTCAGACAAGGTACTGATGAATTTAGCCATTTACTATAGCTCCAGTATCTATACTGTATCATTTACTATAGAACCAGTATCTAGTAAACTAGGTCATATTTTACCAAATATCTTATTTTTACCAAAAGAAGATTCACCTGCCATTTTAATCATATCAATATTTAAATTTAAGAGCTAAATTTAAATTTTTAACAGAAAAATAAAATTTTTATATGTTTATATTTTTAAAAAATATACAAAACTCACCTCTGGGTCACTTTCTTTAATCAGGGTTGTAAATATTGCCTCCTAAAAAGATAAAGCAGATAAAAGGTTGAGGGTGTAAGCTCCTTCTCACCCATGAAGTTCATCAAAATTTAAAGTAATATAACCTATATTAATAAGCACTAAGCACTATTTTGATGTTGTTGTTGCTACCAGGATATCACTAGTCCCTCTTGCCTACAAAATTCCACCATCCTAATGGATTCTTTTTCTCCATCTAGTGGAGAAAAAGATCAAAGCACTACTTCACTACTCATGAAGCTTCTTTTTTTTTTTTTTTCTTTTGAGGTATGTTTTTATTTTACTTTTACTTCTTTGTTGGGGAATTAATGTTTTACATTCAACAGTAAATACAATAGTTTGTACATGCACAACATTTCCCAGTTTTCCATATAACAATACAACCCCCACTAGGTTCTCTGTCATCCTTTTTTTTTAAAATTTATTTCTTTATTGGAGAATTAATGTTTTACATTCAACAGTAAATACAATAGTTTGTTTATGCATAACATTCCCCAGTTTCCCATTTAACAATACAACCCCCACTATGACATTTATCATCCTTCATGGACCTGTATTCTCCCCACCCACCCACCCACCCCAGACCAGAGTCTTTTACTTTGGTGCAATACGCCAATTCCATTTCAGGTTCTACTTGTGTTTGTCTGTCATCCTTTTAAAACCTATTCTTCCCCTCATCCACCCCAGTCTTTTACTTTGGTGCAAAACGCCAATTCCAGTTCAGGTTCTACTTGTGTTTTCTCTTCTGATCTTGTTTTTCAACTTCTGCCTGAGAGTGAGATCATCCCATATTCATCCTTCTGTTTCTGACTTATTTCACTTAACATGAATATTTCAAGCTCCATCCAAGATAGGCTGAAAATGGTGAAGTCACCATTTTTATTAGCTGAGTAGTATTCCACTGTGTATATAGACCACCATTTGCTCAACCACTCATCTGTTGTTGGACACCTGGGTTGCTTCCAGGTTTTGGCTATTACAAATTGAGCTGCTAAGAACATATGTGTACACAGATCTTTTGGATGGGTGTGTTGGGGTTCTTAGGATTTTATAGTGCTTTGATCATAAAGGGATGTTGTATTTTGCCAAAGGCTTTCTCTGAATCTATTTTGTTATTGATAATCTATATCTTTTATTGATGTGGTGGATCACATTGATTGATTTATATATATTAAACCAACCTTGCATCCCTGGGATAAACCCCACTTGTTCATGATGAACAATCTTTTTAATGTACTGCTGTATCCAGTTGGCTAGAATTTTGTTCAATATTTTAGCATCTATGTTCATCAGAGAAACTGGTCTGTAGTTTTCTTTTTTGGTTGTGTCCCTGTCTGCTTTTGGTCTCAGAGTTATGTTGGCTTCACAGAAGATGGCAGGGAGTATTCCAGTGTCTTCAATCTTCTGGAAGACTTTTTAAAAGCAGAGGTATTAGTTCTTCTTTGAATTTTTTTTTTTTTTTTTTTTACATGTTAGCTGCTTCTTGCAGTCGCTAACTTCATGGCATCTTACTGCTCTCCACTTGTGTTACATTTCAGTTGTAAAGTTAATGTTTCCTTTCATTTTTGTGATGAAAAAATAAGAAAAGAAAAAAAAAAAGCAAAGGGCATTTCTCTGAATTCACTTGAAGTAAAAGATCAAGCATGCTGGTTTCACAGTCTCTTCACGATCTTAAATGCCAGAACTTAAGTTCTCCAATTACTCCATGAATTCCTGATGGAAGTAGAATAATGACTTGCCCTGATGATTTAACCAAGCAATGACTATCTGAGGCAGGAGCACAGGTGGTAAAGAACTCGGGAGTTCAGGTCAGCTATGAGATGTGAGCTCTCCATGATGCTTCCTAGGAAGGATTTGCAACTTAGTGTGCTCCAGTCTCTAAGCCGAACTGGAGAAATTTACCATTTCCAAATTTGGAATGCAGTCTGATCTCTCCTTTCTGGACTTGCTGGGAACATCTGCAAAGATCTTTTTGGTTTTGCATTTTGGCTGACTGATTGTAGACATCACTCCACATTTCAAACAAGGATGAAAACCAAGGTTTTTTAAAACTGTAATTGTGTATGTTTTCCTTTTTTATTGCTACCAGGGTTATTGTTGGGGCTCGATATTGGCACTACAAATCCACTACACCAGTGGTCTTTTATTCTTTTTTTTTTAAATATTTATTTTATTTATTTATTCCCTTTTGTTGCCCTTGTTTTATTGTTGTAGTTATTATTGTTGATGTCGTCCTTGTTGGATAGGACAGAGAGAAATGGAGAGAGGAGGAGAGAAAGATAGACACCTGCAGACCTGCTTCACCGCCTGTGAAGCTACTCCCCTGCAGGTGGGGAGCCGGGGTTCGAACCGGGATCTTTATGCCGGTCCTTGTGCTTTGCGCCACCTGCGTCTTTTTTTTTTTCTTCTATTATATTTGATAGAATAGAGAAAAATTGAAAGGGGAGGGGTATAGAGAGGGAGAGAGAAAGACCCCTGCAGACCTGCCCCACTGCTTGTGAAGCTTCCCACTGCAGGTAGGGACCAGAGTTCAAACCAAGATCCTTGCACATGGTAAGATATGTGCACCACTCAGTATGCCACCATCTAGTCTGGAGAACCCTCAGAAGGCTAGAAATCAACCTACTCCATGACCCTGCAATTCCTCTCCTAGGGATATATCCTAAGGAACTTAACAGACCCATCCAAAAAGATGTGTGTAGACATATGTTCTTAGCAGCTCAGTTTGTAATAGCCAAAACCTGCAAACAACCCAAGTGTCCAACAACAGATGAGTGGCTGAGAAAGTTGTGGTATATATACACAATGGGATACTACTCAGCTATAAAAAATGGTGACCACCATTTTCAGTTGATCTTGAACAGATCTTGAAAATTTCATGTTAAGTGAAATAAGTCAGAAGCAGAAGGATGAATATGGGATGACCTCATTCTCAGGTAGAAATTGAAAAACAAGATCAGAAGAGAAAACACAAGTAGAACCTGAACTGGAATTGGTGTATTGCACCACAGTAAAAGACTCTGGGGTAGGTGGGGTGGGGGGTAGAATATAGGTCCAAGAAGGATGACAGAGGACCTAGTGGGGGTTGTACTGTTATATGGAAAACTGAAAAATGTTATGCATGTACAAACTATTGTATTTACTGTTGAATGTAAAACTTTAATTCCCCAATAAAGAAATTAATAAAAAAATAAAAGAAGAAAAATAACAATGAAAGCAAAAGAATAGTAAACTCACTGGTTAAGACACCTGCCTTGAATCTATATAGAACATGCTTGAGCCCTGGCACCACTTGAGAGGTGCTGTGTGACACAGGAGGAAGCTCCCGTGTTTTGATATCTCTGGCTCTGTCACTGTCTCTCCCTCTTTCTCTCTCTGCCTGTCTCTCTCTCCATCTCACTGGCCCCTCCAGCTCCCCTTTCTATCATTTCTCTCTCTGCCCCTGAATCTGTCTCTCCTCCCTGAGTGCTTTGTTCTCTCCTATTCTTATCTCTATCTCTTTCTCTCACTTGGCTTATCTCTTTCCCATCTCTTCTCCGACCCAACCCACCCCCATCTGAGTTAAAAAAGTGACTGGAAGTCATGAAACTGAACATAGGTGAGAACTGGGCTCCAATGGAGAAATAAAAGCAAGGCACACTGGTTTAAATAATCACAAAAATGAAAGGAAAAGCTCATGAAGCTTCTTTCCCATTCATATGGTGCCCCCATCTCCATCTGGTGGCCAATGAATTGAACCTGTGTCTTGTGCATGATCCAGTGTTGTGCCCTATTGTGCCCCAGCACTGAACACTATTTTCTTTTCTCTATTTTAACTTTTTTAAAACCTTTATTTACTTATTTATTCATTATTGGATAGAGAGAGAAATTGAGAGGGAGGTGGAGATAGAGAGGGAGAGAGACAGACATCTGAAGCCCTACTGCACCACTGGTGAAGCTTTCTTTCTCCCTGCAAGTGGGAGCCAGGGGCTTGAACCTCTGTCCTTGCATACTGAGATGTGTGCGCTATCCAGGTCCACCACCACCTGGGCGGGCCCCTGAACACTATTTTATAAAACAAGGGATTAGCAAAAGCTGCTTCTTCCTAAACAAACAAGTTATCCAACTTTCACCCTACCCATATACCTTAATTATGTCTATATTTTAATTGCACTAAAGATTAAATGTGATGTTATTCAGGAGTGAACGCAAACATTCACATACAAGGAATAAAAGTTTAATTTCATAGACAGTAAGAACATTTAAATTACAAACAAAAACAGACCATAAAAAACAATGGAAGAGGTAGAAGAGATAAAGACTAGTAAAAATACCATTATGGGTATTTAAATATACATTAAATATATATCTTTAGAGAAGTTTAATTATAAGGAGGTAAGAAAGGCATGAGATTACATAATTAAACTGTATGCATACGTCAATGATTATACTGTAAAGCATTAACCTTCAAAATAATAATAATAAAGCATGAGAAGAGTGTGAAAGCAACTAGGGGTTAGCCCAAACAAGGCTTAATCTTGTTTTGTTTTGTTTTTAATCTTTTATTTATTATTGGACAGAGACAGAGAAATTCAGAGGGAATAGGGAGATAGGGAGGGAGACAGAGAGGCACCTGCAGCCCAGCTTCACCACTCATGAAGGTTTCCCCTGCAGGTGGGGGCCAGGGGCTTGAAGTTGGGTCCTGTGCACTGTAATGAGAGCCCTTAACCATGTGTGCCACCACTTGGCCCTAACAAGGATTTAATCTTATGAGACCACAAATTTTCCATTCCTTCCCCCTCAAGGCACATCATTATGATTTTATGAGGAAACCTAATCTGGTCATAAGAGAAAATGTCTGGCAAAAGTAGTTTTCCCATTTTTTTTTTCCTCTTTTAAGTCTCTAAAATAAACTGAGTGGGCTATACCTAATCAAACAACCATTCTACATACGCCTTTGGACAATAACAAACAACATATAACTTCTTTTTTTTTACATTAAATATATGTGAAATTACTACAGGTGATATAAATAGTGGTACATGGGAGAATCTAATACATAACATTCATGTAAGGTGTAACTAGTCACTCATTCACGTACACATTTCTCTATCTATGAAACTCTATGAGATCAATATACACAAGAAAACATACGTAACATTAAAAAAAAGTGGTGGGGGTTGTGGCACACCTAGTTGAGTATACACATCACCATATGCAAGGACCTAGGTTCAAGCCCCCAGTCCCCACCTGCATGGGAAAAGCTCCAAGAGCTCTGAAGCAGTGTTACAGGTGTCTCCCCGCCAATACAAACTCCCTCTCCCCTCTTGATTTTGTCTCTACCAAATAAAATAAAATAGTCTTAGAAGAAAGGAAGGAAGGAAGGAAGGAAGGAAGGAAGGGAGGGAGGGAGGGAGGAAGGAAAGAAAGAGGGAGGGAAGGAAAGGAGAGAAAAGACATGCAGGTAGATGGGACTGCTGAGACATTTTTAAAAAAACATACAAATCAGATTCTATCAATCATACAGCATGTGGCTGGTTTTAAACATTCATGTAAATGTCAACATTTATACATTTCAATTAATTATTTGATATAAACAACAAGATAAACAAGTTAAATCTTACTCATTTAACTGTATTAACATTCAAAGAGCAAAGCTGGAAATTATATCACATTAAAGTGACTCTTATTAAAAAGTTTTTTTCATATTAAATGAATTTTCATTTTTCTTTAGAAATCCTAATCTCTGGGGGCAGGGTGATGGCGCACCAGGTTGAGCACACATTACAATGTACAAGGATGTGGGTTCAAGCTCCCAGTTCCCACCTATGGGGGGGTAAAGCTTCCTGAGTGGTGAAGCAGGTCTGCAGGTGTCTCGCTCTCTTCCTCTCTCTCTCTCCCTTCCCACTTGGTATCTGGCTGTCTCTATCAAATAAATATTTTTTTTAAAAAAAATTATACTCTCTACTCCTAATACCTATAAATGTTTGTAGTACATATAAAAAGTGATGAGCTCTGAAATCTGTTAAATATGAATTATTTGAACTTTATGTCAGTCTCATGGATTTTTTGAGGGAAATGGTTTTGATGGGAGAAAAAAACTGAAGGCAGAGGATATGAAAACTATTCAAATAGAAGTTTTTGACAGGTATGGGGGGATGGAACGAAGAAGGAACAAACCCTGTGAGTCAGCAATAATAGATCTCTGTCTGACAGACTGGTTGTCTAAAATGGGGGTGGGGGTGGGGGGTGGAGGCACAGCACACGACTTATATTAGTGAGGTCTGAGATTGAACATCTGTATTATATAAAAACAAACAACAAAAGGTACTAAAACATTATGGCAGTACAATATTTTGGTCTCAAAAATTTAATACTACACAAAAAAATAAGTCTTATTGTTTACATCTATCACTTACCTCATCACTTATATTCATGTTTTCTGGAGCCATACGAATTGACAGTTGATTCCCATCCATTGATATTGGGAAGCAGGTGTAAAAGTTTACCATGGAATCAGCAGATTTTCTACTTACTTCTACAAGTGCCTTTTAAAACAGAAATTATGAGTATAAAAAAACCATCTTATTCAAATTATTTCTCGAAAAAAAAAAATTAAGCAGTTAAAATGAACTAAATAAATATTTTTAATAATATTCTTTAAGAATATACTCAACATTATAATCATAAACAAAAAGTAATGACTGAATTCATATGGAAATACTAAAAAGAGAAATGGAGATAAAAGAAGAGAACTTTATCTTATCACTGTAAGGGGCCGAGCAGTGGTGCACCTAGTTAAGCTCACACACTACAGCATGCAAGGACGTGGATTCAAGCCCCTGGTTCCCAACTGCAGGGGGAAACCTTCAGGAGTGGTGAAGTAGAGTTGTAGGTGTCTGCCTCTCAATTTCTCTCTATATATCTAATACTAAATAAATTTAATTTAAAAATATATGAAGAACCTTCTTTTAAAAAAGTGGTAAGATATCACATATATGAGAAATGAAAGAACCAAGGAAATGTATAGTGACTCAATTATTTTTCATTTTATTATTGTTATAGGCATGACACCTGTAGTTTCATTTTGTATTTCTTACATTTTTTTCATTTCAAAATTTTATAAGGTTTGTATGATTAAATGTGTTTTATTTTTACACACTATTTAGAGAGATATTAAATGTCCAAATGCTTAGTAATCCTAATTAATGCTAAACAAAACTGGCATATAATCTAGATTTATATTTCACTTACCTATTATACATATACTATACAGAGTATATGATGAAAAGTATGAATCTAAATTATTTCCAGATTTTTCACAAACTCTGAGTTAACAACAACATATCTGATGACAGACTGGTTGTCTATAATGGGAGGTGGAGGCACAGCACATGACTTACATTATATACTGTATTTCAAAGTATTATAACATAAAAAATGCAACTAACCCATTACTGTCTCTAAAATTACCTCATTTAAAAAGGGGGCAGGATGACAGACCATGGTGCACCCAACTGAGCACACATGTTACAATGCACAAGGAGCTGGGTTCAAGCCCTAGATCCCCACTTGCAAGGGGAAAGCTTCACAAGTGGTGGGACAGAGCTACAGGTGTCTATCTGCCCCATACCATTTAATTTGTCTCTATCCACTAAACAAGTCTCTCCTCCCTCTTTATTTCCCCCTCCCCACTCTATTTTCTCAGTCTCTATCCAATAAATGATATCTATTGAATAGATTTTAGAGGTTGAGATGGCTCTCCTAGTAGTCTATACTTTGCAGCATATGAAGACTCAGGTTTGAGACTGCGATGTCACAGGGAATGCCTCTCTTGGCATCAGGGAGGGTTCATGAGTAGAAGAGTCCCTTTCTCTCTCAACCTCTATCTGAAGAGAGTGAGAGAGGAGAGGAAGAAGGAAGGGGAGGAGGGAAGAAGTATGCTGGAAGCAGAAGAATTGTGTGGGCTCCAGGTCCAAGTAGGGAAATATGAAATTAAGTACTAAGACAGTTTTATTAAAATATAATGTACATATCATAAAGTTTACTTGTTTAAGTAAGAGTACAATTCAATGGTGTTTAAAAATGTATTTACATAGTTGTGCAATAATTTACATAATCTTTTAGGAATCTGGGAGACACCATAGCAGATTTTCATGCCTGGTGCCTTAGAGATTTAATCCGTGGGACCACCATATGCTGAAGTTAAGAGTAATGCTCTGGTTTCTCTCACATTCTCTTTTATAATAAGTAAATAAACAAACAAACAAACAAACAAATAAATATTAAAGTCATCTTTCAACAGACTGTAAACTGCATATAACTCACTTATACTGGCTCTCCTGGTGTTTTTGTTTGTTTGCTTTATTTTTTAAACTCAATGGCTCAGATTACCAACAATGAGCAGGCTATTCTATAATCTCTCTAGTGACGGTCAACTTTCTGCATGGGTGAAAAAAACCTTTAATCCACTCTAATGGTGTCATTTCCATTAAACTTTTCTAAATTCTTTTCTACTATTAAATACCTTCCTTGAGATGGTCATTATTAAAAAGATTTCATTTTAAAATAAAAAAACACTGCATATTTATTATAGAAAATTTTGTGCATAAATAAAAATTTAAGTTGTTCTAAGTACTAATGGCATTATTAATTTAAGTTTGAAAAGTGACTATTTCCATTTGGGTACCACTGGCAACAACACAAATACTAGTAAAAAGTATGATCTACAAAAATTTTAAACCATTAAAAATGTGAGACATTTTTTATTCAATTATAGTTCTAAGCAAAATGCTGATTGGTTGGTTACCCATTCTTTTCTTATAACCTATGAACAGAATACTAAAACCAGGATATCTTTGCATTAATTTGAAGAAAAAAAATCCTCTAGCTTGAAGTATCTTATTTGAATTGTTGCTTTAAAATCCCTTTTTACTTTTGTGAATTTGATGGTTTTCAAAATGTGCCTGTAGACAACAAAGAGCTATTATCAACTCTTACCTTTTTATGAGATGATAAAATCAAAATATCCTTTAAACCACCAAATGGTTTTACTAGGTTGTACACTTCTTCTACAGAATATCCTTTATTAGGCAAATTAGAAATAAGTACCATACACATTTCCTCTGTTTCCTTCAAAACAAATTTTAGAATTTACATTAAAATTTCTGCAACTACTTTTTATTGAATTTATACTGTAGATCATACAATTTGTTAGTATTTAAACTGCTTTAGTGAGATCAACTCAAAAGGTTGATGGAATTTTAAACAAATTAAAAACAAAATAAAATGCAAACTACTCAAGTGTATGGAATAACTTTAGTCATCTGTCACCTACTCAAGGTCTTTAGTTCTTTCTTAGCCATTGTTTTAAAATATGTTTGTCTTTTGACAACTTCTGTCAAATACTGTTAGCATTCTTTGTGCCCTGTGCAACTAATATTCCCAAGTTTATTGAAAAAGATGATCAATAGTGGTTAAAATTCTTATTATAACCACTAACCCTCTGTTCAATAAGAATATTTTTTATTGCCTAGAAGATGGCAATATATTGAACTTGCATTAATAGGTCCTGAGTTCAATCTGGTATTGCCAACTACTTTCTTTTTAAAAGCTGGTTGCCCACTGGATGGAGCAGCAGATCAGCAGACACTAGGGTCCTGGGTTCTATCCCTGGTACTGAACGTGACAGAGTAATGCTCTAGTTATTTTTCAGCTCTTTGTTAATAAATCAGTCTTCTAAAAAAATCCTATTGAGGGGGGCTGGGCTGTAGCACAGCGGGTTAAGTGCAGGTGGCGCAAAGTGCAAGGACCAGCATAAGGATCCCGGTTTGAGTCCCCAGCCCCCCACCTGCAGGGGAGTCGCTTCACAGGCAGTGAAGCAGGTCTGCAGGTGTCAATCTTTCTCTCCCCCTCTGTCTTCCCTTCTTCTCTCCATTTCTCTCTGTCCTATTTAACAACAACAACAATAACAACAACAAGTAGGGCAACAAAAGGGAAAAAATAGCCTCCAGAAGCAGTGGATTCGTAGTGTAGGCACTGAGTCCCAGCAATAACCCTGGAGGAAAAATAAACAAACAAAAAAATCCTATTGAGATGGGTAGGGACAGCATAATGGTTATGCAAACAGACTCTCATGCCTGAGACTCCAAAGTCCCAGGTTCAATCCCCTGTACCACCATAAGCTAGAGCTGAGTAGTGCTCTGGCAAAATAAATAAATATTAAAAAAAAAAAAAATTCTACTGAAGATGGTGTATTGCACCAAAGTAAAAGACTCTGGGGTGTGTGAGGGGGTACAGTACAGGTCCAAAAAGGATGACAGAGGACCTAGTGGGGATTGTATTGTTGTGTGGAAAACTGGAAAATGTTATGCATATACAAACTATTGTATTTACTGTCAAATGTAAACCATTAATCCCCAATAAAGAAATTTTAAAAAATTCTGAGGAAATCTCTAAAGCAATATTACAGTAACCCTGGCAACTTGTATGACTTTTCTTCTGAAAATCAAGGGACATTATATTTCTTCAGAAATCAGCTGATAATAAATTTCCTAGTTTATCAGTTGTGTTCATAAACAGCTCCCTCTAAAGTGCTTTAAGTGAATCTAAAATACTACGCTGGTCCTTGAAATCATTCTTCCTATAACAGGAGTAAGACATATTATTTAGTTACTTGAAAAATGGATGAGTCAAAACCAAAATTACTCTTAACATCTGAATGGTATCAAAATCTTAAGCAACGAAGTTAACTTTATTCTCTTTTCCTATTTACCCCTTTGAGAGAAAAAGGAGGAAATATTTCACAACACTTTTCTAGTTCTAGTTTGACAGTCTGTTGTCTATTTAAAAAAAAAACATTTTGGGAGACGGGTGGTGGCACAGCGGATTAAGCGAATATGGCGCAAAGTGCAAGGACCGGCATAAGGATCCCCACCTACAGAGGAGTCATTAAACAGGCGGTTCATGAAGCAGGTCTGCAGGTGTCTGTCTCTTTCCCCTCTCTCCATTTCTCTCTGTCCTATCCAACGACAACAACATCAATAACAACAATAATAACTACAATAAAACAACAATAAAACAACAAGGGCAGCAAAAGGGAATAAGTAAATGAATGAATGTTTAAAAAAAAAACATTTTGATCTATTATTAGGTGACAAATGAAAAGTAATCCAGAAAACCATGTACATTTATTTATAATCTGTTTCTAAAGTTTTGTGACTTACTCTCCAACCCAATGACTTTGAACTCAAACTGTATTATAAAAGAAATAACTGAGGTTTAAAACTATTAAATCTTGTAACAAATTGTTTACCTGGATTTATAGTAAGATAAATGTTATATTTAAAAACAAGTAAAATATAACACTTACCTTGTGAACTGGCTCATTTTCTGTGGTCTCCAAAGCAGTTTCTTTAAGATATAAAATAAAATAATTCATGTACATATATTTTAAGAAGAGTCTATCTTAGCTCATAATAGATTGAACAGTAACCTAAACCTACATATAAATCACAAAACTAAAGAATGGAAGATAGCTATAGAAGTAATATTGTCTTTTGTTGTTTATTACCTTCAGAGAGCAATATTTCAGAATAACCTATTTCATGTAGGTGCTGAATCTACATATACATGTATTGAACCTACATATACACAATCACACACACATATATGACAGAAAGCTGCATGCATTATTTTCTTAGATCTCTACTTTTCTAGCTTTAAATATAACAGAACAAAATTATCTTATAGTCTACCTGAAATGGTGTCTTTAGCAGTGTTTTCAATGACTTCGGTTTCCGCTGTGGTCTTTATTTCAGAGCTTTCTGTATAAAACAGTCTACTTAATAGTCTTGAAAAACACTTTAATGTAATTAAACATTAGCTAGTTCAATTTACTTTGTCACTTCATGAACCCTTAAATTTATCTGATTAAAAGTCAAAGCTACTACAATTCTTTCTCTGAAAAATAAAGCAGGGTGAGGACTGGTAGTTATAACAGTTATTATGCAAAGAGACTCTCACAACTGAGGCTCTAGAGTCCCAGGTTCAATCCCCCACATCACCATAAATTAAGATGAGAGGCGCTCTCTGTGTAAAAATAAATAACCCCTTTGAATATTTTAAATTTCTTTTTTGCATATTTATTTATTCCCTTTTGTTGCCCTTGTTGTTTTATTGTTGTTATTATTGATGTCATTGTTGTTGGATAGGACAGAGGGAAATGGAGAGAGGAGGTGAAGACAGAGAAGGGGAGAGGAAGACAGAGACCTGCAGATTTGCTTCACTGCTTGTGAAGCGACACCCCTGCAGATGGGGACCTGGGGACTCCACCCGGGATCCTTATGCTGATCCTTGCGCTTTGTGCCATGTGCGCTTAACCTGCTGTGCTACCACCTGACTCACTGAAAATTTTTAAAGAATGATTTCAAAATAAACTCTGACTGTGCATCAAGAGAAACTAAAGTGTGCCAAGGATGTAGCTCAGTCTGTTAAGAGCACCAACGTGAGTCCACAGAGGCCACAGGTTCAATACTCTGGGCCACATACTAATGTTGAACAATGTTCTGGTGTGCCCTACCCAGTCACTCTCTACTACACTATAACAAAATATATTTTGAGAAAAAATTAGAGAATCTTAAGAAATAGACCAAATTTCAAACCTACCTGGTACAGTCACAGGTTTATTGGAGTCTTTGTTTTTAATGCCAGTCTTTTTGACTTCCAGAGACTTCTTTCTGATAGATTTCACTTTTAAAAGCAAAATCAAATCATTATTCTAAGGGTCTATTCACAATCACTTAGCATGTTTCATTCTAATATATTAGCAAATAAGTTTAATTTTATTATGAAGATAAGTCTTTTCCATATATCACTTCCATATATTTTTGTCTCTTACCAATAATATTTAAAGCAGAGTTAGAGACACAAGTATTGTTAGAGATGAAAGAGATATAGATTAAATCCTTGTATGGTAAAAACCTATTATAACCACACACACACACACAAAATAATTCTTTAATTTCTGCAAAATTTCAAAGTAAGGTAGTACACTGGGAAAATATACTAAAAACCAGATCACATTAGTCTTAAAAAATGACATCTATTTAAAAATGCTCAGTTTCATTATGTAAGAAATTGTTTCTTTTCTTTAAAATCTTATTCATTGGATAGAAACAGAGAAATCAAGAGATAAGGGAAAATAGAAGAGAGACAGAGAGACACCTGCAGCACTGCTTCATCACTCACAAGTTTCACCCTTCAAGCTGGAACCAGGGATTTGAACCTTCAACCTTGTGCATTGTAAAATGTGTACTGTGGCCAGCCCCAATAAATACATTCTTATAAATGAAAATAATGATTAAGAGTAATAAAATCAGAGAAACTACACAACCAAAGCAAGGTAGAATAAAGTAACAAAACTAGAACAAGAATGAGGAAAAATTAAACAACTTGGGGAGAGAGGGTAGTAGAGCAGCCTATAATTATATACCTGACAAAAAATAGTCCCTATATAAGAACGTATCTTCAATGGCTGATACTCTCAAAGGCCAAATGACTAAAAAGCAGAATTCCTGTGTGTTGCGTTTTAAATGGTTATATAAATAAGAGATTTATGCCTGAGTCAACAGAGTTCCAGGTTTAATTCCCTGCAACACAATATGACAGAGCTGAGCAGTGCTCTGGTAATAATAAATAAATACCTAAGCATCCACTAAGCTTCTCAAGATGCTATTAAATACTATAATCATATGAATTTAAAACTTGTTTTTAACACTCTATCAGTGGGCTACAGAAATAGCACAATGATTATGCAAACAACCCTTCATGACTTGAGGTACCAAAGATTCCAGTCTCAAACCCAGGCACCACCATACAGCAGAGCTGATTAGTGTGCTAGTAGAAAAGAAAAGATAAAATAAGATTAACAATAAACTGAAGGGGCCGGTAGTGACACACCTGGTTAAGTGCATGTTACAATGCACAAGGACCCAGGTTCAAGCCTCCAGTACCCACCTGTGGGGGGAAGCTTCAAAAGTGGTGAAGCAGATCTGCATCTGTCTCTCTGTCTCTCTATTATCCCCTTCTCTCTTGATTTCTGGCTGTTTCAGTCCAATAAATAAATAATTATAATAACTTTTTCTTAAAAATACAATAAACTGAATAAAACCTTTCCTTCTCAATAATCTTACCTGTTTTGATTGAAGTTTTACCTTTAGCAGCTACTGTTACCACAGATTTTACAGAACCAGCCAATTTTCCTAAATCACAAAAGCTATGGTCAAAACTGGTTCATTTAAATAGTAACAACAAAAAAAAACTTACAAAGAGTTTGAATGAAAAACTATACTTTAATTCCAAACATAAAATACTATTGCCTACAGGGGCACAGACCATTTTCTAAATCTAGCAATGATGATTATTTCTTCAGGGAGAAAAACATAACTGAAATAAGAACGTATCTCCCCCGTGAGGTATTTGAAATTAGCACTCAGGCAAATTAAATAAATCCCTGAATCGAATAGATGTAAACATTACTAACTGAAGACATAAAAAGTCTGATGATGCTTTAACCATTCTTTTTTGTTTGTTTTAACTTGGCATCTATTAGTACTATTTATCTTCCTTCCTTCCTTTCTCTAGGGTTATTGTTGGAGCTCATTTCCTGCACCACGAATCCACTGCTCCTATTTTTTTCCTTTTGTTGCCCTGGTTGTTTTATCATTGTTGTGGCTATTATTATTGTTGTTATTGATGCCGTTCTGTTGGACAGGACAGAGAGAAATTGAGAGAGGAGAGAAAGTTAAGACACCTGCAGACCTGCTTCACCACTCGTGAAATGACACCCCAACCCCCGCAGGTGGGGAGCCAAGGGCTCAAACCAGGATCCTTACGTCAGCCCTTGAGCTTTTGCACCATGTGTGCTTAACCTGCTGCACTACCACCCGACTCCCAGTACTACTTACTTTCTAAGATAATTTTTATAAACAATGTGACCATCAGTGTTTCCTCAAAAAGATCATCGAAGTCAAAACTTTTAATTTACAAAACAACGGGAAGTTTGGCTCTGCAAATCAAGGTTCATAAAAACCAATGCCAGAGTAAGTTGGCACATTCAACTAAATTGAATCCTAAATTGTGAAATCATAAGGCATCAAATTTTTCTATTTATATACAAGACTTATAACAATCATGACTAGCAAACAGAACCCAAGTGAAAAATGGTGCCATTTTTTAGTTTATTATAAAATAAACTGATTTCATGGTGATAAAAATTCACTAAGAATAGCTTATAGTCATCCTTTATATCTAAAGGCAAATACTTATCTTTGTTCTAAATAAAGCAAAGCTAAACAAGTCCAATCCATAAAGTCTCTCATTAACTTGTGATTTCTTAGTTGTTCCTAAGCATTGTCACATGGTAGTAATTCATACTCCAGTGAAACGTTAAGATATTTCATATGTCTACGGCCATACCGCCCTGAACACGCCCGATCTCGTCTGATCTCGGAAGCTAAGATATTTCATATACTAGATATATATTATTACTATAATCAGATCATTTACTACTGCTAGCTTAGTACCAGGACACAGAGAAAATACCTATTCAACAGAAGTAATTCCCAGTTAAATGGCAGCTAGAGGTTTTAACTCCCATAATCCCATCTTCATAGGTGAATCCCATAAACTTAGCATCATAGTAAAACTGAACTGTTTGCTAAGTAAATGCATCCTTGAAAGTAATTTTCTGGGCCAGCAAAGCAGCTTAACAGTAGGACACATGTAATATTTATATAAAGGCCCTGGCTTCATTCCCTGGCAATGCATCAAAAAGGCCAAAGGAAAGCAAATACAGTATCAGAAATGGTAGGAAAGTGTTTTAGTAACTAATTTTAAAAAAGGGAATAAAAAAAGGAGGAAAAAGGAAATAGAATGTATGTTCTACATACATTTAGTTAATCCCACCATAAAGATCACTGCAATGTAAAATGCTAGAACAGCGATGAATGAGGTTATTTGCTAGTTTTAGGTTGCTTCTTGGGTGGGGGAGAGAGCATTATGGTTATGCTAAAGATTCTCTAGCCTTGGGCTTCAAGGTCCCACTCTAATCCCCATCACTACCAATAGCCAAAGGTGATCCTTGACCTGCCAAACGACCATATTCAGCAGAGAAGCAATTATAAGTTAGAACTTCCATCTTCTGCACCCCATAAAGACCTTGGGTCCATGCTTCCAGAGGAATAAATAAGAAAGCCTACAAGGGAGGAAATAGGATATAGAACTCTGGTGGTGGGAATTATACCCCTCTTATCCTACAGTCTTCTCGATATTTATTTTATATGTATGTAAAAAAGAAAAAAAAAAAAGATGACCCTACATGTGGTAACAACTATAAAACAATTAACCTCCTAATAATGTGATGGGAGGGGGTGATCTTGATTTAACCAACATAGCAGAAGTGGAATGTTTATATAGAAGAGGACAACTCTAGTGGTCTGGGAAGCGGCATAGTGGATTAACCACTGGATTCTCAAGCATGAGGTTCTGAGTTAGATCGATCCCTGGCAGCATATGTACCAGAGTGACGTCTGGTGTACTCTTTCTCCCCTTCTATCCCTCTCATTAATAAATGTGTATGTGTGTGTGTGTGTGGGGGGGAGACAGAGAGAGAAACAGAGAGAGAGAGACAGAGAGAAGAGGATAATTCTAGCAGAAAAAAATATTTTAAGTGCAGCAACCAAGTAGAAAGACCTGAAAAAAAAAAAAAAAGACATTGGGAGTCAGGTGGTAGCGCAGCGGGTTAAGCACAGGCGGCACAAAGTGCAAGGACCGGCATAAAGATCCTGCCTGGTTCCAGCTCCCGGCTTCCCACCTGCAGGGGAGTCACTTCACAAGCAGTGAAGCAGGTTTGCAGGTGTCTGTCTTTCTCTCTCCCTCTCTCCATGTCTGTGCTATCCAACAACAGTGACAGCAATAATAACTACAACAATAAGACAAGGGCAATAAAGAGAACAAATAAATATTTTTAAAAATTGTTAAAAAAAAAAAAAAGACACCATAAAATATTTCTACTTAGACTTAGACACCTCCTCATCTACTTCTTATTTTACTTCCCTCAATCACCCCAAGGCTAATTCAGACAAAGTAAGGACAACAAAAGCTGGATAAGGGCAAGAGACCAGCATACTTTAATGATGAGTCTTTAGTCATTACCAGGCCACCTCATCATCCACAGGGCCCTAGTCAGGGAATCCTGGAATTCCCACATTCACATGATGGGTCTAGACCTGTAACAGATGCCTCTCTCCACTGTCAATGGTTATCTCCATCAGGAACAACATAGTAGATGCTCTTGTGGGCCTCTACAGAACCTTGCCCTCAATGTGGATCAATAATGGTAGGGAATGTTCCATTCTCCAAAGAAGGCTGGGTCAACATACTCTGCCACTCGAGGAAGATGGATTCTCAATGAATGCAGCCTAGAATGTTCCTAGCTATGACTGTGGAATGCAAGCTCAGACTGACAAGGATGGAGAGGTTACATGGGCTCCTATGCTGAATATGGGCCCCAGGTCAAATCGATGGGGTTTACAGTTAATGATATTTATATATGTTTCCCATATTTGGGAGCTACTCTCTTCCCTGATATAGTTTTCTAGTCCTATTTCCAATTCTGACACTATCTCCCCAGACAATGTCTTTTAGCCCACCTGCAATGTTAGCTGTCAAGCTCAGGCAAAAATTAGTAAAGTCATGGGCCCCTTGGAATTTATCTAAAATAGATCAACCAGTTTTTTCCAATATAGAGACCCCCCAAATCTCACCTGGTGTATTTTTTTAAAGAAATTATTTTTTTCCCCTTTTGTTGCCCTTGTTGCTTATCGTTGTTATTACTGCTGAGAGGAGGGAAGACAGAGAGGAAAGAGAAAGCTAGACACCTGCAGATCTGCCTCACCGCCTGTGAAGCGACTCCCCTGCAGGTGGGGAGCCAGGGAGTGAGGGGGCTTGAAACAGTATCCTCACGCCAGTCCTTGCTCTTTGTGCCATGTGTGCTTAACCCACTGCTCCGGCTCCCCATCTGCTCTATTCTTATGTTTAGGTTCCTGATTATTAAATAATTTGTTCTATTTTATATCTTAATGCTTTTCTGCCACCAAGTTGCAGTTGCTACAATGATGCCAACCTGACTACCCTGGGCAGATGACCTCACCAATGTGTCCTGTAACCCCCCACCTCTTCAGAGCCTTGTCCCACAAGGGAAAGACAGAAACAGGCTGGGAGCATGGATCGACCTGCCAGTGCCCATGTTCAGCGGAGAAGGAATTGTAGAAGCCAGACCTTCCACCTTCTGCACTTCATAATGATGCTGGGTCCATACTCCCAGAGAGATAAAGAACAGGAAAGCTTCCAGGCAGAGCCAAGATGGAGGCTTGGAGACAACACCTGGTGTGAGCTCTACAAGGAAGCTGCTTTCAACCTGGGAATCTCGGGTGAGGCCACCAGGTTCCAAATGATACCATGATGCCAACCTGACTTCCCAGGGCAGACAACGACCCCACCATGTATCCTGGAGCCCGACCTCCTAGATCCCTGCCCTACTAGGGAAAGAGAGAGACAGGCTGAGAGTATGGATCGACCTGTGAATACCCATATTCAGTGGAGAAGCAATTATAGCAGCCAGATCTTCCATTTTCTGCAACCGCAATGACCCTGAGTCCATACTCCCAGAAGGATAAAGAATAGGGAAGCTATCAAAGGGGGGGGACTGGATACAGATTACTGGGGGTGGGCACTGTGTGGAATTGTACCCTTCTTGTCCTATAGTCTTGTCAATGTTTCCATTTTATAAATAAAATAAAATAAAGACTAGGAAAGCTTCCAATGGAGGGGATGGGGTGTGGAACTCTGGTGATGGGAATTGTGTTGAATTGTACCCCTCTTATCCTACGATCTTATCAATCATTATTAAATCAATTAAAAAAGAAAGTATAATTTTCAGGGACCAGGTGCTGGTGCACCTGGTTAAGCGCACACATTGCAGTGTGCAAGGATGTAGGTTCAAACCATGGTTCCCACCTACAGGAGAAAAGCTTCATGAGTGGTGAAACAGGGCTAGAAGGGTCTCTGTGTCTCTTTCCCTCCCCTTTCAATTTCTGTCTCTATCTAATAATAAATAAATAGTATTTAAAAATTATTTAAAAGATAACTACGGGGGTTGAACATTAGTGCACCAAGTTATGCACAAATAGTGCAAAGCACAAGGACTGGAATAAGGATCCTGGCTTGAGCCCTCACCTCCCCACCTGCAGGGGGTTCTCTTCACAAGCAGTGAAGCAGGTCTGCAGATGTCTCTCTTTCTCTCCCCCTCTATTGTCTTCCTCTCGTCTCTCAATTTTTCTCTGTCCTATCCAACAACAATAGCAGCAACAACAATAGGAAAAAAAGAAAAAGAAAGATGGCTGCCAGTAGTGGATTTGTAGTGTAGGCATCGAGCCTCAGTAATAACCCTGGAGGCAAAAACAAAACAAACAAACAAAAAAACCCTAACTCCAACAGTAGCCTAGTAGATGGTACAGGATATAGTGGACTGGACTTGGAGCTGTGAGGTCTTAAATTCAATCCAAAGCATCATGTATGGCATAACAATGCTATGGTTCTCACTCTATTTCCTTCCTCACTGAAAATAAACCTCCCAGGTATGAGCTTGACTACAATGTACATGGGAAGATTTGGTGCTATGTCATCTATCCCTCGTGTCCTATCTTTCTAAAAAAGCAGGCTCAGAGTGGTAAGGTCCAGCGACAACAAAAAATAGAAACCTTAAGGGAGATAATTATAGCATACTTGTGATGTTAATTTTGTTATATAAACTACTTTCTAATAGAAAAAAAAAAAAGAACCTCAATAGAAGAAAATATCTGATAATCATCAACAGCTTCCAGTTAAATTAAAAGCAAAGAAAATTATTTATTAAAATTTTCCTTAAAAATTGTATCAGAGGAAAGAGAAACAGAGAGGGCAAAAGGGAAATAGAGAGAGAGACGTAATTTCAACTAGTATGGGTGGAAACTTAATAAAGACATACCTGGTGGTCCGGGAGATGGCGCAGTGGTAAAGCTTTGGACTCTCAAGCATGAGGTCCCGAGTTCGATCCCCGGCAGCACATGTGCCAGAGTGATGTCTGGTTCTTTCTCTCTCCTCCTATCTCATAAATAAATAAATTCTTTAAAAAAAAAAAAAGACATACCTGAAGATTTATTTATTTTGGCTGTAGATGCCTTGGCTTGTCCAGTTTTGGCTAAAATAACAAGAAAAAATATATTAGCATCACAAACAGCCATGAGATTAGTAAAGATCTAACCCGTAATGATTTTGAAAAAGAAAAAAACTTCAAAAAAAATGTCCTTATACTCAGCCTTGTATAATCATGGAACTACAGCTATAAACTATAGGCAAATTCTTTGATGCTGACTTGCTGAGTCAAAAGACAAAAACTTAAAAAAAAAGGAAATAAGGGAGTCAGGCGGTAGCACAGCGGGTTAAGCGCATGTGGCGCAAGGCACAAGGACTGGTGTAAGGATCCTGGTTCTAGCCCCCCGCTCCCCACCTGCAGGGGAAGTCAATTCATAGGCGGTGAAAGAGGTCTGCCGGTGTCTGTCTTCCTCTCTCCATTTCTCTCTGTCCTATCCAACAACAATGACATCAATAACAACAACAATAATAATTACAACAATAAAACAAGGGCAACAAAAGGGAATAAAAATATTTAAAAACTTTAAAAAATGGAAATAAAACTGTGTTCTAGAATAACTATACTAATTAAAATTCAAAAAGTTGGTACATGGGTATAGGGTCCAGCTAGTTACATACATAGAATGTTTAACACCCCAATCACAGATGTAACAAAGAAATTTAACTTTTGTCTTTTTTAACTACAAGTTGTACTCATTTCCATGTTTGACTCTTCTCTATTTCTGTGATCAGCCTATGCTTAGCATTTGCAGATTTATTTTCTAAGTGGTAAAGTCTTTCCATTATTTGAATTCTTATACATGAAGAAAATAGTTGTGTATCACACATATAACATCTATAAAGTTATACCAAACTCACAAAATTTTTATGTAGTGAAATTTCTGCCTAATACAGGACTTCACACTTTTATTACCAACACCCCCCCCAAATCTCCACATTATTACCTTTATAATATTTTTTTAAAAAAAATATTTATTCCCTTTTGCCACCCTTGTTGTTTTATTGCTGTGGTTATTATTGTTGTTATTCATGTTGTCGTTGCTGGATAGGACATAGAGAAATGGAGAGAGATGGGGAAGACAGAGAGGGGGAGAGAAAGACACCTGCAGACCTGCTTCACCGCCTGTGAAGCGACTCCCCAGCAGGTGGGGAGCCGGGGGCTCGAACCAGGATCCTTACACCCGTCCTTGCCCTTTGTGCCAGGAGCACTTAACCCACTGCGCTATGGCCCGACTCCCACATTATTACCTTTATAATCTTACACAGCATATTAAATTTTTGATCCGTCAAAAATCTAATTTATTTTACTTTTAAAAAGTAGTCAATTTAATAATTAATTTTTCTTTTTGAAGCTAATGCATACAATTATCCTAATGATCTACTGCTATACCCAATGTTTTAGTGAGTACCTCCTTGAGTGATTTTTACTGAATTTTTAGCTATGCGTGTACCTGAGTCTATTCTAAATTTTAATTTTTGTGGTGTATTTTAATCTCTTGGTATTAGTCTGCAATTTGCAGAATTTTCCTATTAAAGAATTTATGTAGGGTGGGGGTAGATAGCATAATGGTTATGCAAAAACTCTCATGCCTGAGGCTCCAAAGTCCCAGTTTATCTAGCCCCCACCCACATAAACTATAGTTGAGTAGTGCTCTGGTTAAAAAAAAAAAAAAAAATTAAAGAATGCATGTATAATCTTAAAATCAGTTCATATTATTTAGATATATACACGTCTATACATGCATAAATGCATATACAAACACAAGATTATTTTCCCCACCCATATCAACACCAGGGTTTCACTGTTACAGGCTGACAGTTTCAGACAGAGAGACAGAGAGAAAGAGAGACACCATAGCACTGAAGCTTCTCCAAAGAGAAGTTGGGCTCTAACCTGGGATGTGCACATAGCAAAGCAAGCACACTATCCAGCTGAGCTATTTTCTGGCCAGCTCAGACAGTTTAAAATATCTAACCAGTATTTTTCAGACTAGGTACACATTGTTTTAATAATAAAAAGGTGACATCTTATTAAAATATAAGCTTTTTACTATAAATGGAGTAGTTTTAGTAGCTCACATATAAGATATCATCCTTTCTAAAGAATAAAGTAAATAAAAGCTAACAAGTAACTAAAGAATTAAGTAAAGCAGGTAGCTCTGTTTACTTGTATTGTCCTGTATTCTTCTACCATATATACTTGGACATGTCATATGGACATGTTTACACATAATAATGGTATGTTGTACTTTCCAAATTTTATGCCACTTGTAGAACACTGTTATTCACTATTAATTTTTTACAAAGTATATTTTGGCAATAACTTCCCCCTCTCTCCTTCATTTCTTAAAAAGATTTATTTATTTATTAATGAAAAATATAGGAGGAGAGAGAGAGAAATAACCAGACATCATTCTGGTACATATGTTGCCAGGGATTGACCACAGGACTTCATGCTTGAAAGTCTGATGTTTTATCCATTGCGCCACTTCCCAGACCACTCTTCCTCTGTCTCTAATCCTTAAATGGACTAACATAAAAAAGATATACTGGTTTATGAATATTATATTCAAACTTCATTTAGTTGTAGCCATAAAGGCCCAGTGTTTGTCTGAATGTAAAGAAACAGCTCTCAACTCCAACAATACCTAGTACTGTTTTATTATTATTTTCTTCTACTTTCTTCTTCTCATTATTATTGTTATTGTTATTGGATAGGACAGAGAGAAATTGAGAGAAATGGGGAAACAGACAGACACCTATATACCTGTTTCACCACTTATAAAGCAATCCTCTGTAGGTAGGGAGCTGGGAGCTCAAACTGGTATCCCTGCGCTTAATACTATGTAGGCTTAACCTGGAGGCACCATAGCCCGGCCCCTATACCTAGTACATTTTAGGTTCTTGTTTACTTTTTGATACTCAGCAGACTTTCAAAAACAAAGCAGACTAAATAATCCTAATATACCTTTATTTATGTTTTGTCTTGCGGCTTAATGAAAAATGATGAAGAGAAATATTACAAAATTAACGTAAATAACAATTTATATGTATTATCTTCTTTAAACATCTATATAACTGTGCAGTACTAAATGTTACCCACTATGCCAATGTAAGAATGAATTTTGGTCCTATCCAATATAGCAAAATACATGTTTTCCTAGCAACATTTTGTAAGAGTTTCTACTAGTCTGACAAAGCATGCTCACTAGCAGGAGTATTAAAAATAACTTACTAGTAGTAGAAGATACAGCTTCAGCAGCTTTGGAAGCCCCTGCATCTTTTCTAATAAAAAAAATAATAAAAGTTTAAAATAATTCAACATGTACACTGACACCAGGGTAATAAGATGTACTTAAAATTAGTTGCAAAAATTAAACTTTTGAGAGAGAGAGAGAGAAAGAATAGGAGGGAAGGAAAAGAAAAAAGGGGAGGAGAAAAGAGAGAAAGAAAAGAAGGAAGGAGGGGGGGAAGGAGAAAGTAAGAAGAAAGAGAAAGAGAGAGAAAGACAAAAGTAGGGAAGGGGAGAGGGAGATAGGAAGAGAGAAAGGAAGGAAAGAAAGGGAGGGAGAGAAGAGGAGAGAGAAAGTGAGGGAGAAAAAGGGAGAAAGAGAAAGGAAGGGTAGAAAAAGAGAGGAAGGAAGGGAGAGAGGGAGGGAGGAAATCACAATGAATTACTTACTTTAAAGAAGATACAGATGTTTTCTTTGAATCTGATGTCTTTTTCTTTACCTCTTTGTTCTATGAAGAAAAAAATAATACAAATAAAAATTTAGTCTAACCCCCCCCCCAAAAAAAAACAGCTCAGAAAATACAGGGGAAAATGTTTAAGAAAAGCTAACAAAAATGTAGTTTTTCTCAAAATATAAATGCTGAATTACTTTTTCCTAGTTGCAGGTAGAATGTTATTCAGTTTTACAGTCTACCTTTTTCTACTCATTTTCTAGTCACTATCTTTAACAAAATCATTTAATTTTTTTTTTTATAAATAGCACTAGGACACTTCACATGGTGAATTGCTATCATCCTGGTTCAATCTACCTCTATGATCTTCATTATGGTAACTTCATAATAGTCTGTTTCTGTCTGTCTGTTTTCACCCACCTCCCACTCTATTCTTGACATAAAACTATACTGATTACCATTCCCAAAGTCAGAACCTCTGTTACACTCAGGGAAAAAGTCAATGTGTATAATAGCCTACAACTTTTACCATGTGGTGTTCCATCTATCCTGTATGTGTGTGTGTATGTATGTATGTGTGTATATATCTCCTATATTCCTAACTTCTAATCTCAAAGGTTCTTTACAATACTCAAAAAAGTTGCATAAGTATGGACAATAAGGCTTTTATAATTATCCCTTCTGCTGCAATGCTCTCAATTCAGGGAATTCCTCCCTCATCCCCACACCCTTTCAAGTTTGCTCAAATTATTATTTTTTAAATGCCATGCTGGAGACTGAATTCAGGGCCTCATGCATATGTGATATGACTAAGTAGACGTTCAAGTTCAGCTTTTTCATTTTCTTTTTTTTTTTTTTAATTTAGAGAGAGAAAAGAAATTAAATTAAATGAAACAGAAGAGCAACACTATAGTTACCTCTCATGACCTACAGAGTCCCACTGGTGATGTCCACAGTACACCACGTGGTGCCAAGGCCTAAATCCTGGGCCATACAACCTGGAAAAGCATGTGCTCTACTAGCTAAGATACTGGTACCTCATCATATTTTGTTTGTTTCTGTTTTTTAAACCAGCACACTGCACAGCTCTGGCTTATGAGGGTCCTGTAGGTTGAACCTTTATGCATAGCCATTATGCTGTCTCCCCAGCCCCCAAACATCTTTTTAAATTTTATTATCTTTATCTATTTATTGGATAGAGTCAGCCAGAAATTTGAGAGGGAAGAGTGGGATAGAGAGAAAGAGAGACAAAGACACCTACAGCAAGGCTTCACCACTTGTGAAGCTTTTCCCCTGAAGGTGGGGACTGGGGACTCGAACCTGGGTCCTTGAGCAGTGTATAACGTGTGCTCAACCAGGTGTGCCACCACCCAGCCCCCCAAAACATCTTTTTAATGATATCTCCCATAACTGCCTTATTGGAAGTTAAGAGGCAGCAAAATGGAGAGAACATTCTGTGAATAAAAGTCAGAGTCAAAAGCAGTCCTAAGCCAATGGCCCACAAAAAAGGGCAGGAACAGCTATTCTCATATCTGACATGATAGACTTTAAAATAGATAAGATTAAAAAAGATAGGAATGGACACTACTTAATGCTCAGAGGATCAGTCAATCAAGAGGACTTAACAATTATTAATATCTATGCACCCAATGAGAAACCATCTAAATACATCAAACTTCTACTGAAAGAGCTACAGCAATATAGCAATATATTAACAGTAACACAATCATAGTAGGGGACTTCAACACCCCACTCTCTCAACTTGACAGATCATCCAGGAAGAAAATCAGTAAAGACATAAGGGAGCTAAATGAAGAGATATATAAACTAGAACTATTGGACATTTTCAGAGTCATTCATCCCAAGAAACTGGAATACACATTTTACTCAAATCCACATGGATCATTCTCAAGGATAGACCATATGTTAGGCCACAAAGACAGCATCAGCCTATTCAAGAGCACTGAAATCATCCCAAGCATCTTCTCAGACCACAGTGGAATTAAACTAACACTTAACAATCAACAAAAGATTAGTAACAGTGCCAAAATGTGGAAGCTCAACAGTACACTTCTTAACAACTTCTGGGTCAAAGAGGAAATCAAGGAAGAAATCAAAATGTTTCGAGAGTTCAATGAAAATGAAGACACAAGCTATCAAAATATTTGGGACACAGCTAAAGCAGTCCTAAGAGGGAAGTTCATAGCTATACAAGCACACATTAGGAAACAAGAAAAGGCACAAATAAACAGTCTGATTGCACATCTTAAAGACCTAGAAGAACAACAACAAAGGAACCCTAAAGCAACCAGAAGGACAGAAATTACTAAAGTTAGGGCAGAAATAAATAACATTGAGAATAGGAAAACCATACAAAAGATCAATGAAAGTAAATGTTGGTTCTTCGAAAGAGTAAACAAAATCGACAAACCTTTAGCCAGACTCACAAAACAAAAAAGGGAGAAGACCCAAATAAATCAGATAGTAAATGAAAGAGGAGATATCACAACAGACACTGCAGAAATTCAACATATCATGCGAGGCTTCTATGAACAACTATATGCCACCAAGTTAGAGAACCTGGAAGAAATGAATGATTTCCTAGATACCTACCAACTTCCAAAACTAACTAAAGAGGAAGTGGATAACATGAACAGGCCCATCACAGCTAATGAAATTGAAACAGTTATCAAAAATCTTCCCAAAAATAAAAGTCCTGGACCAGATGGTTTTACAAATGAATTCTACAAAACTTTCAAAGAAGAACTAATACCTCTACTTTTAAAAGTCTTCCAGAAGATTGAAGACACTGGAATACTCCCTTCCAGCTTCTATGAAGCCAACATCACCCTGATACCAAAAGCAGACAGGGACACAACCAAAAAAGAAAACTACAGACCAATATCTCTGATGAACATAGATGCGAAAATATTGAACAAAATTCTAGCCAACCGGATACAGCAGTATATCAAAAAAATTGTTCATCATGACCAAGTGGGGTTTATCCCAGGCATGCAAGGTTGGTTTAATATACGTAAATCTATCAATGTGATCCACCACATCAACAAAAGCAAGACCAAAAACCACATGGTCATATCAATAGATGCAGAGAAAGCCTTTGACAAAATACAACATCCCTTTATGATCAAAACACTACAAAAAATAGGAATAGATGGAAAATTCCTGAAGATAGTGGAGTCTATATATAGCAAACCTACAGCCAACATCATACTCAATGGTGAAAAACTGGAAGCATTTCCCCTCAGATCAGGTACTAGACAGGGCTGCCCACTATCACCATTACTATTCAACATAGTGTTGGAAGTTCTTGCCATAGCAATCAGGCAGGAGCAAGGAATTAAAGGAATACAGATTGGAAGAGAAGAAGTCAAACTCTCCTTATTTGCAGATGACATGATAGTATACATGGAAAAACCTAAGGAATCTAGCAAGAAGCTTTTGGAAATCATCAGGCAATACAGTAATGTGTCAGGCTATAAAATTAACATTCAAAAGTCAGTGGCATTCCTCTATGCAAACACTAAGTTAGAAGAAATTGAAATCCAGAAATCAGTTCCTTTTTCTATAGCAACAAAAACAATAAAATATCTAGGAATAAACCTAACCAAAGAAGTGAAAGACTTGTATACTGAAAATTATGAGTCGCTACTCAAAGAAATTGAAAAAGACACAAAGAAGTGGAAAGATATTCCATGCTCATGGGTTGGAAGAATTAACATCATCAAAATGAATATATTACCCAGAGCCATCTACAAATTTAATGCTATCCCCATCAAGATCCCAAGCACATTTTTTAGGAGAACAGAACAAATGCTACAAATGTTTATCTGGAACCAGAAAAGACCTAGAATTGCCAAAACAATCTTGAGAAAAAAGAACAGAACCAGAGGCATCACACTGCCAGATCTCAAACTATATTATAGGGCCATTGTCATCAAAACTGCTTGGTACTGGAACATGAACAGACACACTGACCAGTGCAATAGAATTGAGAGCCCAGAAATGAGGCCCCACACCTATGGACATCTAATCTTTGACAAAGGGGCCCAGACTATTATATGGGGAAGCAGAGTCTCTTCAACAAATGGTGTTGGAAACAATGGGTTGAAACATGCAGAAGAATGAAGCTGAATCACTGTATTTCACCAAATACAAAAGTAAATTCCAAGTGGATCAAGGACTTGGATGTTAGACCAGAAACTATCAGATACTTAGAGGAAAATAATGGAAGAACTTTTTTCCGCATAAATTTTAAAGACATTTTCAATGAAACGAATCCAATTACAAGGAAGACTAAGGCAAGTATAAACCTATGGGACCACATCAAATTAAAAAGCTTCTTCACAGCAAAAGAAACCACTACCCAAATCAAGAGACCCCTCACAGAATGGGAGAAGATCTTTACATGCCATACATCAGATAAGAGTTTAATAACCAACATATATAAAGAGCTTACCAGACTCAACAACAAGACAACAAATAACCCCATCCAAAAATGGGGGGAGGAATTGGACAGAATATTCACCACAGAAGAGATCCAAAAGGCCGAGAAACACATGAAAAAATGCTCCAAGTCTCTGATTGTCAGAGAAATGCAAATCAAGACAACAATGAGATATCACTTCACTCCTGTGAGAATGTCACACATCAGAAAAGGTAACAGCAGCAAATGCTGGAGAGGGTGTGGGGTCAAAGGAACCCTCCTGCACTGCTGGTGGGAATGTCAATTGGTCCAGCCTCTGTGGAGAACAGTCTGGAGAACTCTCAGAAGGCTAGAAATGGACCTACCCTATGACCCTGCAATTCCCCTCCTGGGGATATATCCTAAGGAACCCAACACATCCATCCAAAAAGATCTGTGTACACATATGTTCTTGGCAGCACAATTTGTAATAGCCAAAACCTGGAAGCAACCCAGGTGTCCAACAACAGATGAGTGGCTGAGCAAGTTGTGGTCTATATACACAATGGAATACTACTCAGCTGTAAAAAATGGTGACTTCACCGTTTTCAGCCGATCTTGGATGGACCTTGAAAAAATCATGTTGAGTGAAATAAGTCAGAAACAGAAGGATGAATATGGGATGATCTCACTCTCAGGCCGAAGTTGAAAAACAAGATTAGAAAAGAAAACACAAGTCGAACCTGAAATGGAATTGGAGTATTACACCAAAGTAAAAGACTCTGGGGTGGGTGGGTAGGTGGGGAGAATACAGGTCCATGAAAAATGATGAATGAAATAGTGGGGGTTGTATTGCTAAATGGGAATCTGGGGAATGTTATGCATGTAAAAAAAAAAAAAAAAAAGAAGTAGAAACGCAAAGCAGAAATTGACTGAGTTTGGAGTATGGCACCAAAGTAAGAAAGCAGAAGTATACTAGAGTTTGCAGTGAGTACCTCCCTAACACTTCCTCTCCACTATTCCAAGCTTTGGGTCCATGATTGCTCAACAATTTGTTTGGCTTTGTATGTTAACTCTCTTTTCAGTCACCAGGTTCCAGGTGTCATCAGGATGCCGGCCAGACTTCCCTGGATTGAAGACATCACCAATGTGTCCTGGAGCTCAGCTTCCCCAGAGACCCATCCTACTAGGGAAAGAGAGAGGCAGACTGGGAGTATGGACCGACCAGTCAGCGCCCATGTTCAGCGAGGAAGCAATTACAGAAGCCAGACCTTCTACCTTCTGCAACCCTCAATGACCCTGGGTCCATGCTCCCAGAGGGATAGAGAATGGGAAAGCTATCGGGGGAGGGGGTGGGATATGGAGATTGGGCGGTGGGAATTGTGTGGAGTTGTACCCCTCCTACCCTATGGTTTTGTTAATTAATCCTTTCTTTAATAAAAAAAAAAAAAAAAAAAAAAAAAGCAGTCCTAAGATGAAACACCAAAAGTAGGCAGAAAAGTTTTTTTCTTAGTTTTGATTACTCATTCAACTAAGATCCTAGTGAAAGGCAATAGGACTTGCCTTTTTTTCTTCTCTGAGTTTCTATCCTATTTTGATTTGGTATACCAGGTAGCGTGTTATCTATAATAACTGGGAAAAAACACTGTCTACATTGATCTATCTGAAGAAGTCACAATAACAGTTCTGCTCTAAGTATGTAGGCATTCTTCTCTATTATAATACAATGGTAATGAGTTAGCCTGCTTTAATTCAGTACTAAACACACCACAATATTCAGTTGAAGAACATCAATGTCTAAGGCTGAAGACAGGTTGGGAAGATAGTATTAGCAGTAATGCAGCATACTTTCATGCTTGAGGTCCCAAGGACAATCCCCAGCACTACCATATGCCAGTGCTGAACAGTATGTACATGTTCTCTCTCTCCCCTACTCCTCTTATGAAAAGAAATATTTTTTAAAAATACAAGGACCAGCATATGAGTCCCAGTTTGAGCCCCCGGCTCCCCACCTGCAGGGGGGTCACTTCATAGGCAGTGAAGCGGGTCTGCAGGTGTGTATCTCTTCCCCCTCTCTGTCTTCCCCATCTCTCTCCATTTCTCTCTGTCCTATCCAACAGCAACAACAGTTGTAACAACAATAACAATAACAAAAATAACAAGGGTGACAAAATGTGGAAAAAATGGCCTCCAAGTGCAGTGGATTTGTAGTGCAGGCACTGAGCCTCAGCAATAAGCCTAGAGGCAAAAAAAAAAAAAAATACTAGCAAGAGGGCAAGCTTTCAACTATCTATCTAGTGCTGATATCTTCCCCCTACTGACAGCTACAAAAATCAGTATAGCACATAGGGTTGGGTTCCACTCTTTATTATACTGCTACCTTATCAATGGTATCCATGAGAATTTTAATCTTTTTAAAATACTTAAATACTCTTTATGCATTCTTACTAACCTCTCAGATTACATTTTCCAGAATTAAACTGACCTCCCCAGCTTAATGACATATCAAGTTTTGCTTGAGAACACTGGTATATATTATTTCTTCTTTTGAGCCTCAAGGTTACTCATCTACTCAAAGCCACTAGTTATCACTACAAGCTAGTTAAACAGGGTTAGTCTTTGAACTGGATTTACTGATATTTTGCTCTTCTCTATTTATTCACTTTGCTAAGGTTGTCATTTACACAACTGTCAACAGTTCATTCTGCAGATCACTTTCAGATGAATCTAATTTGTGCATTTTATTATTCCATATCTCTTTTCCAAACCTTGAATAGCATAACTGTTAGAAGGAGAAATATTAAGTTATTAAGTTAAGAAATGAAGGTTTGGGGTCGGGTGTTGAGCATACATGTTACAGTGCACAAGGACCCAGGTTTGAGCCCCCGGTCCCCACCTGCAGAGGGAAAGCTTCATGAGTGGTGAAGCAGGACTGCAGGTGTCTGTCTCTCTCCTTATCTCCCCATTCCTCTCAATTTCTGGCTGTTTGTATCCAATAAAAGTAAAGATTTAAAAAAAAAATTTTTTTTTAATGAAATGAAAGTTTAGGGGCCAGGTAGTGGTGTACTTGGTTAAGTGCACACATTAGCATGTGCAAAGAACCAGGTTCAAACCTCTGGTGCCCACCTGCTAGGGGGACGATTCATGAGTAGTAAAACAGTGCTACAGGTGTTTGTCTCTCTCCCTCCTTCCTCTCTGAACTTCTCTTTGTTCTATAAAGTAAAGTAAAGCAAAATAAATTAAAAAATAAAATGAAGGTCCAGTATGCTGCTTTGTCAGAGGAGTAGTGTTTTGTTTGTTTGGTTTTTTTTTTTTTTTTTTTTTTTTTTTTGCTGCTGTCATCTCTCTCTCTGCCTCTAAATAAAATAGAGAGAGAGAGAGAGAGGATGGAAAGGAGGAAGAGAGAAATGATACCAAAAGGTGAAGAACCATCTTGCAAGTGAGGGTGGAAAATATATGTAGGTATGAAAAAAATGCTTAGTCACTGATTATTAGAGGAATGCAAATAAAGACATTACTGAGATACTACTTCACATCTTTGAGAATATCACTGATCAGAAAGTACAGCAATGAGTGTTGGGCACTATCACATCTGGTTGAATGCACATTAGCATATAAGGACCTGGGTTCAAACCACAGGTCCCAACAGGCAGGGGGGAAGTTTCGAGAGTGGTGAAGCAGGACTGCAAATGTCTCTCCTTTTCTCTTTATTTCCCCTTCCCTTCTCAACATTTCTGTCTTCTCAAACAAAAGGGGTAGGGGTTAGGGGGAACTGGCCACTAGGAAGATAAGATTCACTGTGCAGGCACTGAGTCCATGATATCTATAGTGGACAGTGCTTAATGAAATCATACTAAGTGAAAGCAGTACAAGAAGTAGGATGAATACCAAATGATCATCTCACTTGTAGGTGGAAAGTCAAGAAAATGACAGACACTAAACATAAATGCTGACTCTTCTAAAGAAGCAAGAAGTCCTACTATACACACATAATATACTATATAAACAAAATCAGGCAAAATTCGAATATGGTTGACTAAAATAAAATCTGGTCTTAATTTGGAGCAGAAGAGATGCAAGTTGACTTTTATAATGTTAATTAAGATTACAGTTGTAATTTAGGGTGGGGTTCAGAGGTGTTTACTATTTTTAAATATTTTCCCATCTATTTAATACTATTTGTAGTACCATGTATTTGTAGTAATATGTAATTGAACTACTTGAATTTATACACTACAACCTGTTCACTGAAGATATTTTATTCATTTTTTTAAGTAATGTTATCATATGAAAACACTTATTAAATTAAACTAGTCACTTACAAAGAAAAAACCACCTAAGATTAAACTGAGTTTATTTACCTGGGATCTTTTCTTTTCTGGGACACATACGTTCACATTTTTCCCTTTTATCTTAAGAGGTGTTGTTTCAGTGTGCTTCATGACAGCAGTAACTGTTTCTTTAAAATCCATTTCCAAGTAAGCCTAAAGTAAATAAATTTTTAATTAAAAAAAATTAAAATTATCTGCACAACTTGATACATCTTTTGTGAAACAAAGATATGAAAGTACAAAGAACCAACTCAGTAGTAGAGTATAAGATTTGCAAGCCCCGTGGTCTGGGAGGTAGCACAGTGGATAAGGCTTTGGACAGTCAAGCATGAGGTCCCAAGTTCAATCCCCGGCAGCACATGTACCACAGTGATGTCTGGTTCTTTCTCTCTCCCCTATCATTTCTCAGGAATAAATAAATCAAATCTTAAAAAAAAAAAAAAAAAAAAAAAAGATTTGTAAGCTTGAGGCCCTTGATTAAATTCTCAATGCCACATATACCAGAGATGTGCAGTGTTCCAGTCTCTCTCTCTCTCTCTCTTATTTCTGTTTTGTTTGTTTTTGCCACCAGGGTTATCAATGGGGCTTTGTGCCTATATTATAAATCCACTACTTCTAGTGGCCATTTTTACCTTTATTTTTTTTCTTCTTCTACCCTCCCCCTTTCTGTTTCACTTGACAGGATAGAGAAACTGAGAGGGAAAGAAATGCATAGGGAGAAAGAGAGACACCTGAAGACCTACTTCACCATTTGTGAAGTGTCCCCCCCTGTAGGTGGGGATCAGGGGCTTCAACCTAGGTCCTTGCACATGGAAATATGTTCAGTCAACAAAGTATGCCAACACCCTGGCCCCTCTCCCATTTCACTTCTAACATAAAAGCAAGTAAACTCTTTCATTTCATTTTGGATAGAACTTGAAGTAATCATATTGAGATAAGCCAGTAATAGAAGTACAACTAGCAGACAGAAAGAACAAACACAAAGTAAAACTTAGACTGTATGTGGTATATTATACCAAACCAAACGACTCTGGGAAAGGAGGAAAAGGCAGTGGGCCTGGGGGAATTGAGGGGATGGCATGATGATTAAAAGGACTTAAGCTGAGGGTTAAAGTGTTTTGAAGACACCTATCACAGGGAAATGAGGAGTTATACTTATTTTCCCAACTGTAGTATAAACCATTAAGCCCCCAATAAAATGTTAACTGGGGCCTGGAATGTTGCTAGCCATGACCACGGAATGTGAGCTCAGACCTACAGGGATGCAGAGGTTACAAAGGCCACTGTGCTGAGCATGGGTCCCAGGTCAGATGGATGGGGTTTGTAGTTAACAGTATTTACATACTTAACTATGACACCAACCCCCAAGACAATAGCTTAGATCACCTGCACATTAGATGTCAGACGGGCAAACGCTAGAAGAAGATGATGTCAGACGCAGGAAAAAACTAGTTGAGTCCTAGGCCCCTTGGAATATACCTAACATAGACCTACTAGCTTTTTCTAAAATGGAGACCACACATCTCCATCCGTAATATTCCTGCTTTTAGGTTCATAATTAGTCAACAATTTGCTCTGTTTTTTATCTTAACTCTTTTTCAGATTTCAGATGATACCATGATGCCAACCTGACTTCGCTGGGCAGAAGACCCCACCATGTGTCCTGGAGCCCAACCTCCCCAGATCCCTGCACCACTAGGCAGAGAGAGACAGGTCAGAAGTAATGGATTGACCTGTCAATGCCCATATTCAGTGAGGAAACAATTACAAAAGCCAGACCTTCTACCTTTGTATCCCATAAAGACGCTGGGTCCATGCTCCCAGAGGGTTAAAGAATAGGAAAGCTATCAGGGGATGGGATGGGATATGGAGTTCCAGTGGCGGGAATTGTACCCCTCTTATCCTATGGTCTTGTCAGTGTTTCCGTTTTATAAATAAAAACTTAAAAAAAAAAGTTAACTGGGGCAGGGGGCACTATGAAATCACCACAGGTCCTAGTAGCTTTTATTTTATTTTTTTGTTTGTTTTGTTAAAGAAAAATGTGGGATTTGGAATATTTTCATACATAAAATGACATTTAAGTTCATGAAGCTAATGAAGAAGGAAAGCCAGTATTTATTTACTTATTTAATGTACCAGTGTTATCACTGGGGCTCAATACTTGCACAAGAACTCCACAGCTTATGGTGTACTCTCCACCACAACCACCCCCCCAGCCCCGTTTTTACTTCCTCTTTTAACTGACAGGACATAGCAAAGTAAGAGTCATGGAGAGAGCTTAGGAAAGAAAAAGTAAGACAATCCATAGCTATTGCTTTACTCTTCATGGAGTTTGTCTCTGCAGGTGGGGACCAAGAACTTGAACCCAGGCCCCTGCACATGATAACGTGTGCTTATTAACAAGTGTGCCAGTACCCAGCCCCTTGTCTAAAAGCATGCAAAGTATACCACTATCCAGGAAGTTCTACTCATTATGTCTCTGTTGTTCTCATGTGGTGCTGGATCTCATGCATGCAAGACAGGTGCTAAACTGCTAAGCAACATTGCTGGCTCCTATCACATCCATTAAGTCTTCTTGCAAGAAAAAAAAAAACAAAACACTACCATCTATGTTCTGTTAAGTGTAGCATTGTTTAGCTGTAGTGAATTCTACTAAATATAAAATAAGTTACAAGAATACAATCCCATGTTAAAGTAATACTTTGAATGCATTTTTTGGAATAGATGAAATGACTCACCTCCTTTCTATATGGGACAATCAGGATATCCTTAACTTGACCAAATGGTTGAAATAGTTTTCTAATATCTTCTTCAGTACATCCATCCTCTGGTAATTCAGATACAAGAAGAACTGAACAATAAGGTGAAGAATGCTCTTTCCGAAGCTATTTATGAAATAAAAGAAAGATTTAAAAATACAACAAATGAAACCACAAAATACAGTAAAAATAATTCCCAATGCAATTGCCCTTATATAACCTAGTTCTCTGAACTGTCTTTTCTAAGTAACTTTAACTTAACATAGCTTTAAGTATACTAAGATATGTGCTTTACAGTTACCACTCAAACCCAAGAGTGGTCACAAGTTTAAATATAACTGATCCAGATGCACTGTTCTTTTTAGAAACATGTTCTTGTTTTTTAATAGCACCTATCTGGTAGATAGCACAACAGTTATGTACAAAGGTCTTTAGGCTTGTGGCACCAAAGGTTCCAGGTTCTAACCCTAGTACCACCAGAAGCCAGAGTTGAGTAGTGCTCTGGTAAGAAAAAATATAATAATAATAAAAGAAGAGGGCTGGGCAGTGGTGCACCGGTTAAGTACAGATAGCATGAAGTGCAAGGACCCAAGTAAGGAACCCGGTTCAAACCCTTGGTTCCCCATCTGCAGGGGGATCATTTCACGAGCGGTGAAGCAGGTCTGATCTGCAGGTGTCTCTCTCCCTATTTCCCCCCTCCCCTCTCAATTTCTCTCAGTCCTATCCAGTAAATAAATAAATAAAAACAGAAAGACCACACACATATCTCTAGAATAGTACAAGATTATTAAGTCCTATTTCTTATATAACTCTGTAAGGGTTGTCAGTCTTGTCCAACAGAAAGTAGAGCATATTTTATCCTGTATCTAGTAACTGCAAATGTCATATAGAAAGATAATTTTTAAATCATATATAACTATTTGCTGTGATATCAAATTTTCCACCTATATACAGTAACAGCTTAAAAAAACACTAAGCGCTGGGAAGATAGCATACTGGTTATGGGGGAGTGGTGGGAGGGCGCACTTTCATGTCTGAGGCACCAAATATCTAAGCTTTAATCCCCAGCATCACAGCTAGTTTAGCCTATTCAAAATAGTCCCTACATTCAATTCATCCCAATGCTCTTCAAAATTCAACTAACACTGAGATTTATAGTTCTAAGTATAAGTTCTCTATGGGGCAGAGGATTATAACTGTTCAAAGTATTTACACAGAATTAATTTAAAAGCTACCTGTACTTAATATCTGAAGACTGTTAATGCATACTGAGCATTTGAAAATCTGGCTTTTCAGAGTTACTGTGATATTCTTAGATAAAGATATATAGCTATAACTTACTATAATAGCAGTTTAAGAAATGTATTGGGCTGTCAGAGAAGTCATGGAAAAATTTTTTTCTATGTTTTGCTATGCAAAAATCAGTCATGACTTTTCCAATAACCCAATATATATTAAAACAATGCCTTAGTATTATAGCAGGTTACAGTCAAGATACACTAAGGGTCCAGTGAGATAGCTTAGCAGGCAGGGTATGCGTCTTGTATGTTCAATGCTTGGGTTTTAGTCCTTCACCACATGTAAAATGCTATAGTACTAGAGGAAGTTCTCTCTCATTCACAATCTCTCTATCTCTGTCTAGCTGAGTGTGAAAAAGCACCATGAAACAGTAAAACTGCACATGTATAAGGCTCTGGCTGGCAACACACACAAACACACACACACACAGCATTATTCAGAAAACAGACACTAGGTAACAGGATACTTTATTTCTCAACTGTACTACAAAAAGTACAAAATAGAAAGTGATCGTTTTCCAGTAGAGCCTTGCTCTCATAGCTTATTAACAAGATTACAAAAACTACTGCTGCTGCTCTTACACTCATCCCCAGCATAGTGATGCAGCTATCCCAAAACACAAAACCTTCAAATTTTCTCATTTTTCATACATTAAAATGCCAAATTTTTAATATCTGCTAACCTAGAAGATATTTTTTTAATTTTATTTATTTATTTGCCCTTTTGTTGTCCTTGTTGTCTTTTTTATTGTTATAGTTGTTGTTGTTGTTATTGGATAGGACAGAGAGAAATGGAGAGAGGAGGAGAAGACAGAGAGTGAGACAGAAAGATAGACACCTGCAGACCTGCTTCACTGCCTGTGAAGTGACTCCCCTGTAGGAGGGTAGCCGGGAGCTCGAACCGGGATCCTTACGTTGGTCCTTGTGCTTTGAACCTGTGCTTAACCTGCTGTGCTACCACCAGATTCCCAATCTAGAAGATTTTTAATTATCAGTTTCACAGTATTCCTAAAAGAAACCAGTAAAATAATTCCATATTGACATAATTTAGTAAATCATTATTTCAAATTTTTTAGAAATATGACAATACAGACTTCAGGGTTTTCTTTGTGATATTAACAAATACATGCTTACACTTGCACTAAACCAAATTAAGAAATGACTGACCTTACGGTGGAGATAAATAGCTTTATCAGATGGCTGTTTACTTTCTGGTGAGGCGTCATCTTCCACATTCTTTGATTTGTACCGAGTAGAATGTCCTAAACTTGAATCACTCTTTGTAGAACTTATAGGTTTAACTGATGGCTTTGACCCACTGCCAGTTTTAGGCTTTATAGGTGGTGAGTGCCCTTTTTCAACTGCTTCAAGTTGTTTCTGTTTCATTAATTCTGGCCCATGTCCAGATTGTTGTACTACATCTTCCGAAGCTTTTTTCCTTTCTAGTAAAAAAGATACAAATTTCAAATGACAATAATTTAAAGTATGAACCAATAGATACCAGAAAAAATTAGTACTTTAGTGTCCTGAGTATTTATCAGACATAATTATTCTCAGGTCAAACAAGGCATATACAAAAAAAGGGGGGGGATTCCATATAACTCTAAACACTGTTACAAGAAGTTCCTTTACTTAATGAACTTCTCTTATATCAGTGGTACTCAAACTTTTGGTTTCAGTATCTCTTTATACTCATAAAAACTGGTAACTCCAAGCAAGCAAAATAGCTTACTTGGATAGTGAGCTGCTTTGCCACGCATGTGACCCAGGTTTGAGACCAGACCCCATAGCATGGATGAAGTGTTGATGCTGTAGGCTCTTTCACTCTCTATCTCTGCCTTTTTGCCCATCTAAGAAAATAAGAAAACTGACAATTCCAAAGAGTTTTCTTGTTAAACTTATCAAACTATATAATAAATCAAAATTAAACCAGATAGACAGTACTGCAGGTAGTATAATAGCCTAGGGAACTAGAGGTCCCAGGTTCAATCCTTGGCTCCACTATAAACCAATGCTGAGCAAAAGAGAGAGTAGGATATGAACAGAAAATTCACCAAACGAGAGATCCAAAAGAGTTTGCAGTGAGTACCTCCCTAATACTTCCTCTCCACTTTTCCAAGCTTTGGGTCCATGATTGCTCAACAATTTGTTTGGCTTTGTATGTTAACTCTCTTTTCAGTCACCAGGTTCCAGGTGTCATCAGGATGCCGGCCAGACTTCCCTGGATTGAAGACCCCACCAATGTGTCCTGGAGCTCAGCTTCCCCAGAGACCCACCCTACTAGGGAAAGAGAGAGGCAGACTGGGAGTATGGACCGACCAGTCAACGCCCATGTTCAGCGGGGAAGCAATTACAGAAGCCAGACCTTCTACCTTCTGCAACCTACAATGACCCTGGGTCCATGCTCCCAGAGGGATAGAGAATGGGAAAGCTATCGGGGGAGGGGGTGGGATATGGAGATTGGGCGGTGGGAATTGTGTGGGGTTGTACCCCTCCTACCCTATGGTTTTGTTAATTAATCCTTTCTTAAAGAAAAAAGAAAAAAAAAAAAAAAGAAAATTCACCAAACAAGAGATCCAAAAGGCCAACAGATATAAAATTAAGAGAGAGAAAAAATAGATATATAATGAAAGTAATTTTCAAAAACTTGTTTCCCTATTTGGCATAAAACCAGACCTTCACCCACAGGCTGACTTTTTTCTTTCAGACAGAAATAGAGAGGTACACAGAGAGACAACACTAGTGCTTCCCTTGGTACTACCATGGCACTCCTATGTGACACCAGGGCTCTAACCTCAGCCACATGCATAGCAGGGTATACACTCCACCTAGTGAACCTTCTCTAGTCCTCAAAACATTAAAATAATTTTAAGAAAAGTATATAATCAGTCACTGGGGTGAATTAAGATGTCTGCACATGATAGTTTTAAATTTTGGTAGAGATAGGGGCCAGGTGGAGGACCTGGTTGAGTTCACACATTACAATGCCTAAGAAACTAGGATCAAGTGCCTCATTCCCAAGTGCAGAGGGAAGCTTCTTATTTGTTGAAGCAGTGTTGTAGGTGTCTCTCTCTCTCTATCTCCCCACCCCCTATATCTCTATTCAAAATAAAATATAAAAATAAATAAATAAATCTTTTTAAAAAATTGGTACGGGGGGCTGGGTGGTGGCGGACCTGGTTAGGTGCACGTTACAATGTGCAAGGACCCAGGTTCAACCCCCCAGTCCCCACCTGCAGGGGGAAAGCTTTACGAGTGGTGAAGCCGTGCTGCAGGTGTCTCTCTTTCTCTCTCCTCTCCATCACCCTCTTCCCTCCCAGTTTCTGACGGTCTCTACCCAATAATAATTTTAAAAATTGGTTAAGTACAGATATACTCTTCTGCATTTTTTCTGATTGCTAATAAGGATAAGAGTAGACAAGGCTGCAATATGGGTCAGATTTCACATAGCATTCTAAAAAAAAGTTTTTGTCCAGTTGTCTCAAGACCTTTGCTCCTTACAATTATCTGCCCCCCCCATCCTCACCCTGACAAAGAGGTAGGGGGTGGGGGTGGAGAAAGACACAAAACCATAGCACCAAGCCAACTTCAATTCAGTCATGAAACTGAGGTATGTGCATGGCAGAGGTACACCATACAAGTGAGTTGTTTTTCCAGCATAGTATGTTAAAATTTGATTAAGAACAAAATACTTACTTTTCTTAAAACTTCAAAGGCTCACAAGAGCTAAGGCAAATGCATCAAAATGCCAACTTCTGTTAAATTATGACAATTTATAAATCCTCAATTTCAAGTTAAAAATATAGACACTTAAAAAAAAAAAATGCAAACCATGAAGCCAGGTGGTGGCGTACCTAGTTAAGCCCACACATTATAGTGCACAAGGTTCTAGGTTCAAGCCCCTGGTCCCCACCTACAGGGGGGAAGCTTCATGGGAGGTAGATAGCATAATGGTTATGCAGAGACTCTAATGCCTGAGGATCAAAAGACTCAAGTTCAGTCCTCTGCACCACCATAAACCAGAGCTAACCACAGCTCTGGCAATAAAATTAATTAATTAAATAGTAAAATGGGCAAGAGTGGTAAACCCGACTGATTACACACATTACCATGAAGGGCTCTGGTTCCAGGCCCTGCTCTCCACCTACAAGGAGAAAGTTTCATGTGTGATGACACATGTCTGCAACTGTCTGTCACCCACTATGCTCTCAATTTGTATGTGTCCTAGCTAAAAGAAGAAAATGGAAGGGGAGGGGAAGGGGAGAGGGGAGGGGAGAGAAAAGAGAAGAAAAAAAGGAGAAAAAATGGCCACCAAAAAGCAGTGGATTTGTAGTGCCAGCAATGAGTCCTAGCAATAAATTCGGTGGCAATAAAAAAAATGTAAAAATTTAATCAAGTTAGATTTATTACTCACAACCGTAAGTTTACCTGATGATCTCACTGATCTCCTTGACGTTCTTTCAGGACTAACTGACCGATAGGATTTTGGACTGCCTCTATATGGATTGCTCATTCGATATGGTGAACGAGAACGGGATCTTGATCTGTATCTAGGAATGAAGTGATGGTAAATCTTTGGGCTTCGACTTCTTGGTCTATATATATATCGAACTGGGCTTCGAGATCGACGATATCTATGACTTGAGCTTGATCTCCTTGAACGTCTAGGACTGGGGGAATGAGAACGTCTTCTGGGAGTTTCATCTTCTTTTCTACTGCCTTCATGTCTACAAAGTATAGAAAACACTTAGGTTTCAGCAATTTCACATAAATTCAGATTATTCTTAAAGAGGCTATGAGCAGTATCAACTCTACAAAAAAAGAAAGAAAAAACTATTTGGTGGGGGTAGATAGCATAATGGTTATGCAAAAGTCAGACTGTCATGTCTGAGGTTCCAAAGTCCCAGGTTCAATCTCCCACACCACCATAAGCCATAGCTGATCAGGTAGGAAGACCAAACAAACAGAAAACTGTTATATAATTTGGCATTATAAATAAATAAGGAACTAAAAAAATTACATAAGGATAATGACCAATTAATTGGATTCTCTCTGTACCTCAGCTGTATTGAGTTGAAAGTACTAAGCTATATAAATAACTTCCCCAAACATAAGATAATAAAGGGAGAGGAGTGGAAAGGACATTTGGGTGCCTGGTGTGTGACAGGAGTAAAGGACTTAAATTGAGGGTGAGTATTTTGGAACATTTATCATGGGGAGATGTGAAACTATACCTGTTTGGCAACATAGCAACAGACTAGACTACAATTAACCCTCTCCCCAAATGATAAAAATAAAATATAAGTTTTGGCCTTTCAAAGTACACCTGACTTTTGTAAATTAAATGTGTCAGTAACAATTAAAATTTCTATTAATAGATAACCATTACTTTCTTAACAAATTATATTAAGTGCTCCAGAAGCAATAAAAAGCCATCAAATGAATAGAAAAAACAGTAGTAAATGGTGTGGAGGGAAATATTAAATACTTAGGCTAAAGAAAATATGCATACTCAAGAGCTATGATGTAGGCAGTTAGAGAACTAGAAGCATTAAATCTATCCCCCCCATGTTAAATTAATAGTGATTTACGAGACTAAGTTAACAGGATTATAGTATCACACCTTTCCCAAAAACAAAGGTCTGTACATCACCCCCCGCCCCAACACACACACACCCACCACCCACTCTCCTAGATAACCACTATAGTTTTCCACAATCTGGGATATGGGTTAATTTTTTGTTTTTCAAATTCTCTAAATTCCACATGAGTGATAATATCCTATAGTTGTCCTTTACTTCCTTACTTATTTCACTAAGCATAACCTTCTCTAGTTCCATCCATTTTATCACAAAGGACACAATATCTTTTTTTTTTATTTAAATCTAGGGTTATCGCTGGGGCTCGTTGCTTGTACTACAAATCCACTGCTCCTGGAGACCATTTTTCCCATTTTGTTGCCGTTGTTGGATAGGACAGAGAGAAATCAAGAGAAGGGAAGACAGAGAGGGCGAGAGAAAGATAGGACACCTGCAGACCTGTTTCACCGAGTGTGAAGTCCGCATCCGTGCAGGTGGGGAACCAGGGGATAGAACCAGGATTCTTACGGCAGTCCCTGCACTTTGCACCCTGTGTGCTTAACCCACTGCACTACCGCCTGGTCCCCACAATATAATCTTTATTTTTATTGCTGAGAAGTACTTCACAGAGAATATATCCCATAACATGGGTCCCTAGGAACACATCTAAAACAGATTTCTTAACTTCTTTTCACCCTAAGATTTCTATTCTCATCTGCTCTATTCCTACTTTGTGGTTCAATAATCATTTTGACCTGCTTTTGTCCTACTGCCTTTCAGCCACCAAGTTGCAGGTTCCCTCATGATTCCCTGGGCAGATGACCTCACCAGTGTGTCCCAGAAACTCACTTCCACAGAACCCTACCCATTGGGAAAAATAGAAATAGGCTGGGGGTATGGATCACCTGCCAATACACATGTCCAGTGGAGAAGCAATTACAGAAGCCTGACCTATCCCTTCTGCACCCCAAAAATAAATTTTGTCCATACTCCTAGAGAGGGAGAAATGATAGGGGAAGATGACCAGAGGGCCCTAGCCTCCAATTCCTTCAGGACCAGAAGAGAGAAGTGGAAAAAAGGAAGGACATTCAGAAGTAGTAACAGGTTTAATTATGATTTAGAAAGGCAGAGAAGGCAGGACCTTTTTTAGGAAAAAAGGGGGGGGGAGCAAGTGTGTGTGTGTGCGTGCACAGATAGTTATAGAAATAAGTCAACCCACTTAACTCAACAAGAAAAACACAGACTTAAAGTGAAAGGATGGAAAACTATCATAAAAGCCAATGGTCCAAAAAAAAAGGGCAGGAACAGCTATTCTCATATCTGACATGATAGACTTTAAAGTAAATAAAATTTAAAAAGATAGGAATGGACACTACTTAATGCTCAGAGGATCAGTCAATCAAGAGGACTTAACAATTATTAACATCTATGCACCCAATGAGAAGCCATCTAAATACATCAAACTTCTACTGAAAGAGCTACAGCAATATATTAACAGCAACATAGTCATAGTAAGTAAGGGACTTCAACACCCCACTCTCTTAACTTGACAGAAAATCAATAAAGACATAAGGGAGCTAAATGAAGAGATAGATAAACTAGAACTACTGGACATTTTTAGAGTCATTCATCCCAAGAAACTGGAATACACATTTTACTCAAATCCACATGGGTTATTCTCAAGGATAGACCGTATGTTAGGCCACAAAGACAGCATCAGCCAATTCAAGAGCACTGAAATCATTCCAAGCATCTTCTAAGACCACAGTGGAATTAAACTAACACTTAACAATCAACAAAAGATTAGTAATAGTCCCCAAATGTGGAAGCCCAACAGTACACTTCTTAACAACCTCTGGGTCAAAGAGGAAATCAAGGAAGAAATCAAAATGTTTCAAGACTTCAATGAAAATGAAGACACAAGCTATCAAAATATTTGGGACACAGCTAAGGCAGTACTGACAGGGAAGTTCATAGCTATACAAGCACAGATTAGGAAACAAGAAAAAGCACAAATAAACAGCCTGATTGCACATCTTAAAGACCTAGAAGAACAACAAAGGAACCCTAAAGCAACCAGAAGGACAGAAATCACTAAAGTTAGGGCAGAAATAAATAACATTGAGAATAAGAAAACCATACAAAAGATCAACGAAAGTAAATGTTGGTTCTTTGAAAGAGTGAACAAAATCGACAAACCTTTAGCCAGACTCACAAAACAAAAAAGGGAGAAGACCCAAATAAATCAGATAGTAAATGAAAGAGGAGATATCACAACAGACACTGCAGAAATTCAACATATCATGCGAGGCTTCTATGAACAACTATATGCCACCAAGATAGAGAACCAGAAGAAATGGATGATTTCCTAGATACCTACCAACTTCCAAAATTAAGTAAAGAGGAAGTGAATAACATGAACAGACCCATCACAGCTAATGAAATTGAAACAGTTATAAAAAATCGCCCCAATGGGGGTCGGGCGGTGGCGCAGTGGGTTAAGCGCATGTGGCGCAAAGCGCAGGGACCGGCGTAAGGATCCCGGTTAAAGCCCCCGACTCCCCACCTGCAGGGGAGTCGCTTCACGGGTGGTGAAGCAGGTCTGCAGGTGTCTATCTTTCTCTCCCCTTCTCTGTCTTCCCCTCCTCTCTCCATTTCTCTCTGTCCTATCCAACAACGAATTGCGTCAACAAGGGCAATAATAATAACCACAACGAAGCTACAACAAGGGCAACAAAAGGGGAAAAAATGGCCTCCAGGAGCGGTGGATTCATGGTGCAGGCACCGAGCCCAGCAATAACCCTGGAGGAGGAAAAAATTTTAAAAAAAAAATCTCCCCAAAAATAAAAGTCCTGGACCAGATGGTTTTACAAATGAATTCTACAAAACCTTCAAAGAAGAACTAATACCTCTACTTTTAAAAGTCTTCCAGAAGACTGAAGACACTAGAATACTCCCTGCCAGCTTTTATGAAGCCAACATCATTCTGATACCAAAAGCAGACAGGGACACAACCAAAAAAGAAAACTACAGACCAATATCTCTGAAGAACATAGATTTTAAAATACTGAACAAAATTCTAGCCAACCAGATACAGCAGTATATTTAAAAGATTCTTCATCATAACCAAGAGGGGTTTATCCCAGGCATGCAAGGTTGGGTTAATATACGTAAATCAATCAATGTGATCCACCACATCAACAAAAGCAAGACCAAAAACCACATGGTCATATCCATAGATGCAGAGAAAGCCTTTGACAAAATACAACATCACTTTATGATCAAAACACTACAAAAAATGGGAATAGATGGAAAATTCCTCAAGATAGTGGAGTCTATATATAGCAAACCTACAGGCAACATCATACTCAATGGTGAAAAACTGGAAGCATTTCCACTCAGATCAGGTAGTAGACAGGGCTGCCCAATATCACCATTACTATTCAACACAGTGTTGGAAGTTCTTGCCACAGTAATCAGACAGGGGCAAGGAATTAAAGGGATACAGATTGGAAGAGAAGAAGTCAATCTCTCCCTATTTGCAGATGACATGATAGTATACACAGAAAAACCTAAGGAATCCAGCAAGAAGCTTCTGGAAATCATCAGGAAATATAGTAAGGTGTCAGGCTATAAAATTAACATTCAAAAGTCAGTGGCATTCCTCTATGCAAACACTAAGCTAGAAGAAATTGAAATCGAGAAATCAATTCCTTTTACTATAGCATCAAAAACAATAAAATATCTAGGAGTAAACCTAACCAAAGAAGTGAAAGACTTATATATTGAAAATTATGAGTCACTACTCAAGGAAATTGAAAAAGACACAAAGAAGTGGAAAGATATTCCATGTTCATGGGTTGGTAGAATTAACATCATCAAAATGAATATACTACCCAGAACCATCTACAAATTTAATGCTGTCCCCATCAAGATCCCAAGCACATTTTCTAGGAGAATAGAATAAATGCTACAAATGTTTATCTGGAACCAGAAAAGACCTAGAATTGCCAAAACAATCTTGAGAAAAAAAGAACAGAACCGGAGGCATCACACTCCCAGATCTCAAACTGTATTATAGGGCCATTGTCATCAAAACTGCTTGGTACTGGAACATCAATAGACACACTGACCAGTAGAATAGAACTGAGAGCCCAGAAGTGAGCCCCCACACCTATGGACATCTGATCTTTGATAAAGGAGCTCTGACTATTAAATGGGGAAAGCAGAGTCTCTTCAAGAAATGGTGTTGGAAACAAGGGGTTGAAATATACAGAAGAATGAAACTGAACCACTGTGTTTCACCAAATACAAAAGTAAATTCCAAGTGCATCAAGGACTTGGATGTTAGACCACAAACTATCAGATACTTAGAAGAAAATATTGTCAGAACTCTTTTCCGCATAAATTTTAAAGACATTTTCAATGAAACGAATCCAATTACAAAGAGGACTAAGGCAAATATAAACCCATGGGACTACATCAAATTAAAAAGCTTCTTCACAGCAAAAGAAACCACTACCCAAACCAAGAGACCCCTCACAGAATGGGAGAAGATCTTTACATGCCATACATCAGACAAGAGTTTAATAACCAACATATATAAAGAGCTTGCCAGACTCAACAACAAGACAACAAATAACCCCATCCAAAAATGGGGGGAGGACTTGGACAGAATATTCACCACAGAAGAGATCCAAAAGGCTGAGAAACACATGAAAAAATGCTCCAAGTCTCTGATTGTCAGAGAAATGCAGACAAAGACAACAACGAGATACCACTTCACTCCTGTGAGAATGTCATACATCAGAAAAGGTAACAGCAGCAAATGCTGGAGAGGGTGTGGGGTCAAAGGAACCCTCCTACAATGCTGGTGGGAATGTCAATTGGTCCAACCTCTGTGGAGAACAGTCTGGAGAACTCTCAGAAGGCTAGAAATGGACCTACCCTACGATCCTGCCAATTCCTCTCCTGGGGATATATCCTAAGGAACCCAACACATCCATCCAAAAAGATCTGTGTACACATATGTTCTTGGCAGCACAATTTGTAATAGCCAAAACCTGGAAGCAACCCAGGTGTCCAACAACAGATGAGTAGCTGAGCAAGTTGTGGTATATATACACAATGGAATACTACTCAGCTGTAAAAAATGGTGATTTTACCGTTTTCAGCTGATCTTAGATGGACCTTGAAAAAATCATGTTGAGTGAAATAAGTCAAAAACAGAAGGATGAATATGGGATGATCTCACTCTCAGGCAGAAGTTGAAAACAAGATCAGAAAAGAAAACACAAGTAGAATCTGAAATGGAATTGGTGTATCGCACCAAAGTAAAAGACTCTGGGGTACGTGGGTGGGGAGAATACAGGTCCATGAAGGAATATAAATGACATAGTGGGGGTTGTATTGTTAAATGGGAAACTGGGAAATGTTATGCATGTACAAACTATTGTATTTACTGTTGAATGGAAAACATTAATTCCCCAATAAAAAAAAAAAAGAGAAAAAAATAATAAGTCAACCCATATCTGCAGCATTGGGAGAACTGCTGTAGCTCCAATGGAGGGTATAGGGATATAGAATTCTGGTGATGGGAACAGTGCAGAATTATACCCGTTATCATTTTGTAAAACAATATTGTCACTAAAAAATAAAACTAAAATAAAATAAAAAGTCCTTTTCTGAAAGAAAACCAAGTTTCAATACTACTTTTTAAAAAAAATTACCTTCTTGGGGAGTAGAGTAGTAGTGCAGCCAGTTAAACACACGTGATGCAAAGTGCAAGGACCAGCGTAAGGATCCCTGTTCGAGCCCCCGGCTCCCCATCTGCAGGGGAGTTGCTTCACAGGTGGTGAAGCAGGTCTGCAGGTGTCTCTCTTGCTCTCCCCTCTATGTCTTCCCATCCTCTCTCCATTTCTCCCTGTCCTATACAACAACGATGGCATCAACAACAACAAAATAATAACTACAAAAATAAAACAAGGGCAACAAAAGTGAAAATAAATGAATAAATATTAAAAAATTACCTTCTTGATGGGAGGATCTCAGGATTCCAATCAGGATACCTATTTTAAAAATAAATAATATCAGTGAACAGTTAAAATAAGACTATATGACTCAATAATTGCTCCCCTATAGGAAACAGGATGATCCAAAACCTATATTCACATAACTTAGTAACATATTAAAACACAAAGGTTCAATACCCAGCACCACTATAAACCAGAGCTAAGCAGTGCTCTAGTCTCTCTCTTTGTATACACTCTGTACTTCTCTCATAAAAATAAATAAAACAACAAAAATTTTCTGTAATATTTTGTATCTAATTCAATAAATAATCTAAGTACTATGCTAAAAGGCAAGTAAGGGAAAAGTAACATATGGCCATACTTTAAAGGTCTCAAATTTTATTTGGCTAAACCAAGCAATACACATAAAAGGGGAGTTGGGCGGTGTTGCAACAGGTTAAACACAGGTGGCGCTAAGCACAAGGACCAGTGTAAGGATCCTGACTCGAGCCCCTGGCTCCCCACCTGCAGGGGAATCGCTTCACAAGTGGTGAAGCAGGTCTGCAGGTGTCTATCTTTCTCTCCCCTTCTCTGTCTTCCCCATCTCTCTTCATTTCTCTCTGTCCTATCCAACAACAACGACATCAATAACCACAAAAATGTTAAACAACAAGAGCAACAAAAGGAAAAATAAATAAATAAATAAATAAATGAAAACTGTTAAGAGGTACATCAAAGATATAAGAGAGAAGCTTAGACAGAAGAGAAGTCTTTGCAGAAATCCAGGGGACATCATTATAAGGAAAATCCCACAAATGGTGCTGTTTGTACTGGTTCTCAGAGAGATTTGACTAGTAAGAGGGTCAGGAAATAAATCACAAAAGTTGTAGCTCTTCTAAAGGTCTACCAACATGCATGAATTAGGTTAATTTTCTTGCAATCGTAACATATGAAAGGACTATATACATTTATTTTATTCCAGAAACTGGTCTAATTTCTAAGTTTACATGACTCAGGTAGGGTTTAGCTTCAGGACTAGGTAAAGTACCCTATGTGACAACCATTATAACTGGTTTATGTTGGTATGCATGAGACCCCTTCTGTTTCATTTGGTTTAAATCCCCCCTGCTTAACACTATTCTATTTACATAACCACTTCATTCTATTTACATAACCGCTGTTAACAAGTACCACCCTCCCTCCAGGGCATTGGTGGTTCAGTGATAGGATTCTCGCCTGCTCCACCCCCTCATTGTCACACTCTGATTTTCACCAGTCACTTTTCTCTCCACCCTCTCTATGTCACATCCTGTTTCCACCCTAACAAGTATATATAAAGACAGCATTGTGAGTTTTAGGGTACTTTAACTTGAGTTTAGCTTAGCTCGGCTTAGATTGTGCTGCATCCTGCATGAATAAAGAGATACTGCGTACAACCCAGCCATGAGTCCCTGGTCGTCTGTTACCTGCCCGTGAAGCCAGCCCGGCGAAAACAACAGGTTTAGAGGTGGGCAATTAAGCCAAAGTGAAACAAAAGAGTCAAACTAAGAATATCTGTGGGAGTTATGGGAAAAGAAATGCCTTTTCTTACACATACTAGTCCTGCAGAACACTTAAATTCAAAACTATGAGGATTATTTTGCTTTGTGGAGAAAGCATACCTGGAATAGAAGACAGAAACACCAGTCAAAAGACAATTTTTTTTCTGACACTCTCATTTGTACTCTAGCACCCAATTCAGCTATTCTGAAAACAAGAACCACCCCCACTCAGAGTCTTATAAGCTAATAATGAGCCCTTACTTAATTATTTTTCAGTGTATGGAAGCAACTTAAATGTCCACTAACAAATGTGTATACTCCATGAAATATACTACTCTGCAATTAAAAAAGATTAAATGTGTCCTTCAGGACAAAACTAGATAGAAATGGAGGTGAGAGTGAAATAAGGAAGTAAAAGACAACTATCGGATGGTTTTGTTCCTGTGTGAAATAAAGAAACACATGAACTTGCAAAAAAAAAAAAAAAGTAGTCAACCTGTCTCTTAAGATTTTGTGAAAACTATAGTGTTTATTATTGAGGGTTGGGGCACAAAACTCTGGTGAGCGGGTACCAGGCAGTAGTGCAGAGAGTTAAGCGCACATAGCATGAAGTGCAGGGATGGGCGCAGGGATCCCAGTACCAGCCCCCGGCTCCCCACCTACAGGGGAGTCGCTTCACAGGTGGTGAAGCAGGTCGGCAGGTGTCTGTCTTTATCTCCCCCTCTGTCTTCCCCTCCTCTCTCCATTTCTCTGTCATATCCAACAACGATGACATCAATAACAACAACAACTATAACAATAAAAAACAAGGGCAACAAAAGGGAAAATAAATAAATATAAAAAATATTAAAAAAATAAATTAAAAAGTAAAAACACTAAAGAGGGTAGAAGTTTTACAATAACACTGCTGATGAAGCAAATACATCTAGTTTGTTCACCTCCTACTTAAAATTAAGGTTTATTTCTGAAAATAGGTTCTCAAGAGATGACTTTTAGATCTAAAATTAAATGCTAGTGTTGAGTTTGGTTTTGTTTATAGTTGTTTATCCTTTGAGGAAGAAGAGGGTGAGAAACCAAAGAGAAGGTTTTTTTGTGCTCTGAAACACAGTAAGTCATTCTAAGGAAGGCAAACTAGTAAGGAAAGAATTAATAACATTAAAAGTTTAACTAAAGGATTAAATTAGTCAAAAGAAAGGATTTTACTTAACTCTCCACTGGAAAAAAAAGACAGTTTTCTAAAAATATTTTCCTTCAAAGCACTACGTGAAAAGCACTAAATGGTTATACCTGAAAATTTGCTATGTTGTAAATCTTTATCCTATAAAAACAAAAATTATTGCTCTTACTGTTGACGTAATTGTCGGCAGCTCTCAATATGTGTAGACGTATTTTGATGTTGAATCCAATCCTATTGTAAAGGGAGAAAAATGTTAATAGAATATAAAATTTAATTTTAATGGCACACTGTATACATTTATATATATACACAATATACATGTTGCTTTAAAAAAAACTCTAGTTATAAATGTATGTTACTAAAAATGCACAAAAATAAAAGGTCTCCAAGCCAATGTACATAACACAGAATCTCACTCATATGATTCTAAACCATTTTAGTATAGAAAATTCTTTAAATGGTATAGTCAAAATTAGGGCATCAATGACTTATAGCTCTAAAACCCAAACTAACAATACTAAAAACAAAAATCCCTACCTCTTAGGTTAGTACCATCTAGTCAAATATATTTTCAAGATTTACAGGACAATAGCACTGTTTCAAAGATACAATATCCCTTACATATGGGGCTTTACAATGAACAAAATGCTTTTCAAACATTATTTTGTTTATAAGTCTGCCCATCAATATTACATTCTATATCATAATGGTTTCTCGAAGATACATTGTATTAAAAAATAACAAAAACCAAAAGTATAATTTTAAAAGTTAGTTCCTCAAGTGAAAGTTAGTGAAAAGCAATGTGTTTATCTCCACAGTTCAGTAATTTAAATATTTCCTCATATAAAATGCTATTCATTTTCATTTCAAAAATATTTCAGTTTCTCACTGCTAAATATGAAATAGAAGTTTCCACAGTTAAAAATCAAGAGTAAAATTAATTTTATATAATCAACCTTGAAACTTACTGAAAACAACTGAATGTTACTTCTAAGACAGCAACAAGTTATGACAAACTCTCAACTATTTAAGTCATGAAACTGGATGTTGTTTGTGAAACACAAATATTTTCCTACCACGTTCATTGATACAAACAGAAAGCTAGAAGAGATTGGCATTTAAATCTTCAGTACTATCAAAGCTTCATCTCTGACATTAACTAACTATACACTGTTTAAATCAAATAGACACACAGTAGGTTGGGCCCACTAAGAAATATAAAATTAATTTAAAATTTTTTAAATTAGTTGTCAACATTTAAAAATCCAGTAATTGTTATCACTAAATCCGTATTTCCAGATTAAGTAATATAAAGATATGGCAATACGGGACATGTATTTTATATAGCACCTATCAGCTATCGCTGACAGTTGCCCTTTTTTTTTAAGTTACTCTCTTCCCTAGTTCTACACAAGTCCTATTCTCTTACTGTCTTTAATAGTAATCTCTTCACTCACTGGCACTGCTTGCTTCAAGATCAGTAAATATACTTATATCATCCTGATTTCTAAACTATCTAATAACCTATCCAGGTTAGATAAGAATCTGACAACAGTACTACTGCCTCCCTAGGGAAAAAAAAAATAATACTCACCTACTAAGAAGAAGATGCAGGGGCACACATTACAGTGTGCAAGGACCCAGGTTCAAGTCCCAGGTCCGCACTTGCAGGGGGAAATCTTCACAAATGGTGAAGCAGGACTGCAAGTATCTCCTTGTCTCTTCCCTCTCTATCTCCCTTTCCCCCTCTCAATTTCTCCCGGTCTCTATCCAACAATAAAAATAAATAAAACTATTAAAAGAATAAAGAAAAAAAAAGATGCAACAAGAACTTTAAACTTTTTTTTATTATTTATTTATTCCCTTTTGTTGCTTTATTGTTGTAGTTATTGATGTCGTCGTTGTTGGATAGGACAGAGAGAAATGGAGAGAGGAGGGGGAGAGAAAGACAGACACCTGCAGACCTGCTTCACCACTTGTGAAGCGACTCCCCTGCAGGTGGGGAGCTGGGGGGCTTGAACCGGGATCCTTATGCAGGTCCTTGTGCTTTGCGCCACCTGCATTTAACCCACTGAGCTATAGCCCGACTCCCAAGAACTTTAAACTTAAGAGGACCCAGAATCAAAAAAATATTTATCCATATTAGAGGTCATGCTATCCTTCAAGTATGTCAATCATCTTTCATCAGTAAGTATTTTTTCAAATTGAATTTATTTCAGTCAAAAAGACCTAATTTTTACTTTCTAAAGTGTGTATTTATTTAGTTATTTATGATTCAGGGGGAGAGAGAGAACCAGAGAATCATCATTCTGGCACATGTTGCCAAATTGGGCCTTCATGCTTGAGAGTTCAGTGTTTTCCTCCACTGCACCAACTTCCAGGTCACAGACCTAATTTTTCTTTGCTTTTTTTTTTTTTTACCAGAGCACTGTTCAACTCTGCCCTCTGGTGGTTCGGTGGGGGGGGGGGGGTTTGAACCTAGGATTTTGAAGCCTCAAGTCTCTGCATAACCATTATGCTATCTACCCCTGCCCAAGACCTAATTTTTTTTAAATATATTTTTAAATTTATTTTCCCTTGTTGATTTTTATAGCTGTTGTTGTTATTGATGTCGTCATTGTTAGATAGACAGGGAGAAATAGAGAGACATGGGGAAGACAGAGAGGGCAAGAGAAAGATAAGACATCTGCAGACCTGCTTCACTGCTTGTGAAGGGACCCTTCCCCCTTGTAGGTGGGGAGCCAGAGGCTTGAACGGATCCTTACTCCAGTCCTTGCACTTTGCACCACGTGTGTTTAACCCATTGCGCTAAAGACCTAATTTTTAAATGAATTAGTTCCTCTTCTAAAGTCTCAATGTAGAAAAGAAGCACACTTTGTAACCTATCGTTGTCATTTTCAAACAACAGCTTTAAATACCCAGAGGTGAAAAACATACTGTCAGATATTACTTAGCAAGAAAAAGGTGGCCAACTGATAATTCTCATTTACTGGCTACGTATTTACACTGTCACATATATGCACACACAAAGCAGCACAATGAAACAAATCAGAGGTAGTTTTGCAACATCTAAGTCCACATATACATATATCTATTATGAGGTCTCATATTATTGTTTTGTTAAAAAAAAAAAATACTGGTTGTGATGGTAATCATGGGAGGAAAGTGGTGACACACCTGGTTAAGTGCACACATTACAGTGCACAAGGACCGAGGTTCAAGCTCCCATTCCCCACCTGCAGGGGGAAACCTTCACAAGGGGTGAAGTGTGCTGCAGGTGTCCATCTTGCCCTTCCTTCTTGATTTCAGTCTATCTAAAAAAATAAATAAGTAAATATCTCCAAAAAAAAAGGGGGGGGAGAGGAAATTGCAATCTTTCTCCATAAAAGCTATCAACAAATGATTTATTTCCCTTTTTAATTTTTTGCTTTTATCACATTAATCCAGACTTTCACCAACTAAGGATTTTATCAATTTGAGGTCTCAAATAAGGTCTCTAACCTATCTGTCATTTCTATTCACCCTGCATACCCAGATTTATCATCCACAGAACCCTTCCAACAAACAGGTCACTTCACTTTAGTTGCCTACATCTCAAGTCAACTCTAGACTCTGAGATCCAGAAAAATGGTGCCATGGATAATATGCCTTGGAATCTCACATTACAGGTCAACCTCTAGCACTTCACGTGCCACAATGATTCTCTGGTTCTCTTTCTCTCTCTGCCTTTTACAATAACAAATCTTCAAGGAAAAAAAAAGTGTAGATTCCTTGTTATCGCACTAAATTTTACCCCCCTCAACCCAGACTTAATATGTAAACTCAAGAACCATCTTCAGTTTCTTCAGACAGTGTTTCCTCATAGATTAGTCAACACAGACTGAATGTAGGCAGTCGCTGTCACTTAGACATGTTTTAATAAAACTATGCAAGTTTTATTTTTCTTCCCCTTGATAGGTCAGAAATTGAGAGGGAATGAGATAGAGGGAGACAAAGAGACACCTGCAGTGCTTGCTTTACCACTCATAAAGCTTCCTCCTTGTAGGTGGGGAGCAGGGGCTTGAACCTGGATCTTTGCATAAGGTAATATGTTACCTTCTAAGTAGACAAACTTTTTTATGTCAGAGAACAAATTTATACTTCTTTTTAATCACATACTGTTAAATACAGCTGGTGGTAGTAAATTAATAATGCTTTTAACTAATACAACTCTGAAATCAAGATAGAAACATTTGTCACACAAGTATAATCAAGCTATTTGTTGCCTCTTAATTAAAATGGAGGAGCACAAATTTCTAATAGCCAAATCCTGGAAAAGCAACCCAGGTGTCCAACAACAGATGAATGGCTGAGTAAGTTGTAGTAAGTACACAATGGAATACTACTCAGCTATTAAAATGGTGATGTCACTGTTTCAGCCCATCTTGGATGGAGCTTGTAGAAATCATGTTAAGTGAAATAAGTCAGAAACAGAACGATGAACATGGGATGATCTCACTCTCAGGCAGAAGTTGACATATTGCACCAAAGTAAAAGACTCTGGGGTGGGTGGAGGGGAGGGTTCAGGTCCTCGAATTTGATGGCAGAGGACCCAGTGGGGGTTGTATTGTTATATGGAAAACTGGGAAGTGTAATGCATGTACAACTATTATATTTACTGTTGATTGTAAAACATTAATCCCCCAATTAAAAGTTAAAAATAAAGTTGTTCTCAATAAAAAGTTACATACTTGTATCTCTCTCCTTTTCTCCCCCGATTTCTGTCTCTATTTAATATAATAGAAATAAAATATTTTCAAAAACAAGTCATCATTGTGTAATTTTCTTTTCTACTAAGACTGTATAAACTGCTAAGGAAAAAAAGTCAAAATATTTTTTGTTTGCTTTATTTTCCCTTTTGTTGCCCCTGTTTTATTGTTGTAGTTATTACTGTTGTTGTTGTTGGATAGGACAGAGAGAAATAGAGAGAGGAGGGGAAGACAGAGAGGAAGAGAGAAAGATACCTGCAGACCTGCTTCACCACCTGTGAAGCGACTCCCCTACAGGTGGGGAGCTGGGGGCTTGAATAAGGATCCTTAGGCAGGTCCTTGTGCTTCGCGCCACGTGCATTTAATTCACTGTGCTACCGTCGCACTCCCAAAAATGTCTAAATTTTAAGTAGTTTGTCATTTCTTTTTTTATTACTTTATTCCCTTTTGTTGCCCTTGTTTATTGTTGTAGTTATTATCGTTGTTGGATAGGACAGAGAGAAATAGAGAGAGGAGGGGAAGACAGAGAGGAAGAGAGAAAGACACCTGCAGACCTGCTTCACCACCTGTGAAGCGACTCCCCTACAGGTGGGGAGCTGGGGGCTTGAATAAGGATCCTTAGGCAGGTCCTTGTGCTTCGCGCCATGTGCACTTAATTCATTGTGCTACTGTCGCACGCCCAAAAATGTCTAAATTTTAAGTAGTTTGTCATTTCTTTTTTTATTACTTTATTCCCTTTTGTTGCCCTTGTTTATTGTTGCAGTTATTATCGTTGTTGGATAGGACAGAGAGAAATAGAGAGAGGAGGGGAAGACAGAGAGGGGGAGAGAAAGACACCTGCAGACCTGCTTCACCACTTATGAAGTGACTTCCCTGCAGGTGGGGAGCTGGGGGCTCGAACAGGGATCCTTACACTGATTCCTGCGCTTTATGCCACCTGTAGTTTGTCATTTCTAACCTGGCACCTAATATCACTGGTAATCAGGTTGGAGGTGTTCAGTGATAAAAGTATATATATGAGGCCCTGAGTTCACCCGTCCCCCAGCACAAAAATTAAAAGACTAATAATCAGTAAATACTTTATGAGTAAAAGTAAAAAATTGATCTTTTTCTTGTGTCTGGATAGGTGGTTAATCAAGAGTACACAGGATGTGCATGCATAAGGTCCTTTCTCTTAAAATAAATAATCTTTTATATTTTCTTAAACTCAAAATAAAAAAGATAGACAATATAGACAGTTCATCCAAAGGAAGAGAGAACCACTAAAATACTGTGATCAGTATTAATCGTTGAGTTTAAGTAAAGCATGGGAGTAGATAATATAATAGTGGGGCAAAGAGACTCTTCACACCTGAAGCTCCAAAGTCCTAGGTTCAAGCACCACCACCACTAAAAACCAGAGCTGAGCAGTGCTCTAGTAAAAGAAATATATAAGTTCTATGAATAGTTCTGAGCTATTTCAAGACTTTGTTAGCCCCCTTTGACAAGTTGAGACAACTATTATTATTTTATCAGAACTTAATACAATCTGGCTGAAGTCAGGTAGAATGCTACTCTCCTTTATTGGTGGTAAACTTAAGATAAAAACATCGTTCTGAAGACACCTATCATGAGATGAGATACTATACCTATGTGCCAATAACTGTACTATAAACCATTAATCCCCCAATAAAATGAAAAAATTGATACATCAATTCTAGATATGGTTTTTGTATGCTACAAGCTAGTGAGGAAGTCACAGAAAGTCAAAAGGACAGCACTAGATGGGGGGAAAAATGACTAGAAAAGTTAAGTCTATTCAAAGTATACAACCAATGTCATGACTTGGAGTCACAGCTTGTTACCACAGGAATTACATTCCTTCCTGGCCACTAAATATCAATCTTCAGATTACATTAGTAAATGGAAGCAGCAACCTTCACAGATTTTTTTTCACACATTTCTAAGTAGATGAAACGTATTTGTTTATCATGTGTTATCATTACTCGAATTCACCAATTGCTTTAAAACAGTATATTCAAGATTATATTCAGAATCTATATAAAACACTTCCTTCTAAATATATTAACCACTAACTACAGTGCCCAAGGCTTCCCTATTTCAAAAAAATTTTCTCTCTAAATTGTTATCATTTTATACTCTAGTCTCTGAGTTTATAGCTGGCCCCCGAATCATTTTCAGTTTCACTATGTATTATCTTAGAAATCTCTTTTTTACAAAATAGTAAAACTCCTAGTGCAGATAGTTGGAAAATATTTAAAGTAACATTGGCTGCAATATAATAGCTCTTTAAAAGTGTACATTACAGATGCTTTATTTCAATTTATATATAATACATATGCTTGTCATGTGGATTAGCACTGGAGCTCTGAGCCTGCATGATTTCCAGTGAACTCCTTTTCTCTTTTAAACTTTTTTAAGATAGAGGTTGAGACAGAGAGGGATAAAGAGAGACACTTCCCCATACAGGTGCTTCTATCTGGTGGTTGGGGGCTTGCAACCAGATCCTTGCATATAATAAAGTGTGAGCTCTATCAAATGAGCCATCACTTAACTGGCACCCTAGACTTTTACACTTTTATAGTAAGTTTCTCTTATTTAGATAAAGGTGACTCATGAGTCATTAGTATACAGTTTGTGTTATATAAATCTTATGTTGCATAAATTTTCTGAAATAACTAATTAAAATTCAAAATAAGTAGACAGTCATGTGTTGTGCCCAGTCACAGCACCTAGGCCAAGACTAACAGATAGAACTAAATGATATTACAATCAAAATTAAATTATCTGCCATTTTCTTAAATCCTATTTAATACAAGTATACACATCACAATTTAGATGAAACTTGGGCGCTGAGTATCATTACACAGTGATCTTTAAAAACACTCACCTTCAAATGACTACATTCTACGTTACACAGAGAACACAAATGTGGAAATATTCTTGGAGATGCAGCATAATAATCATTCATCATAGAAGGAGTAGGAAGTCTTTTCATCTTCTGGGTGTCAGTATGTGAAAACTTTGGTAACCATGATGCTTTCACAATCCCAAAGGGAGACCGAATGGGAATGTCAATCTCTGAATGGTAATTCTTTTTACTCCCTCCCGATGAATTAATCCCAGGTTCATGTGGTATTTGCTCACGTTGACTTACAGCTGAAATTAATTCCGATGAATATGGTCGCTGGTTCACAGGAGGAGGAATCAGAGATTGACTCATTGTCTGGTTAACTGACTGGTTAATGGGTTGACTGACAGATTTTACAGGTTCAAGGACTGACTTTCCTCTTGAAATGCGTAGGACTGCCATCTTCGTTCCACTCTCCACTGGGAAAAAGGGCTGATTATTGGAGGACTCACCAGCAAAGTCCAACTTTGGAAACACATCTTCAACAGGAAACATAGAGTTACATATCACATTTGGAGTGGGAACAGATGCACGAATGTTCTGTGACCGAAATTCATTCTTGACCTCATCTGTTGGAATTTCAGGATCATAAATACATACTTCAAGTGGATCTTCTGTGTATCCGTATTTGCTTGCATGCCCATAATCAATCACATTACTTGAAACTGCCCCACTACCAAGTGTTTCCTTATTTCTGCTCTGAGAAGGTAAATTAGGCAACCGGCGCCCCATTTTTCGCATTCTTATATCCCTTAAAATTAATGGCATATTTTCAGGAGTCAGTTGTTCATCAGGATAGCGACTGAGTTCTTCTAAGTCTTCATTAGATAATCCAAAACTTGCTAAGATACTTGAGGCACTCTCTTTTGTGTAACGACTCTGGACTTTTGGATTCTGCTCTGTAACTTGTGTTATCACACTTTGTTTCACTCCCACTGGTGTAGACAAATGAGACTCGTCATCCCACCGGCTACCATGAGGCTTTGCCTTCTTTTGTGCTTCATGAAAATCCAGTTTTTCTTTGGTCAATCTTGGATCAGTTCGATGTTGTGTTACCTGAACATTCATTCTCTGGGGTCCTATGTTCTGATAAGATTCATGGCCAGCAAATCTGGGTGGAATTCCACGGGCTCTCCCTGCTGGGTAAAATCTTGGAAGACCCACAGATCCAGGCCTCATAAATGGTCCTGGAGGCCTTATCCCAGAAGGGTTAGGTGCTCGTGGCCTCTGAAGTGGAAAGTTCCCCCGAGGATTAAACCTGGGTCTCGACATGGCTACTTTCAAAAAAGCCTGATTTAATAAAGTGTAAGGTGGTGCTGAACTATGTGAGGCAACGGCATTCAGCTGCTGAAGCGCCAACTGAGTCTTAATCTGAGCAAAGTGCAAAGGAGGTGGGCCCAACAGAAGTGGGTTTGCAATGCCCAGGCTCAAGGAATTCACAAGTGGTGCGAAATTTTCCAAGAATAACACAAAGCTGAAAGTTAAAACACAAATATTAGATCATTTTTTACTCAAACGACTTCATGATGTGGGTTCTACAGCGAGTGTAAAACATTTTGAAACAAAGCCACGAAACTATTTTGCAATTCATATAATTTTAGTAAGTGCTTACAAGGATTTAAAAATTTCCCCAAAACAAACTCTTCTCTTTTTCCCCAAATTCAAAACACAAACCTCTCTTCAAGCCAGAGTTTACATATACTGTGTTGCAACTGAGTGTTGTCCTAGGTTTTGAACAGTAATTAAAATGCCTTTTAGATATCTTGGGAAAAAAAAAACATTTGGGGATTAATTTCACACTTTAACACTGGAAAAACGGGCAGAACACTTAGAAAGTACATACACTTAATATGTATCATCAAATGTACAATGAAAATAAAATTGTAGACCTAAAATTTTACATTTTTCCAAGACAATAGTCCTCGAAATGACATGTAGCAAATTCTATATGAAAATGGAATTATCTTTAGGTTGTCAAAGAGCTATTTATTTAAAATGAAAACTGGACAATAATTTGATTACAAAGTCTGACAAAGCATTGCACAATAGCATCAAACTGATAACATACAACATACGGTGTAACAAGACAGTCACTATCCTCATAGATTCCCTACTTAGGGTGAAAATAGATAAGTAACTGAATAATAACAATGATTAATTTCACAAAGCACTGTCCATCTGCCTATGGCTTGAACTTGCAAAAAAAAACCAAAACTGACTTAATTCCCACAACCCAAATACAATTTTATAAAGCCACTAAAGAAAGGAGGTTAAATAACCTACAGAGGTAGCAAACAATCAGAAATTTGCACACAAGGTAATTCAATTCCATAATTCATGCTCTTAATCATTCAAAGATGTATTATCTTACAGTATTAGTTAAAACTGGTTGCTGCTCACCCAACCCATCAGAGTAAAACGCAGCATAATTGAATCCCAACCCACTTCTCAGAGAAACAGTATTTTTAGCTACCATTCAGAACCCTGGACAGCAGTCATAATGTTAGCCTTTCCTGTACCAGTTTCAAAAGTAGGCAAGCAGATTATCCATGTGCCTTCTATCAAGTCCTCATCTTCATACCATCCAGAGTAAGAAATGTGAGTTCTTGAGATGTAAGGTACCAAAGCATCCAAGTCTACAACTGAAGTCCAAGCCATGGATCCTATTAAATGGTCATTATTCTTGGGCTCAAGCTACAATTTCATCCACAACTACACTTTAGTTTTTCATTTACATATTTTAGTGAAAATTAATGTGGCTGAGAAGTGAGCTTTATCTGATTTACATTCTTCCATCCAACCATCTTATATACTGTTATCACATTTAGTCTTTACAAAAGAACATTTTTACTGCATCAATCCTCTATGCAAAAATCCAAATGTTAGTTCCTTCTTATGTTCAAGTCCAATCCAGTCAATCACCATGTACTTATGCCAGCTATATATTTATTCTTCTGTTCTCACCACCCTTCATCTCCTCTAGTCAAAACAACTTTACCCTTAGACTTGACACATCCTCCAAGGTCAGCCTCTATTAAACTTTTCTTCTCTACCCAGATGAAGAGTAAGTCTCCCAACAAACATTGATTCTATTCTATTCTTTACCACCATGGTTTTATCCTCTACATGTAGATTCCACTGCTTCAGGTGGTCTGTCCCCACCCTACCTTTTTTTTCTTTCTTTTCCAGAGAAGGTAAGAGAGATAGGGGGAGTGAGAGAAGGGGTGAGATGCACACCTGCAGAACTGCTTCACTGCTTGTACAGCTTCCCCCCTGGAGGTGAGGGTGTTAAACCAGGTTCTAGTATGGTAACATGTGGGTTTTACTGGGTGCACCACCACCACCAGCACCCCCAATAAACGCTGATTGCTTGTGATATTTGGGAAATCAAACTTTTACTATCTTTTTTTATGTGCTCATGTGAAGTCTTTTTCAACAATCTAGTTTCTTTACTCAATTTTTTTTATTAAAACTTTTTTTAAAATATTTTATTTTATTTATTTATTCCCTTTTGTTGCCCTTGTTGTTTTATTGTTGTAGTTATTATTGTTGTTGTCGTCATTGTTGGATAGGACAGAGAGAAATGGAGAGAGGAGGGAAAGACAGAGAGGAGGAGAGAAAGATAGACACCTGCAGACCTGCTTCACCGCCTGTGAAGCGACTCCCCTGCAGGTGGGGAGCCAGGGTTCGAACCGGGATCCTTATGCCGGTCCTTGTGCTTTGCGCCACCTGCGCTTAACCCGCTGCGCTACAGCCCGACTCCCCTTTACTCAATTTTTAAACACAGTTATTGCTTACATAAGCAGTATGGCATCGTTTTTCAAACTTTGTACATTTCATCCATCTCTCAAATTTAAGAGACATGTGCTTCTAGATACTATTTCTCCCCATAACAAGAATTAGAAGCAAATTTCTGTCAGTCATGTAATTGCCAGATAAAATTATGAACAAAAATTATCTGCATAGTAAGCTCATATAAATAAAATGTATTTATTTAGCACAGAGACAGAAAGAAATTAAGAGGGAAAGAGGAGATAGAAAAGACACAGCATTGCTTCACCACTCATGAAGCTTCTCTTGCATGTGGAGGCTTGGGGGGGGGGCAATTAAACCCAGGTCCTTGCACATAATACTATTTGTACTCTACCAGGTGTACCACCACCAAGCCCACTGCAAGTTTTTTTAAATATTAATTCTTTTTTAAGTTTTCATTTTTTAATTTTCTTTATTAATTTATTGGCTAGAGACAGTCAGAAATCAAGAGGGAAAGCAGAGACAGGGAGAGAGATGGGGAGACACCTGCAACACTGCTTCACCACTCTCAAATGGCTTTCCCCCTGCAGGTGGAGAGCGGGGGCCCAAACGTGGGTCCCTGTGCATTGCAACATGTGCACTTAACCAAGTACACCACCACCCAGCACCGCCTGCAAGTTTTTTTTAAAGGTAAATCATATACTTTTTTAAAAGGTAAATCATATACTTTGTGATGTGTTAGTCTGATATACACACACAGAGTTTGTTGCTTTTTATTTTTTTACTTTGCACTTGTCAAGCTTGAATTCCCCTTATGATTATACCCAGAATGGATATTTAAAGGTAAATCATATACTTTGTGATATGCTAGTCACACACACACACACACACACACACACATACATACACACACACACACACACACAGTTTGTTGATTTTTTTCATTTTGCACTTGCCAAGCTTGAATTTCCCTTATGATTATACCCAGAAGGGATATTTGAAATATTCAATAATTGATAATGAGCAAGCAATTAACAATCAGAACAGTATAAGCGGAATCCTGATGCCTCTCTTTCCACCAACACCCTCACATTAAGATTCTACAGTACAGTTGTTGTAGCAATCCTCAAGGAGGAACTAGGAGTTGGGGAAATGGGAATCTACTATTGGGGCAACAGCAGCTTGCCAATTAGGACAGAATTACTTCTATATTCTCACAACTGGCATTTATATATCTGTGTGTGGTCACTGAGTTATCAGCCCTGGAAAGAAACCAGTCTCTCTCACAGAACAGCAAATATGCAAAAAGAGATTAAGAAGACTTCCTCTAAGAAATTTCAATTACCAATGAGCAGAAAGTTTTAACAAAATCACACAAGACTTTCTAAGATTAGCTCCATGGTAAAATTTAACACACTGAAGGGAAGAATATTAGCATCTCTAGTTCTCCCAGAGAGTTCTACCTGCCCTCACACTACCCCACTGAGTCATAGCTATTTATTAACCATTCTGATTCTAGAACCTGCTATCTGAAAGTTAGATTCTCTCTTGACATGCATACATTACAAAATTCACCATTATAAACAAATGTCACTCTTACAATAGTTATCTTCTCACAGACTCCCCCCTCTCCCCGGCTGAAGAGTAATTTATAAGAGAAACTAGAGTCTCATTCTGACATATGTGATGTTGGAGAAAGAACTTGGGATACATCCATGCAAGGCCTGCACTTCACCACATCCCCAAACACACGAGCACCTTTCTGAGAACATAAGGCTTTATTCCTTGGAATATTAAACCAAAACTTCACTTATCCACACTTTGGGGGGAGGGCAACAACTAACAAAACTGAGACTAAGTCTAGAGTGTTTTACTTCACTTTAGCTTTTATTTATTAAGACTTTCAAACAGGAACCTATTAGTATATAAAATTAAACATCTTTACTTAAGTCAACACCATTCCCGCCACCAAAGGTCTTTGTATCTACGCCCTTCTCCTCCCGCCACCCCAGTGAAGCTGAACTTCTACCCTTAGCCTCTAACCAGAGATTATTATTTTGGTGCAATATACCAAACTCAGTCAGATTGTGTTTTAAGTTTCCCTTTCTGTTCTTCTCAACTTCTGTTTATGAGCTATGAACATCTTCTTATGCTGCCACACCACTTCTAACTTTTGCAGTGTTTCAGGCAACATAATCCAAAACATAAAGAAAGGAAATATATATAAAAGATTACATGTGTTCAAGTAGGCTCTACTTCTATCCCATTACAATGATGTGGTGGTTCGTGAATTAACATAAAACACACTGTTGAAAATTTGTGAGACATGACAACTACATTAAAAAAAAGCTACGGGACAATCTGTGTGCCAGATAATGTATCTTCAAAGGTCAAGAAAAAAAATTAAGTAATCTTATATAGGGATTCACTGGGGCTTTATGCCTGTATGATTCTACCATTCCCAATTGATTTCTTTTTAACTATCTTTATTTATTTATTGGATATAGAGAGACAGAGAGACACCTGCAGCCCTGCTTCACCACTCGTGAAGCTTTCCCCCTGCAGGTGGGGACCAGGGGCTTGAACCTGGGTGCTTGTGCATTGTAGCATGTGTGCTCAAACAGGCGCACCACCTCAATAGATTTTTTTTTCCCTTTTTCCAGATAGAAAGTATGAGACAGAAAAGGTGAGATGTAACACTAAAATCTCATTTTCACAGCTATAGAGTTGGTTCAGTAAGTACAGTGTATGCTTTACACTTGTGAGGTCCCAGATTTGATCCCTAGAGCCACATATGAAGGAGTAGTGTGCTCTGTTCTCTCTGATAAAATAAATAAATCCTGAGGGGGGACAGTTTATTTTTAAAATATCTGGGCTGTCAGAAAAGTCATTACATTTTTTCCTTTTTTTCCCCTCACCACTCTATCACCAAAGGTCTGTGTCCCCACCCCCACCCCATAGATAACCACTGTAGTTCTCCCATAATCCTAGATATAGGTTTCGATATTTTTTTCTCATTTGTATGTTCTATTTTCTATATTCTGCATATGAGTGAAACCGTTCTGTTGTTGTCTTCACCTCCTCATTTGCTTCACTAAGCATAATCTCCAATTCCATTCACTTTACCCCCAAAGGACACAATATAATCTTTTTCTTGCTGAGTAATACTCCATTGAGTATACGTTCCATAACTTTTTTATCCAGTCATCTGTCGAAGGGCATTTTGGCTATTTCAAGTTTTTGCTATTGTGAATGAAGTGAAGCCACTCTGAACATGGGGGTGCATATATCCCTTCAAATCAGTGTGATGTATTTTTCTATGCAAAACTGTGTCATGGCTTTTCCAACAATTAAATCAATAAAATTCTTATTTCAATTTATTCTCTATACCCTTCTTTACCATCTGCTTTTGTATTAATTATAGAAGTTTCATATTTCCATGTCTTTCACATTTCATTCTACAGTTTGATCTAAAAATTATGAAAAGAACAAATTATGCCTAATCATATAAAGATCAAGTCTGTGATAAATATTTGATTAAGAATTAGGTTATGCCATTAAAAAAAACTTTAAGGGTGGGGGTAGATAACATAATGGTTATGAAAAGTAACTCTCAAGCCTGAGAATCCAAGTTCAATCCCTGTACCACCATAAACCAGAGCTGATCAGTGCCCTGGTAAAAAATAATTAAGAGTCAAGGAGGCCAGGAGGTAGTGCACCCAGTTGTGTGCACATGTTACCAAGTACAGTGTCCTGGTTTCAAACTCTCACTCCCAGGCCAGGGCAACAAAATAAAATAAAATAAGAAAAATTCCTTTAGAGGTGACCAAAGATGTATGGCTCAGCAGTAAAACACATGCATTACAGGATTATTATTATTTTTTAATTTCTTTGGTTTAATTGACTTTTTATTTTTCTTATATTGGATAGGAGAGAGAGAGACACCAAGACCACCAAGACCTAAAGCACTGCTTCAGAGCTCATGAAACTGGTCCCCTGCAGATGAGAGCTGGAGAGCTTGAACCTGAGGTTCTTGTTCATGGTAACATTCATGTGCATTCAACCAAGTGTGCCACTCACTGTCTGGCCCCTCCATGACTGTATTTTTTTTAATTATCTTTATTTATTTATTGGATAGAGACAGAAATCAAGAGGGAAAGGAGGGATAGAGAGGGTGAGAGACAGAGAGACACTTGCAGCACTGCTTCACCACTTGTGAAGCTTCCCCCCTGCAGGTAGGGACTAGGGGCTCGAACCTGGGTCCTTGTGCACTGTAACATGTGCGCCCAACCAGGTGCGCCACCATTCAGCCACATGACTGTATTTTTAAGAAAGCATTAAAAGTAAATCCTTTAGAAACACTAGTAAAAACTTAGTTCCTCAAGCAGGCAGGGAAAATTAAGTTTGATGGATTAAAAAATACCATTAAATTCTATGAGGTATTTCTTAGATATCCACTATCATGTAAGTTGGTGGTTGTTGTTTGCTTGCCTATTTGTTTACCAGAGTACTGTCCAGCTCTGGCTATCTCCCTCACCCTATCAGGTTAGTTTGATGTAGTACTTCAGGAAGAAGGACTGCCTTAATTTTCCTCACAGACACTGGTAAACACATCTAAAAAACTGGGCAGGGGTAGACAGCATAATGATTATGCAAAAAAGACTCATGCCTGAGGCTCAAAAGTCTCAGGTTCAATTCCTGGCACCACCATAAACCAGGGAAGAACAGTGCTCTGGTAAAACAAACAAAATATACATACATATATAAAAAAAAAAAAACCTAACACCAACCAGATTATAATGGTTCTATATTTAAATGGTTTAAATTCATAATATGTGCACCCTGTAGTCAAGAGGCTCTAGGAGAAGGGAGTGCCCTGAGGCCATTACAAGCAAGACATCTTGTGGGACCAACAGCAGAGGGGCTGACCTGTTCCCACTTAAGCCTCTCAAGAAATTAAAATAACTTGGCCCTGGGAAGCTGGGGCCACAGTTTGTGGTACACACTGCATGTGTACCTTTTTTGTTTTGTTTTCTCCTGATAAAATCCATCTTGCCTGGTCCTCTGGATCCTTCTGATTCTTCACAGAAACTACAGGTGATAAATTCAGCATTCAGAAGCTTATCAGGGACTCCCATAAGAAAGCTTTTACATTGGGGAGAACTCAGAGGTTCCCCTAAGAAAGCAGTAACATTCCACTAGACCTGGGAAACTGTAAGCCCTGAAACATGAAAACAGTTATATCAAACCTCATTTGGGTTATGCAAAATGACATTCATGCCTGAGGGTCTGAGGTCCCAGGTTCAATCCTCAGCACTACCATCAGCCAGAGCTGTGCAGTGCTCTGGTATCTCTCTGCATCTTTCTCTCTGTATCTCTCTCATTAGAACATAAAACTCAGTATTGTTTACATGCTGTATTCTCAATAATACAACCTGTGAGTTTATTTTAGAGTTATGCCTTTCCTAGTTATAAAAAGTATAGGAGGAATTAGAATCAATGTCTTAGAGAAAAAGCATCAAAGCAATGTGTGGAGCAGAAAAAAAAGTACTAGGTGGGATAGTGTGGAAGGTGGCTCAGTGGATACTGCTAGACTCTCAAGCAAGGAGTCTTAAGTTCAATCCCCAACACTGTATGTGCCTAAGTAATAATACTCTGTTCTCTTTTATTTTCCCCCTCCAGGATTACCACTGGTGCTGGGTGCCAACACTACAAATCTATTACTCCCTGTAACTCTTTCTTTCTTTCTTCATTTGCTTTCTTTTCCCCCTCATTTTTAATTGAGTAGAGCAGAGAAAAATTGAGAGGAGGGGGAGATAGGGAGAGAGAAAGACACCTGCAAACCTTCTCCACCACTTGTGAAGTGTCCCTGCTGCAGGTGGACAGCGAAGCCCTGAACCTGGATCCCTGCGCAGGTCCTTTCACACAGTACCATGTGCACTTAAGTGGTGAGGGCACTGGCCCCCTACCTCTCTCATTCTCGCTAACAAATAAATCTTTAAAAAGAAAAAAGGGGGTAAGGTACTAGGTGGGGACCAGGAGATCACTCAGGAGGAGAATACAAGCCCTATGTTGTTTGAGGCCCTGGGCTCAGTCTCTAGCACTACATGGGAAAACTATGGACAGAACTAAAGAGAACTTATGGTATCTCTCCTTTTCTCCTTTTCCCTTATAAGTATATAAGACAAAAAAAGGGGGGGGCAGCGGGGGATTATAGGTGTTCATTAACCTCTCCTTCAAAAGAAATCATCCACATGGAGTACAAAAAAAATTTTTTTTTCTATAATCTTACAAGGAGAAAACCAACATTTTTTTCTAGGCAAATAACCATTTAATACAGCTTTATTAAAAAGTTATCTCAGAATATATATATATATATTTCCACACTTTCACACCCAAGAATGAAAATTTTCCAGTAGTCAGTAAATAAAAGAGCATAGTCTTATCACAAAAACTAATATGAGGAGACTTCCAGAGGCGGGGCTACGAGCAGCAGCAGATTTTCTCTGCTCCTCTCCTCTCCCAGATCAACTAGGAATACCAAAAGAGACTACCTGGGACCGAAACAAGACAGGATTGGAACAACTTCAGGAACCCAACAAATCACCAGTGAGTGCAAACACGTGTGGCTGGTGGACAGAGAGGAGCCTAGGGAGAGATTAAGTGGCTGGTAACAGTCTGGCAGTTTTATTAGTTGAGACACCACCTCCAGTCTGTTTCACCAACAAGGGGACAGCTTAAGGGAGGAGAGGACTCCCCAGAGACTCACCAAGTACAAGTCTGAGTCTCCATTGCTACTGCCCTCAGAATCTGAAGCAGCGACAGGGAGGCCCTGTGCTGACAACCAGGGGACAGAGAACTAACCAGGAAACTCAGGAGAAGAACTAACCAGGAAACCTCAGTGGCGGATCAGTGGGGCTGTGAAAGTCTCTTTGCATAACCACTGGATTATCTCTGCCACACCCGGATTTATATCTTGGTCAGGAGTAAGTGATTAAGCAAAGAAGTCTACTTATAGTTTAAAAGCCCTCAGGCTCCCATAGCCTACAGGGAAGAAAAAGAACAAAAGAGGCTTTTAAGCCACTGAGCTCCAAATCAGGGATTAAAATACTATTGAAACAACTGTTAACTTCCACAACTGTGTACCCTTTAACAACCTTAGACACAAGTCAATCCAGGAAATAGTAATCAGTAATTTGAAAGTACTGAGAGAGGAACCTCATAACATAATATATAAAATGGTTAAACCAACAAGAAGAAATATTGAAGAAATGAACCAGGACAAGAGTCCATCTAAAAGCCCCCCAAAGGGTGAAGCACAAAATAAAGAGGTCAGCATCCAAATACTAGTTAAGGAAATAATCACAGGAGTGAGTAAAGATTTTGAAAGAATTGTCCTCAGAAATGCAGAAACAACAAATGAGACTCTGGAAGAAAACACTAATTACCTCAAGGTTATTACAAAACTGAAAGCTGAAACAGAAGAATACAACTAGCTGGACAAGATAAAACAGTATCAGAACAGGGGAACAAAATAGATGAACTCCAGAAAACAGTAGAGGGAAGAGAGAATAGAATCAATGAGGCTAAAGACAGAATGAGCAAGATCAAGGATGAATTAAAAACAACTAAAAAAGAAGTCAGAGATCTCAAAAAGATATTAAAAGATACTGAAAACCACAAGAGAAACCTATGGGATGACTTCAAAGAAACAATATACGCATTATTGGTTTACCAGAGGAAAAAAGAGAGGGAGGGGAAGATAGCATTCCTCAGGACATAATAGCCAAGAACTTCTCTAGTCTAGACAACATCAAAGACAGAAAGGTTCAAGAAGCCCAGAGGGTCCCAAACAGAATTAACCCAGACTTAAAGACACCACGATACATCAAACTTAGAATGGAAAGGAATAAGGATAAAGAAAGGATCCTGAAGGCTGCAAGAGAAAAACAAAGAGTCACCTACAGAGGAAAACCCAAAAGATTAGCAGCAGGCTTCTCCACACAAACACCACAGACCAGAAGAGAATGGCAAGATATCTATTGAGTACTCAATGAGAAAGGCTTTTAGCCAAGACTACTGTATCCTGATAGACTGTCATTCAGACTACACGGAGGCAAAAAAAACCTTCTCAGATAAGCAACAGTTGAAGGAATCAACTATCACTAAGCCTGCCCTGAAAGAAGTTCTGAAAGGTCTCCTATAAACAGTCAGACCACCATAAATAGGCCATATAGCAGAACACTCTAAAATTCTACAAGAATGGCACTAAAATATCTTCAATCTTTGATATCAATAAATGTCAATGGCCTGAATTCACCTATTAAAAGACACAGAGTAGGAAGATAGATCAGAAAACACAACCCAACACTATGCTGTCTACAGGAAACCCACCTAACTCAACAAGACAAACAGACTTAAAGTGAAAGGATGGAAAACTATCATACAAGCCAATGTCCCACAAAAAAGGGCAAGAACAGCTATTCTCATATCTGACACAATAGACTTTAAAATAGATAAGATTGAAAAAGATAGGAATGGACACTACTTAATGCTCAGAGGATCAGTCAATCAAGAGGACTTAACAATTATTAACATCTATGCACCCAATGAGAAGCCATCTGAATACATCAAACATCTACTGAAAGAGCTACAGCAATATATTAACAGCAATAGTCACAGTAGGGTACTTCAACACCCCACTCTCTCAACTTGACAGATCATCCAGGCAGATAATCAATAAAGACATAATGGAGCTAAATGAGTATATGGATAACCTAGAACTATTGACCATTTTCAGAGTCATTCATCCCAAGAAACTGGAATACACATTTTACTCAAATCCACATGGGTCATTCTCAAGGATAGATCATATGTTAGGCCACAAAGACAGCATCAGCCAATTCAAGAGCATTGAAATCATTCCAAGCATCTTCTCAGACCGCAGTGGAATTAAACTAACACTTAACAATCAACAAAAGATTAGTAATAGTCCCCAAATGTGAAAGCTTAACAGTACACTCCTTAACAACTACTGGGTCCAAGAGAAAGTAAAAGAAGAAATCAAAATGTTTCGAGACTTCAATGAAAATGAAGACACAAGCTATCAAAATATTTGGGACACAGCTAAGACAGTACTGAGAGGGAAGTTCATAGCTATACAAGCACACATTAGGAAACGAAGAAAAAGCACAAATAAACAGCCTGATTGCACATCTTAAAGATCTAGAAGAACGAAGGAACCCTAAAGCAACCAAAAGGACAGAAATCACTAAAGTTAGGGTAGAAATCAATAACACTGAAAATAAGAAAACCGTAGAAAAGATCAATTAAAGTAAATGTTGGTTCTAGGAAAGAGTGAACAAAATCGACAAACCTCACAAAATAAAAAAGGGAGAAGACCCAAATAAAAATAAAATAAAATAAAATGACAAAAGTGTAGTATTGCAATGAAACTGTCAAAGAAAAAGAAAAAACACAGCAAGAAAATTTGGTAACATAAGGGTACCACAAACTAACTGCTAACTGAAAGAAACTAAGAAAATCACTTCTGATTTGGAATTACAACGATTGGTGTACAACACCAAGAACAACTAACTATAAGAACCATGTATTAAACACCACATATAGCAATGGTTTGAATAATTATTTCTAGACAAAAACTTTTTTGATAAACAGAGCATGTATCTATAATCAGACCTTTTGGTAAAGGACCATACACCATCCATACATAAATGGGTCTCTAGGGTACAATGTATATAAAGTAAATTGTGTCTGCCTGGTGGTGTACATTGGTAATACATTGTTTACTTTGTTACTGTCATCAAAGAAGAGAATCCGGGGAGTCTGGTGGTAGCACAGCGGGTTAAGTGCACATGGGGACGAAGCGCAAAGACCAACGTAAGGATCCCAGTTCGAGCCCCCAGCTTCCCACCTGCAGGGGAGTTGCTTCACAGGCGATGAAGCAGGTCTGCAGGTGTCTATCTTTCTCTCCTCCTCTCTGTCTTCCCCTTCTCTCTCCATTTCCCTCTGTCCTATCCAACAATGGTGACATCAATAACAACAATAACTACAACAATAAAAATCAACAAGGGCAACAAAAGGGAAAATAAATATTTTAAAAAAAACTTTTTAAAAAAGAAGAGAATACAACCATATAAATTGAAATAAATCTCCACTGAGATTTTTTATTAAACTAGAAATAAGAAATGTGGTGGATGCTGGCAAAAAAAAGAAAAAAAAATCAAATACTGCTAATAGTGTACTTTTGGAATAAACAAAAAAGTATGAACGCTAAAACAAAATGAAGGCAATATAATTTAGAGGTAAAGTGATCAAGATACCCAAGATCAAGTCTAAATGTAGTCTTCTCCCAGACAGTTGGTTGTTCCTTTTTTAAAAACATCTTTATTAGAGACAGCCAGAAATAAAGACGGAAGGGGGAGGGGTGACAGAGAGGGAGAGAGACACCTGCAGTCTTGCTTCACCACTTGCAAAGCTTTCCCCCAGCAGGTGGGGACCAGGAGGCTGAACTTGGGTCCTTGTGCACTCTAACATGTGTGCTCAACCAGATGCACCACCATCATGCCCCTTCTTTTTTGTATTTTCTTCATTAAGTGCAAGAGTCAATAAAATAGCAAAGATGTCTTTCCAGATATGATACCCCAGGGACAAACATGTCCTGGGGGATAAGTGATTTTTCTTGCTAGGAATGCAAATATATCCTCATCTGCCTCAAACAGGTTTCCAAAATCTGTAATTAGGAATACCAAAATACATGGTCAAATGCCTTAAAATGTAAAATGCCCTTACAAATTAAAAATGAATACATATAGTATGATATATATATGTGTATATATATATATATATATATATATATATATATACACACACACACACACATACATAGATATACATATATATCTATGTATGTATAGTGGTTACGAAAGAAAGAATAACAAAGGGGACTGGAAAATGAAGCAAAAGGGTAGGGCACATGTTACCACAGGAGGACCCAGGTTGAAGCCCTAGTCCCCACCTGTTGGGGGGAAGCTTCAATTGCAGTATAACAGAGCTGCAGGTATCTCTCTGTCTCTTTCCAATCTCCCTCTATCTCTCCTTCTGTTTCCCTTTGTTTCTACAAGAAAAGGAAAAACAAAAAAAGGAAAAAAATATGTGGTCGCCAAAAGCATTGGAGTCATGTTGCAAATACTGTGTCCTAACAGTAACAATACTGACAAAAAAATTAATGATAAATAAAATAACTTTTTTAAAAAGAATAACAGACAAGTTGGTTATCTATAAGGGGATAATAACTAGAGAATATTAAAAGAAAATGAAACAGTATTTCATGAAGCACATCCTATTTTACAGCTTTGACTTTTAGACTCCGTTAATAATCAATGATAGGGGAGTCGGGTGGTAGGGCAGCCAGTTAAGTGCACGTGGCACAAAGCTCAGGGACCAGCGTAAGGATCCTAGTTAGAGCCCCTGGCTCCCCACCTGCAGGGGAGTTGCTTCACAGGCGGTGAAGCAGGTCTGCAGGTGTCTATCTTTCTCTCCCCGTTTTCCCCACCTCTCTACATTTCTCTCTGTCCTATCATAAAAAAGTGTGTGGGGGGCTTACCCAAGTAATTTATGAGCCCACTAGTTAACTACGTACCCAGTTTTGGTAGTGGGAAGAAAAAGGGAAATATTACAAATTCTTACCCCCCCCCCTTTTTTTTTTAGCAGTTTTTGTGGTTTCCTTTATATGGCATGCATGGGTGAAGTAATTTAAGGAAATAACTTTGGCTTTACCACAAGGTTAAGCAAGTAAGTGTTTTGGGAATGCTGGTGAAATGGAAAATAGAAAAAATAAAGAAGTTAGATAAACCCAGCTTAGATGTACCCAGATATGAACTAGGGTTCTCACTATGGAAGACAAGTTTTATAACTACAAAATGAGAAAAAGCAAGAACAAACTGAGTAACAGTAAGTTATAAACCAATCACAAATCAGGGTTCCCAGAATCCCTATCAGTCAACACATTTAAACAATGAGGAACTGACAAGTTGGAAAATCATCATTTTGTAGCAATAAAGATTGTCTTAAAAGGGGGAAAACACACACACACACACACACACACACACACATACATATTCCAGAGAGAAATTTTAATGGGAATTAATCATTTGTATGGTCTTATAATGTTTCTCCACACATAGGATAGCTGGAAGATAGATATATTGTGCCACTCCAGATCTGATACCTGGTGACACAACATCGCTTTTAAGTGATTTTTTTTTTTGGGGGGGGGGGGCAAAAGACCCATCATCTGAATGTAATCAGACAAATCCAAAAAAGTGATTTTTTGTTCAAATAAAATGTTTTTTTTTTCAAAGTTAAAAGAAAGTAGATTTTGTTCTTCAAAAAATGTAAGCTCCGGTCTTTCTCTCTGTCCTAACAACAACAACATCAATAACAATAATAACTATAACAATAAAACAAGGGCAACAAAAGGGAATAAATATTTTTTAAAATATGTAAGCTCCACAAAGGAAAGCTATAGAACTGTTTCAGAGTAAATATAATTAAGATATGACAACTAAATACAATGTCTGATCCTAAACAGATTCTATATTAGGGGGAAAATTGCTATGAAAAACATTATTGGGCCTCAGCAACAACTGAGGCCAGAATTTAGCAGTACTCTGGTAAAATACATAAGTAAATTGGAATGCAACATATCAAACAATTTAAATCAATTTTAAATACACTATGAAAGAAAATACCCTTTTTTAAGGAAATAAACCAAATAAAGCATTACTAGGGCAGATGAAACAGCATAATAGTTATATATGAACACATATGCCTGAGGCTTCAAGGTTACCAGGACCACCATAAATTTAACCTGACCAGTGCTCTGGTAAAAATAAAGTTCAAAAAATTCAATTTGTTGTCTTGGGGGTGGGGCAACGGGAAAAAAGAAAAGAGATTCATGTTGGCCAGGGCTGTAACTCATTCAAAAAGTTAGTGGTCCAATCTTTATAAGTTCAACTTCACTAACTTCTACATTATAAAAATCAAAAAGAACTATAATCAAAAAATGGAAACAGGTGGAAACCTACCATATAGTGATAAAATAAGCATCAGCCCTAAGCAAAAATTTTTTTTGGATTTGACCCCTCTGCATCATGTTCACTCCCTAACTATTGGCTCTCAGTCAGTCCATTGTGCAATCTGTAATAATCTGATCTTTGGGGAAATTTCCACTTATCTGAAGATACCCACCCTGCTAGGAGAGGTGCCAGTGAATGATTTCATGAAAAACTGTTAACTCCCATAAGCAAAATTTAACACTAGCATAGCATAATTAAGAACTAGAATCTGTCTATGTTCAGTACTTTAACTCAGTATTTTAATTCTGGTCTCATTACTTGCCAAAAATGTCATCCTGAACAAGCTGGTTAACTACCTCACCACACATACACATGGAGGGAACAGAACTATCACTACCCTATTTCCCCAAACCCTTGTACCTTAAAATTCCCTGAACTTTCTTTTCAATACAAAACCCCTTGTTATTCTTACTCCTCACAATTATAATAACTATGTGACTTATTCTCTAATACCTCACATTTTTGTCAACCCTCTTTTCCATTATTCTCTTAGTTCCCATATATCTACATTCTCCTTCCAACGTCATCTTCAGCCACAAATTTCATACTACAGTAAATAAAGTTGAAGCCATGAAACAGTAAGCTAGATACAAACACTTTTCTGGCTTTAGCCACTAACATAACTACTTTCAGTGTGGAGAAACTAAAAACAACATTTCAACATTCAGTAAAAAGACTCTAGGTACTCAAACCTATAGTATGTATGTCTTAGTATGTAAAATGTTTTTTAGAATATGGATATTTATTCAAGTCTTGACCAGCATACAGCACAAAAATAGCCTGATCTGAACTCCAAGACCTGTGTTCTTATCTAGGTCCTGGCAACTACCAGCTAAATTCGTTCACTCAACGTATGAGCTGTCCAGGCATTGGGACGGATAGAAAAATAAATATAACAACCATATTTACAACCTATTTTGTTAAGTGCTATAAGAGAGGCATACATAAAGCTCATAAAAGCACAAATTAGGGGCATAGAGATGGCTCACGCAGTAGACCTCACACCACACCCTGCAGGAGGACCCGGGTTTTAGCCCCTCATCACCACAGGGGAACAGACTGGCATGGGGGGAGACCTCAAAACTGATGGAGCAGAACTGTGGTGTCTCTCCTCCCTAGCTCAATCTCAAATGAAAAGGGGGAAACCCACAGGGACAATCATACTAATATAAAGGGGTCAGGGGATGCTGCCTAACAGGTTGAAAGTTATACCAAAAATAAATTATTATATTGTGCCATGCACCTACAATATGCCATGGGTCAGTCCTCACAATTTATTGCAAGCAACAGGTACAATCACTGTCATTTTAACAGATTGAGGAAGCAAACATTTACCAAACAAAGGTATAACTAACATTTAAGGTAATAGATGTATGTGGGGAGCAAATACATTTTGCAAATAAGTTAGTAAAATCTAATGAATTTTTGCTTTGACTCCTAACAGCTCTCTCTGTTCAGTTCCAACACAATTTTGAATTCCACAAATTATTTTAAAGTAAATACAAGAATATGAAATTCAAATATGTATGAAATGTTGTTAAATTAAAAAAAGTGTATAATCCCACTAAATCCTGAATGTCTGATAGCAACAAAATTTAAAGATCGCCGAAATGATGTATATCATACATGGATTGTCTATGTAAACTTCACTAAACTGATGATTAAAAGAAAAAAATAAAATCCGTCACCGGTTCATCTATTTTCGTTGTCACCATGAACCAGCGGCGCATCCCTGGAAAAATGAATTAATGAAACGAGGAAAATGAAACAAAAGGAAAAGTTTTTGTGCATTATTCCAAAGCTGGCTAAGAGAAAAAAAAAAAAAAGAAAAAACATTTTTAATCGACACAAGTCTTCTGATTCTAAGAAGCAACTTTTCTCCAGCACTCTGTGGGAGTTCACAGACAAAAAAGTAACAGGCAACCAGAATTTCCCCTTCGAAACCAAGTTAGGGAGAAATGCAGGCTAGCTCGCCGGCTCAGTCGACCGAGTTCAATGAACAGATAGATTGCAATTACCTCCAACAACAAAAGCTCGGTTTCACACGTCCTTAAAAGGACTCCTGGGTCCGAGAAACAACGGCGAGCCTTCTGTTACCTTGGGACAGAAGTGGGGCCCGAGCTTTAAACATCACACACACACACACACACACGAATGGGGGTCCGAGCTACACACACAACACACACACACACGAATGGGGGTCCGAGCTACACACACACACACACACACACACACACACACACACGAAGGGGGTCCGAGCTTTAAACATCTCACACACACACACACACACACACACACGAATGGGGGTCCGAGCTACACACACACACACACACACACACACACACACACACACGAAGGGGGTCCGAGCTTTAAACATCACACACACACACACACACACACACACACACACGAATGGGGGTCCGAGCTACACACACACAAACACACACACACACACACACGAAAGGGGTCCGAGCTACACACACACACACGAAGGGGGTCCGAGCTTTAAACATCACACACACACGAATGGGGGTCCGAGCTACACACACACAAACACACACACACACGAAGGGGGTCCGAGCTTTAAACATCACACACACACACACACACACACGAATGGGGGTCCGAGCTACACACACACAAACACACACACACACACACACACACGAATGGGGTCCGAGCTACACACACACGGGGGTCCGAGCTACACACACACAAACACACACACGAAGGGGGTCCGAGCTTTAAACATCACACACACACACACACACACGAATGGGGGTCCGAGCTACACACACACACACACACACACACACACGGGGGTCCGAGCTTAAACACACACGCACGCACACACCGATCCGTATTCACGACCCCACCGGGAGATTTGGGGAGAACCAGCACGGTCATCTAGGACGCCTCCAAGCCCCACACGAGGTGACACTCGCCGAAGCTTCCGCACCAGCACAGGCAGGCAGACACCTAAGGGCGAAGGCGCCGGAGGCTGCTCCCCCCACCCCGCGCCCACATCCGACGCGTCCCGCACAAGCCTCCCCCCCACCCCGACACTGCGCGCACCGCGTCGCCGGCCGCAGGCCCCGCTCGGCTCCGCCGCCCGCCTCGCAGGCCCGGCGGGAGCGCTGCGCTGCGTCCCCGCCGCTCCCTCCCCGCCGCCGCCCGCCCGCGCAGGCCCCGTGCGCGCTGGGGAAGGGGCCGTCACAGCCTTGTCAACTGGGCTGGTCTCCCTCCGCCCAGGACAGCAGCGGCGGGCGGCTCTTCCCGAGACGGGGGTCCCGGCACCAGGGTCCGGGGCGGAAAGACGCGTCAGCAAAGCCGGGGCCGCGGGCGCGGGCCGTCTCGGGGGTCCCCCAACCTCCTTCCGCCCCCACCGTCTGCCCGCCGCCATTTTGTGCGCAGCCGCTGCGACACAGATACAATAGTAGGGCCCAGTTCTCACAGGAGAGCTCACGACCCCCCACCCCCGGCCCCAGCTCCGGGCTCCTGCTTTCCAGTCCCTCAGTCCCCACAAGGCGGCCGTCCTGCCTGTGCCTACCCGACTAGCAGCCGGATCCCATTTGCGCCCCACAGTTCAACATTCAGGCTCCAGTCTCGACGCTGAAAAAGCCACCTCCTCCGGACAGCTGCACGCATGCGCGCCTCTCAAGCCTGTGCGGACTTGGTGCTCCCGGCGCCTGCGTACCGCCAGCGACGCGCTCGCCTAAGGCCTGAAGGGACCAGAAACTTGGTTCCGGAGGGAGGCGCTCTAGAGCGCGGGAGAGGTGAGCTGTCCCAGCAGAGCTCAAGACTGCCTATTTTGTTTCCTTATCCAAATCATGTATACATTTTAAAGCCTGCATTGCCTCTCCCCCACCCCTGCCCCGAACAGTCTCCTTAGCCATTTTTCCTTCAATAATATGTAAATAGGTAATCCTCACCTGGCACCTGCTGTGTATGTTAAGATTCTGTCTGCCTTTGCTAATTTTTCTTTTCTCCATCCTTACAGCAATTTGATATCTTCAGACACTCCAAACGTCAGTAAATTAAAATACAAAGAAAGCTTAGCACACTGAAAATTCTCTCACATCTTATTTCAAAATAAAAACACCTCCCTGTGTAGTAGGTACTTTCTAATATTCATTTTACTTATACTTATTTTACTGATGTCAAGTCGAGACTGCTAGATCAATGGCTAGATAAGGAGCTAGATTTAATTGTCAAAATATTGTGTATGTAGTTAAGAACAACCTTCCAATGGATAGGAAAAGACCGCCCTGCTGCAAATCTCTAAACCATAGTAGGCATGGTGGGCCTGTTTTTATGCTCAATTTTTAGAAAAAGTTTGTCCTTTTTTGACCTTGTGGAATTACCATGTAGCATAATTTTTGTCAGTAGCACAGCCTTTCCTGCTACAGGATACGGTGAACACTCACAAAGGCTCTTTTTTCAGGGGGTGAGGTAGGACTTCCACAGGCCAGCTTCTACATTCAGTGAAGCAGGCTAGGCAGAGTCTAAATGGGGAAGGAGAAGGAGTCATTTCAGAGTAGTGCAGCCTTCCTATACTTGGGAGAACTGCCTTGTTTAGAATTATAATAAAGAAACGAAACAAAGAGACAATTCTTCTGAAGAGATTAAAAACAATGTCTTGGGGAGTCGGGCCATAGTGCAGCGGGTTAAGTGCACGTGGCGCAGAGCAAAAGGACCTGCGTAAAGATACGGATTCGATTCCCCCCAACTCCCCACCTGCAGGGGAGTCGCTTCACAAGCAGTGAAGCAGGTCTGCAGGTGTCTTGTCTTTCTCTCCCCGTTTTCCCCTCCTCTCTCAATTTCTCTCTGTACTATCCAACAACAGCAGCTATAACAACAATAACAATAATAACCACAGCAAGGGCAACAAAAATGGGAAAAATAACCTCCAGGAGCAGTGGATTCGTAGCGATAACCCTGGAGGCAAAATAAATAAATAGCACATATTTGGGTTGGGAGACAGCATAATGGTTATGCAAAAAGACTTTCATGCCTGAGGTTCTGCGATCCCAAGTTCACTCCCCAGCACCACCAGTGCTCTGGCCTTTCTCTTGATCTGTCTCTTTCATTAAAAAGACATTATTAAAGCATATATTTGTGTATTTTTTAATTTATTTTTTGTAACCAAAGTACTGCTCAGCTCTGACTTATGGTAGTGCAGGGGATTGAACCTGGGACTTTTAGAGCCTCAGGCATGAGTCTCTTTGCATAACCATTATGATATCTACCCCTGCCCTGTGTATTTATTTTTATTTGGCTTAGGGGAAGGAAAGAGAAAGAGGACTAGAGTATCTGTTTTGTAAATGCAATGCCAGGGATCAAACTCAGGAACTCCTGCTTTAGATTGCAAGCCTTTACTGTGTATGGCTAACTTGAAAACAGTCAGAGAACATCCTGATTGCTCAGTTGCCTCCCATCCCCCCCAGCCCTAAAGTGCCTGCAATTTACCTCTGAAAAAATATACATGTGAAGCTTTTGATCAAACCCTGTATGGTTTTACTTGTGATCAGATAGCTGACAGGTCAGTATGTGACTATACATTGAGCTGCTCTGTTTCTGGGTTAATGATTATGTCACACACACACCACCACCCCCCTTATGGGTATATCTACTTGCTTTTATTCCCACAATAAACAAGATGCCCCTCTGAGGCCTCTCCCGGAGCTGCTTGAGTCTGGCATCGCTTCTACCTCTCCACACACGTCGCCCCCAATACACAGAGTCAGTCTGGGACTTCCAGGGGGCCACTCTTACCCTTCGCCATCAGTGGCCAGGAAGAGGGGGGAGGTGGGGGGGGGACCGGGAGTGACAGTCTGCAGTTCCTGTCCTTTACACATGATATTTCCTCTAATGGAAAGCTCTCTGGTGTCTGTATAGTGATTCCTCTTCCCTTCCCTTCCTTTGTACCTTTGGTTTTTTAAAAAATTTTATTTATTAATGAGAAAGATAGGGGTGTGGGGGAGATAGCATAATGGTTATGCAAACAGACTCTCATGTTCGATCCTCCGTACCAACAGAAGCCAGAGTTGAGCAGTGCTCTGGTATTTCTCTCTGTGTGTGTCTCTCTCTGCATCTCTCTCTAAAATAAAATAAATAAAATAAAAAAGAGAGAGAAAGAAAGGAGAGAGAAAGAAAGAACCAGACATCACTCTAGTAAATGTGTTGCCACGGACTGAACTTTGGAAACTCATGCTTGAGAGTCCAATATCTTTTCCACTGCACCATCTCCCAGAAAACCTTCTTTATATCTTTGCTCAGATATCATATCATCAGAGCAATTTCCCATCACCCTAGCTAGAGAGTAAGCCAGTCTGTGTTCATCTTTTCCCTCTTATTTTCTCTCTTTTCTTCCTTCCTTCCTTCCTTCCTTCCTTCCTTCCTTTCTCTCCTTCTCTCTTCCTTTCTTTTTAATGAACACATGATAATGACTCTTTAATGTTTCTTTCCACCAAAACATAAATTCTTGGGGCTGGGGAGAATCTCACTCAATAAAGCAAATGCTTTATCAGGTTCAAGCCATGACACCTCGTGAGAGCATCATTGATGACGGAGCAATACTGTTTCTCTGTGTGTCTCCATCTCCTGTCTATCTGAAATAAAACACAGTTCAAAAAGTTGTTCAGGAATATAGGAGAATAACATTTTCAAGGTCCAGACTCCACCAAAAAAAAATTTATTTTTAAATATACAACTTCTGAGACTGGGGAAGTGGCTCTGAGGTAGAGAATGTGCCAGGAGATGGTGCCATTAGGCATTAGACTCTCAAGCATGAGGTCCCAAGTTGAATCCCTGGCAGCTCATGTACCAGAATGATGTCTGGTTCTTTCTTTCTCTCCTCTGAGCTTTCTCATTGGCAAACAAATAAAATCTTTAAAAGGAAGGAAGGAAAGGGAAGGGAAGGGAAGGGAAGGGAAGGGAAGGGAAGGGAAGGGAAGGGAAGGGAAGAGAGGAAGGGCCTTGCAAGCATGAGGCTCTGGTTCAATCTCCAACAACACATGAGAAAACAACATAGAGGTGGGGTTAGATAGCCATAATGGCTATGCAGAAATACTCTCATGCTTCAGGCTCTGAAGTTCCATAAGCCAGAGCTGATCAGTGCACTGGTAGAAGAAGAAGAAAAGGAGGAGGAGGAGGAGGAGGGGCAGGGGTAGGGGAGGGGGAGGAGGAGAAAGAAGAAAAGGAAGAAGAAGAAAAAAAGGAGAAAAAGAAGAAAAGAGGGGGTGGGGTGAGTGGGTGATGGTGGACCTGGTTGAGAGCACATATTACAGTGTGCAAGGACCATGCTTTAAGCCCCTGGTCTCCACCTGGAGAGGGAAAGCTTTTCAAGTGGTGAAGCAGTGCTGTGGGTGTCTCTCTGTCTATCTCTCCTCTATCTTCCCCTACCCTCTCAATTTCTGGCTGTCTCTATCCAATAAATAAAGATTTAAAAAAGAAAAGGAAGAGAGAAAGAGAGAGAGAGAGAGAGAGAAACAAAGAGAGAGAATGAGAACACACACAAATTTCATTGATGGTGGTGTGGCACATAGGACTCTCTCTCTCTCTCTCTCTCTCTCTCTCTGTAAAGCAAAACAAAATAGGGGCTGAGATAGCTCACCTGGTAGAGAGTGAACTTGATCATGCATGAAGACCTTGCTTTTACAATACTATGAACACCACAAGAGGGAAACTCCATGGGTAGTAGAGAGGTACTATGATTTCTCCCACCCTCTCTCTTATTTCTGCCTTGCCCCTCTCTCTTTCTCTTAAATAAAAATGGAAAAGCTGGCCCAGTGAAGTCAGTCAGCATTAGTATTGTGTATGTATGAGGCTCTAGGTTCATTAGCTGGTGCCACAAAAATAATTTTAATCAAAATATAAATAAAAATTGAACCAGAAAAGTGGCTCACTGGTACATCACCTGACTCACATGCATGAGGTCCTGAGCTCAGTACCCAGTAAGGGACCAGACACTGGTACACATAGTTGAGTGCACATGTTACCAAGCACAATGACTCAGCTTTAAGCATCCAGTCCCCACCTGTAGTAGGGAAACTTCTTGAGTGATGAACTAATGCAACAGGTATCGCTCTTCCTCTCTCTCTATCTCCCACTTCCTTCTCAGTTTCTCTCTATCTCTAACCAATAAATTATACATATAATTTATAAATTATAAGTATAAATTACATATATATATATATATATATATATATATATACTTTTTATCTTTCTTTCCTTTTTTTTTTTTTTATTACCAGAGGAGTGTTCAGCTCTGGCTTATGGTGTTGTGGGGGCTTGAACCTGGGACTTTGGAGCCTCAGACATGAGAGTCTGTTTGCATAACCATTATGCTATATACCCTCCATCCTATCTACCCTCTATCCAAATACGATAATTTAAGAAAAAGAAAAAGATGTAACATACCTTACCGAGTATGAAGCCCTGGATTAGAGCCCAAGGGCCACATGGTACAGCCACTGGTAGTGGAATGGTGCTGTGGTGTCTCTCCTTCTGTCTGCACATCCCTTTTTCCTTTCCCCCTCCCTTACTTGCCTCTACCCATAAAAATAAATTAGGCCATTCCATGATAGAATTGCTCACATACATTAACCTGGATTCACTCCTAAATAAAATAGAAGAAAGAGTGAAAGAATGGGGTGTGTGTGAATTAAATGTGCATTTAAATTGAGAGAGAGAGAATTATCAAAATATTGCTCTATCATTTCATATGGTGCCAGGCATAGAATCAAGTTTCATGCTTGTGAGGCAGTACATTGTATCTGAGCTACCTACCTCCACAGCCATAACATGTCAATACACTTAAAAACAAAAGTTATCGGGAGTCAGTAGTAGCGCAGTGGATTAAGTGCACGTGGTGCAAAGCGCAAGGACTGGTGTAAGGATCCCAGTTCAAGCCCCCTGGCTCCCCACCTGCAGGGGGGGGAGTTGCTTCACAATCGATGAAGCAGGTCTGCAGGTGTCTGTCTTTCTCTCCCTCTCTCTGTCTTCCGCTCCTCTCTCCATTTCTCTCTGTCCTATCCAACAACAACAACATCAATAACCACAACAATAAAACAACAAGGGCAACAAAAGGGAATAAATAAATAAATAAATATTACGAAAAAAAAAAAGTTGTCCTACCTTATACCCTCCTCCCACCATCACCGTGTCCTGCCATCCCCCACCTTCTTCTTTTCCCCACTCATTTTCTGCTTAGCCAGACAGCAAGTACTGAGAAGCTCTACCCAGAAGCTGGCTTCTGTCTGCTCAGCAGTCACAGCTCAGTGTCTGAAGGTTATTAGAAGAAAAGAACAGCCATCACATAGATTTTCTTGGAATTTGTTAACATAAATGGGGCTTTGTCTTAATGCCATAAAGAATCTCATTACCATCTCATCTGACACATAAGTGTTTTAACAATTAGGACTGACAAGCAACTATTTCCTACTTTCTGTCACTAGGACCTAAATCTAACTAATGAGCTAAACACAGAAGTGATTATAAGTATAAGAAATCCCACAGCCCTTGTAATGTCCTGCAAAAAAAAAAAAAATGAACATCAAGAAAATATGGTCAGTGGTCCAGGAGGTGGCAAAGTGGATAAAGCATTGGATTCTCAACCATGAGGTCCTGAGTTCAATCCCTGGCAGAAACATGTACCAGAGTGATGTCTGGTTCTTTCTCTCTCTCCTTTCTTTCTCATGAATAAATAAATAAAGAAATACTTTTTAAAAAAGAAGAAGAAGGGAGTCGGGCGGTGGCGCAGTGGGTTAAGCGCAGGTAGTGCAAAGCACAAGGACTAGCGGTAGGATCCTGGTTCGAGCACTGGCTCCCCACCTGCAGGGTTGTCGCTTCACAGGCGGTGAAGCCAGGTTTGCAGGTGTCTCTCTCCCCTTCTCTGTATTCCCCTCCTCTCTCCATTCTCTTTGTCCTATCCAACAACATCAATAACCACAACAATGTTAAACAATAAGGGCAACAAAAAAGGGAAAATAAATATTTTTTTAAAAGTGAAAAAAAAAAAAAAAAAGAAAAGAAAATATGGTTACTGTTGGTCCTTGAACTCTGAAGCATTTGTGCCAGATTATAAGGATATAATCTAAGATAAATAGTTAAATAGATATTTCAGAAACTAACTCAAGAGAACCAGCAGTTATTTCTGAGTTATTGACGCTAATGTAGTAGTGACCAGAAGTCAGTTTGATGTTTCCTAAATGTGTCCACAAGTTCTTTGATATATTTCACTTTACATGAAGCCTAATTTTATTCCCCCTTTCTTTTATTATTGGGGAATTAATGTTTTACATTCAACAGTGAATACAATAGTTTGTACATGCATAACATTCCCCAGTTTCCCATATAACAATACAACCCCCACTAGGTCCTTTGAATCCTTCTTGGACCTGTATTCTCCCCACCCATCCACCCCAGAGTCTTTTACTTTGGTGCGATACAATTTTATTCCCCTTTAATAACATCTGACTTAGCAAAGTATTTCCTTTTTCCTTTCTTTCCTTTCATTTCCTTCAGATAGAGACAGAGAGATGGTGAAGTAGAAAGAGTGAGTGAAGGAGACCACAGCACTGAAGCTCCTAATACAGTGGGGGCCACACTTGAACCAAGGCTGAGCACTTAGCAAATCAGCATACTATTTAAGTGAGCTATTTCACCACCTCCACAACTGATTTCTAACATACAGAATATGGTGGTGGGGGGGGGGGGCAGGCGGTAGCACACTTGGTTAAGTGCACATATCACCATGCACAAGGACCCTGGTTCAAGCCCCCTCTCCCCATCTGCAGAGTAAATGCTTCATGAGCAGTGAAGCAGGTCTGCAGATGTGACTATCTTTCTCTCTCCCTCTCTATCTCCCCCTCCCCTCTCCATTCTGTCAAATAAAAATTAAAGTAAAAAGGAGAGAAAAAGGAAAACAAGGGAAAAAATGGCTGCAGGAAGCACGGATTCATAGTGCTGCCACTGAGCCCCATTGATAACCCTGGTGGCAATGAAATAAGTGTGTTAGTGCTATGTGACTTCCAAAATCATATCATCCAAAGGACAGCTTCAGGCCTGTGAGCCGTTGTGCCATGTATTCAGCCAGGTTTGAGCCTAGCCCCCACTGTACAGGGGGAAACTTTGGTGCTTTGTTATTTTCCATCTCTCTGCCTCTTTTGGTCTGAAAAGTCAGTCTGGAGTGGTAAAGTTCTGAAATTGCAGGAAAAGTAAAGAGAATAACTTCTGTTTGACTGATCTTTCTCTCTCTCTGACTACTCACACTGCCATATAATGAGTTTAGTTCAATAACCGGTCTACTAGGATGTCTCAAAGAGGAGGAATTAAAGCAGCCTACCAACGACCACCAAGTGAGCAGCCATTTCAGTGAGCCATTTTGGAGACCAAACCTCTAGTCCTTAAAACCTTCCAGACATCTATAGATTGTTTTAAACAGATATGCTGAAAGCAGTTTCGGGTAGGACTATGAGCAAGGACGGCCTAACTACATAAGTGCTAAATGCTCAACCATAGAAACATTAAGGATTGAAAATGTATATTGGTCTGGAGTCGGGCAGTAACGCAGCCGGTTAAGCACACGTGGCGCAAAACGCAGGGACCCACATAAGGATCCAGGTTCCAGCCTCTGGCTCCCCACCTGCAAGGGAGTTGCTTCACAGGAGGTGAAGCGGGTCTGGGGTCTGCAGGTGTCTATTTCTCAACCTCTCTCTCTGTCTTCCCTCCTCTCTCCATTTCTCTCTGTCCTATCCAACAACGATGACATCAATAACAACAACAACAATTAAAAAAAAAAAAGGGCAACAAAAGGGAAAATACATAGTGGGGGTTGTATTGTTAAATGGGAAACTGGGGAATGTTATGCATGTACAAACTATTGTATTTACTGTTGAATGTAAAACATTAATTCCCCAATAAAGAAATAAATTTTTAAAAAGGAAAATAAATAAATAAATAAATAAATAAATGAAAATGTATATTGTTCACTTGGATAGTATGTTGCTTTGCCACGTGTGAGAACCAGGTTCAAGCCCTGCCTCCACCTTATAGGAAGTATTAGTGCTGTGGTCTCTTTTACTCTATTTCCATCTAAACAAATAAATATAGGGAAGAAGAGGAAAGAAAGAGTACACTGATGTGACAATATTTTTCAATATTTTTAAAAAATATATATTTATTTATTCCCTTTTGTTGCCCTTGTTTTTTTGTTGGTGTAGTTATTATTGTTGTTGTTATTGTTGTTGTTGTTATTGGATAGGACAGAGAGAAATGGAGAGAGGAGGGGAGGATAGAGAGGGGTAGAGAAAGATAGACACCTGCAGACCTGCTTCACTGCCTGTGAAGCAACTCCCCGCAGGTGGGGAGCTGGGGGGGCTCGAACCCAGATACTTTCGCCAGTCCTTGCACCTTGTGCCACCTGCACTTCTTCTTCTAGCGTTTGCCGCCACCTGCACTTAACCTGCTGCACTACCACCCAACGCCCTTCAGAGTAAGTTTTTTAAATGTGACATTAGGGTATGAACTCAGGGCTTCATAAAACTATGGTAGCCCCACAGACTGTCTATGGCAATCTTTCACTCATTAGATGGTAATAGGGCTTTGTACGTGCTTGATATCACCATCCCAGGCCAAAATTTTCATTCATTTTAATTTTTTAAAAAATATTCCATTTATTTATCATTGAGGAAGAGAGGAGGAGAGAGAGAAAGAACCATACATCACTTTGTTACATGTGTTGTCAGGGATTGAACTTGGAACCTCATGCTTAAGAATCCAATGCCCAGGGAGTCGGGCTGTAACGCAGCAGGTTAAGCCAGGTGGCGCAAAGCACAAGGACCGGCATAAGGATCCCGGTTCGAACCCCAGCTCCCCACCTGCAGGGGAGTCGCTTCACAGGAGGTGAAGCAGGTCTGCAGGTGTCTATCTTTCTCTCCTCCTCTCTGTCTTCCCCTCCTCTCTCCATTTCTCTCTGTCCTATCCAACAACAACAACAATAAAACAACAAGGCAACAAAAGGGAATAAATAAAATAAATATTAAAAAAATTTTTTAAAAAAAGAATCCAATGCCCAATGCACTGTGTCACCTCCCAGACCACCAAATTTTTCATTCTTTTAAAAAATACTTTATTTATTTATTAATGAAAGGGATAGGAGTGAGAGAAAGAACCAGACATCACTCTGGCACATGTGCTGCCTGGGGATTGAACTCAGGACCTCATGCTTGATAGACCAATGTTTTATCCACTGTGCCACCTTATGGTCCACCCAAATCCAAATTTTTCATTCTTTATTTGAGAGAGAAACAGAGATAGAGACACCTTCCATGAAGTTCCCCTAGTATCATCCATGGTGCTCCTATATGGAACCAGAATTTGAACCCATAAGCTTGACCATAGTAATATATGTACTCTCAACTGGGGGTGAGCAATCTCCCAACGCCAATTTTTATATTCCTTGTTTTAGAAAATGAGGAGCAAAGAAACAGAGAGGAGAGGCAATATAGCACCTCTCTGCCATCCATGGAGCTCTTGAAGTACTCTGGTCCTGGGAATTAAGCCCAGAGCCTTAATCATAATAGGGCATGTGTCTGACCAAGTGAGTTCCCAGTCACAGGGTAACTTTTTAAAAAATATTTACAAGGGGACTGAGGAGATAGCACACTGGATATGCAAAAATAATTTCATGCCTGAGACACCAAAGGTCCCCAGTTCGTTCACCAACACCATCATAAACCAGAGTGGAGTAGTTCACTGGTATAATTTTTTTCATGTACTAATTAATGAGAGGCAGAGAGAAACTGAGCATTATTTTATCAGAGAGGACGTTCAATGGTATCTTGAATGCATGAGGCATTCAGTTTATTTTCTGGTGATAGGCTGAAAAATTCACAGGCCTTAGAGGTAGCTAGCTCAGTGGTAGAGTGCATGTCTTATATTCATGTGGCCCTTGATTTGATCCCAAGTATCACGTCTGATGCAGCAGAGTCTGGTCTCAATGTCTTTTCCTCTTGTATACACACACACACACACACACACACACACACACACACACACACACTGATAATTTAATTTTTTTTGGTGTATACAATATCTAGTCTTACCTTCTAACAAATAAAGACTCAAAGTAAAAGCTGGAAGTCAATTTTACAAGCAAACAGTAATTTTAAAAAGGGATGGGGTACTGGCAGTAGCACAGCAGGTTAAGTGCACATGGTACCAAGTGCAAGGACTGGCATAAGGATCCTGGTTCTAGCCCCCTGCTCTCCACCTGCAGGGATGTCACTTCACAAGCAGTGAAGCAGGTGTCTATCTTTCTCTCCCCCTCTCTGTCTTCCCCTCTTCTCTCGGTTTCTCTCTGTCCTATCCAATAACAACAACATCAATAATGACAATAATAATAACCACGACAATACAAGGGCAACAAAAAGGGAAGAAAAAAATCCTTAAAAAAAGGAAAGCACTAAATTGTTTATACATTTCTAAAAATGATTATTTATTTGAAATATCAAATCACCTATAGTCTTAGACCTGGGAGATCAGAAGCCACTGGTTGTGCTACTGTGTAAGATACAGCTAGATGTAAATAGCATCAAATGGCATAAATCATGGTATAAGGTCTTGTATGACACAGGAAATCCTAAACATGGGATTTTCATAGTAAAACAGGTTCTCAAATAAATTGGCTACAATAATAACTATCAGGGTGGGACTACGATAGCATAATGATTATGCAAAGAGATTCTCATGTATGAAGCTCCAATGTCCCAGGTTCAATCCCCTGTACCGCTAGAAGCCAGAGCTGAGTAGTGCTTTGGTAAATAAATAAATAAATAAATAAATAAATAATAACTACCTATTGCCCTCTCAAACTCTAAGACAGCAGGAACCTCCCCCATTCTCTATAATACCTATATTTCTCCCAGTCCTGGAACCTCTGGGGTGTGACTCGTGTTCCTGCACACTTCTCTTGATCCATATAATTTGATGTATCTTCTGAGCTCAATCAAATCAATGCAACCAGTACCACCTCAACACTTTTCACCTTATTGTGTCCAGAGATGCCAGGCATGGAATGTCAACCCTTCAGCTCCACCACTCTGCTAAGACCGTTCCTAGCTCATAGGACTCTTCAATTCCATATCGGGTGGTGCATTTCCTAATAATGCCACAGAACCTAGATATAGATCAGGGCCCATGAGACAGAACTCTTGTATCCATAAGGGGAAATATATACACCATAATGTAAAAGTGCACAATAGTTTGCAGGGACTCAATAAGTGTAGCAAACAAGTAGAAAGACGTAAAAAAGACACTTTTTAAATGAGGTACCATAAAGTACTTAATCAGATAGTTTTGAGTTAGACCTAGATACCTTCCTCACATATTCCTATTTCACTTACCTCAATCACTCCAAGGCTAACCTTGTCAGACAAGGTAAGAACTACAAAAATTGGATAGGGGCAAGAGACTGGCATCCTTTAATGAAGGCTCTTTTGACCACTACTGGGCCACCCTGTCATCCAGGGCCCTAGTCGAAGAATCCTGGGATTCCCACATAGACATGATGGGCCTAGACCTCTAACAGATCCCTTTCCCCACTGTCGCTGGTCATCTCCATCAGGAACAGCATAGTGGACCCTCTTATGGGCCTCTATAGGAACTTGCCCTTATGTGGGTCAACATTGGTAGGGACTGCCCCATTCTCTGAAGGGAGGTTGGGTCGGCATACTCTGCCACTAGAGGAAGACGGGTCCTGAGATGAATGCAGCCTAGAGTGTTCCTAGCTATGACTATGGAATTCGAGCTCAGACCTGCAGGGATGCAGAGGTTACACAGGCTTCTGTGCTTAATATGGGCCCCACATCAAATTGATGGGGGTTACAGTTAACAATATTTGTATACTTTTCCCATAATTGGGAGCTAGCCTCTTTCCTGATGCAACCTTCTAGTCCTATTTCCAACTCTGACATCATCTACCCAGACAGTTTCTGTGGCCCACCTGCATGTTAGCTGTCCAGCTCAGGCAAAAATTAGTAAAGTCATGGGCTTTACTAATTTTTGGAATATAACTAAAATAGACTTCCTAGCTTTTTCCAAAGGGAAATCCCAAATCTCATCTGTTCTATTCTTTCCTTTAGGTTCCTTAGGTTCCTGATTATTAAACTAATTGTTGTGCTTTATAGTTTAATGCTTTTCAGTCACCAAGTTGCAGTTGCTACCATGATGCCTAGCTGATGTGCCTGAGCAGCCCTCACTAATGAGTCCTGGAACCCCACCTCTCCAAGCCCTGCCCCACTAGGGAAAGACAGAAATAGGCTGGGAGCATGTATTGACCTGCCAACACCCATGTCCAGCAGAGAAGCAATTACAGAAGCCAGACCTGTCACCTTCTGCGCCCCATAATGATCCTGGGTTCATACTCCCAGAGGGATAAAGAATAGGGAACCTTCCAATGGAGGGGATGGGATACAGAACCCTGGTGGTGGGAATTGTACCTCTCTTATCCTACAGTCTTATCAGTCATTATTAAATCAATAAAAATTATTGTTAAAGGGAAAACAGATATATTTACAAAAAAAAAAGACTGATGGGCACTATCCAATGATTAAGGGTTGATTCAAGAATGAATATATATACCTCAAATGAAAAAAACACCACAACCTATTAAGCAGGTATTAATAGAAAAAGTGACATTGACAAGATTACAGTAATAGTATGTGAGTTTAACATTCCACTTATGGAAAAATCACTAAAACAGAAAGAGAAATAAGGAAATAGTAACCTTAGATGACAAACTAGAACAGATGGGCTTAATAGAACATTTCACTCCTTAACAGATGAATTTACATTTTTTTTCCAGTACACATGATACATTTTTAAGGAAAGACCATATGTTGGGACACAAAACAAGTATCAATAAACTTATAAAGTTTGAAATCATTCCAATTTTTTTTTTTCTGGTCACAATGCTATGAAGTTAGAAATCAACCACAAAAATAAAACTGAAAACCTTAAACATGAAGACTAAACAATATGCTTCACAGCAAACACTAGGTGAGTTAAAACAGAAATGTAAACATAATCATTTCATAAAGTCTGTAAATTGTTCTAAGGGTATACAACAAAAGAAGAAACTTATTCAAGAAAATATACTAGACCTCACTAACAAGTGTACTCAGTTCATGATCCTCTCACTTGCTACTCCCTCCAAGAATACACATGGATCAGTGCCTTTGTTTAAGAACTATTTCTCAGTGAAAACATTTACTAAAGATTTCTTATGTAGGATTTAAAACTCCACTCAGAATGTACCGGTATTTGACTCAGCTGCTTAAAAGCTATTTTTCAAAGGCCAGTGGAATATGACCTCGTCACTCATGATCCCACAGCCAATCTGCTGAGTTAGTCATTTGCTGTGCACACTGGTCCATCATGAGTCTGGGCCAGCTTTTTCAGTCTGAAAGACAGGGGCAGAGAGAGAGAAGGAAAGACACAACAGCACCAGAGCTTCCCACACTGCAGCAGGGGGCTGGATTTGAACCTGGGTGATGTGCATGGCAAAACAGGCACCCTTACATGTGAGCTATCTCACAGCCTCCAGGTTAGTTACTTTAGTTCCCTGCTTTAAGTCTAGCACAGAGGTGACTCAGTATTTCTAGGTTTCTGCTGCATCTCTAATGTTGGCTTCTGTTTCTCTTATTTCTGAGTCTCAGATTCAGAAAATGCAGAATTCTCATATAAGTCCACTCTTAAGTCACTGATTCATTCAGCATAATGCAACTTTCAGATAACTTACTTCCCCCTAATTGAGTTAGCTGTGGCAAATATAGTAGAGTAAAAGAGAATATTGGGGGCTGGGGGACACCGTCTTAGGGTCACTTTCTTCTTCCTCCAAAGAAAGTGAGCATGAAAAGAATTACTCTCATCACAGGTGGAGGTAGACAGCACAGTGGTTATGCAAAGAAACTCTCATGATTGAGTCTCCAAAATCCCAGGTTCAATCCCCCACACCACACACCATAAGCCAGAATTGATCACTGCTCTGGTAAAAAATAAAATAAATTAAAGTAAATAAATAAAATAATTACTCTCATCACTACACAGGCAAATACTATCCAACATTATAAGGACAAGCAACACCAATTCTGTATCATCTCTTTTAGAAACTAGAAGATGAAAAAACATCCTCGGGACCTGGTTAAGCACACACACTACAGTGTGCAAGGACCCAGGTTCAAGTCCCTGGTCCCCACCTGCAGGGGAAAAGCTTCACAAGTGGTGAAGTAGGGCTGCAAGTGTCTCTCTGTCTCCCTATCTCCCCCAGTCCCTCTCAATTTCTTTCTCTGTCTCTATCCAATAATAAATAAAAAGACACATACTCTAATGGATCACAACTTTTCTAAACTTGCTTATTTTTATTTTTTTAAAAGATTTACTGTATTTATTTCAATCTTATGGATTGAACCATAAGGGGTCTCAGACAAGTAAGTCCTGTGTTCTACCAGCTGAGTCATTTCCCCCATCAACTGGATTGTAACTTTATTTTATTTTATTTTGCCTCCAAGTTTATCGCTGGGGCTCATTGTCTGCACTACAAATCCACTGCTCCTGGAGGCCATTTTTTTCCCTTTTGTTGCCCTCGTTGTTTATCATTGTTATTGTTATTCTCATTGTTGTTGTTGTTGTTGGGTAGGACAGAGAGAAATTGAGAGAGGAGGGGAAGAGAGAGATAGACACCTGCAGATCTGCTTCACCTCTTGTGAAATGACCCCCCTACAGGTGTGGGGGGGCTCGAAATGGGATCCTTACTACTGTCTTTGCACTTGGTGCCATGTGCACTTAACCCACTGAGCTACTGCCCAGCCCCCTAACTTTATTTTTTTTAATCAGCACACCACACAGCGTTAGCTTATCGTGTGTGTGGGGGGTTTGAACCTGTGACTTCAGAGCCTCAAGTATGAAAGTCTTTTGCATAACCATTCTATCTCCCCTGCTCACTATATAATATAAAGTGTAAACTATAAAGCATTTTAGGATGAGTCAAAAGGAAAACAGTCATTACTTAAAGCAGTCACAGACATGTACCAGATCCATGATGTATTCACTGGATTTTATTAAAAGAAGGAGGGGGGGAAATCTTCAAGAATAGAGAATGTCCAGTTGACTTTGGTGAAGAGAATATTGGAATTTTGGTGATATATCTTTGGTGAGTTACACACACATATATATGAAACTATACCTCAGAAACCTCAAATTTTTATAAACTAATGTTGAAACATTGATAGTAATTTAGAAAAAATAAAATATGTAATGGATTTGAACATACATTCCACTAAACATATACAGAAATCAAATTTAAAAAATTATCGTGCGGGGGAGAGAGCATAATAGTTATGCAAGGAAATACTCATGCCTAAGGCTCCAAAGTCTCGGGTTCAATCCCCCCACACCACCATAAACCAGAGCTGAGCAGTGCTCTGGTGTTTCTCTCTATCTCTATCTCTCAAAAATAAAATAAATAAAATATATTTTAAAAATTATCAACATAAGGTGGCCCAGGAGGTGGTGTAGTGGATAAAGTGTTGGACTCTCAAGAGATCCTGAGTTCCATCCCTGGCAACACATGTACCTGAGTGATGTCTGGTGTCCTCTCCCTCTTCCTCTCTCTTTCCTCACTCTCATAAATAAAATGAAATAAAATAAAATAAAATAAAATTAGCAACATAAGTAGCTACTAGGAAATACTAATCAGGGTAGAGAGATAACATAAAGGTTATATAAAAGACTTTCATATCTGAGACTCCGGGGTACCAGAGTCAATCTCTCGGACTGCCACAGACCAGAGCTGAACAGTACCCTGGTCTCAGTACCCCTCATTAAAATAAAATAATTTTTTATAAAAGGAAATAAGGGGCCCCAGGAAGTGGTACCCCTGATTAAGTGCATGGACCCATGCAAGGACCCAGCTTGGAGCCCCAACTCCCCATCTACAGCGGGAACACTTCCTGAATGGTGAAGCAAGCCTGCAGGTGTCTTTTTCTTTTCTTTCTTCTTCTTCTTCTTCTTCCTCTTCTTCTTCATTTTATTTATTTATTTATTTATTGTTTACAGGGTTATGCCTGCAGGTGTACAGCCAAAGACTCCGACCGGGATCCTTCCATGAGTCCTTGTACTTGGTACAATGTGAGCTTAATCAGGTGTGCCACTACCCAGGCCCCGGCATCTATCTTTCTTCCTATCTCTACCTCCCCTTTCAGTTCCTCTCTGTCCTAGCAAGTAAAACAGGAAAAAAAAAAAAAAAAAAAAAAAAAAAAAAGGACACTGTGAGCATTCGATTCTTACTTCCGGCACCTATCCCCAGTGATAACTCTGGTGGCAATAAAAATAAATAAATAAATAAATAAATTTGAGACATGTTAGGATTCTACTACACACTTGTTAGAATGGCAAAAAGTTAACAATAGCAAATATTCCCAGGAAACAGCACAAAGCACTCATACATTACTGGGAATGCAAAATAATACTGTACTTCTAAAAATTATCTGATGCCTTTTTAATAACACATTAATATGCATTTGCTATATAACCCAACAATTCCACTCTTCACTGTCTACCCAAAATGAAAGCTCATGCTCATACAAAACCCAGTACAAAAGTATCCATAGCAGTTCATGTGTAGTAGTCCCATATGGAAACAACCCCAAGGCCCTTCAGTGAATGGACAGGAAAAATGTGTTACAATCATACAATGGGACACTATTCGGCCATGCAACAATGTGAATGAATCTCAAGATACTGTGCTGGGCGACTATTCGGCCATGCAACAATGTGAATGAATCTCAAGATACTGTGCTGGGCGACTATTCGGCCATGCAACAATGTGAATGAATCTCAAGATACTGTGTTGGGTGAAAGAATATATTCTTTTTCTAATTTCTTTATTGGGGGATTAATGTTTTACATTTGACAATAAATACAATAGTTTGTACATGCAAAACATTTCTCAGTTTTCCACATAACAATACAACCCCCACTAGGTACTCTGTTATCGTTTTTGGACCTGTGAAAGAATATATTCTTAAGAAGCTACAAAGTATATGTATGTATTTATACTACATCTTCAAAAATATAAAAGGAAGTAGTGAAGTAGGTCAGGCCAGAGGCTCTAAAGTCCCAGGTTCAATCCCCTGCACCACCATATATCAGAGCTGAGCAGTGTTCTGGCGAAAAAAAAAAAAAAAAAAAAGAGAAAGAAAAAGAAAAAGAAATCAAGAGAGGAAGGGAAGACAGAGAGGGGGAGAAAAAGATAGATACCTGCAGACATGTTTCACCGTTTGTGAAGCGACCCCTCTGCCGGTGGGGAGTTGGAGGCTCCAACCAGGATCCTTGAGCAGGTCTGATTTGGATTTTTTAAAGATTTATTTATTTGCTTATTTATAGGAAGGCACGAGAGGATCAATACGGTACATAGGATGCCATGGATCAAAGTCAGGACATCATGATTTAAAGTCTAAAACTCTAGCCACTATACCACCTCCAGGGCTGGGGTTTGGAGAATTTTTTTTATTAAGTACTACACTATATTGCTTTCCTCACATTATACTGTCTTGGCGTAAGAAGGCAGGAACAGGAGGGCTGTGCGGCGGCACATTAGGTTAAGCGCACATAGTATGAAGTTCAAGGATAGGTACAAGGATTCAGTTCGAGCCTCAGTTCCCCACCTGTAGGGGCGGGGGTGACTTCACAAGCAGTGAAGCAGGTCTGCAAATGTCTCTCTGTCTCTCCCACCTTCTCCATTTCTCTCTGTCCTATCCAATTAAAAAAAAAAAAAAGAGGCCGGGTGGTGACGCACCTGGTTGAGTATATATGTTCCAGTGTTCAAGGACCCAAGTTCAAGCCCCCATCCTCACCTGTAAGGGGAAAGCTTTGCAAGTGGTGAAGCAGGGCTGCAAGTGTATCTCTCTGTCTCTCTCCTTTCCTATCACCCCCTTCCCTCTCAATTTCTGGCAGTCTCTATCAAATAAATAAATACATAAATACTAAACCTTTTTAAAAAATGAAAAATGGCCACCAGGAACAGTAGATTTGTAGTGCTGGCGCCGAGCCCCAGCGATAATACGGGAGAAAAAAAAATTTTTTTAAGGCAGGAACAGCAGCCCAGGTGCTGGCACAATGGATAAAACCTTGGAGTCTCAAGTATGAGATCCTGAGTTTTACTCCCAGTGTTGCCTTTGCCAGAATGATATTCTCCGTTTCTCTCTCTCTCTCTCTCTCTCAAACAAAACAAAACAAAACAAAACAAAACAAAACAAAACAAAACAAAAAAAGACTAGAGCAAAGGCCATGAAAAAGAGGGAAAATGGGGGCCAGACTGTGGTGCACCTGGTTAAATGCACATATTACCAAGTGCAAGGACTCGGCTTCAAGACCCCACTCCCCAGTTGCAGGGTGTCAATAACCCTGGTGGCCATATAGATAAATAAATAAATACATTCATACATACATAAATAATAAATAAGAGGGAAAGTTACACAGAAAGCTAATCAATATTGATGGCTATTAAAGTCTGAGAAATAAATATCTAACTCATTTATTAATATCCTTTTTTCTGCTTGACACAGACATAACTGATAAAATTGCAAAAACATGTAAAAATCATGTGATTTTTTATACATATAGTTTGTGATTCTTCCCACCTAATTAATGAACACATATTGACGTATATAATGCATATTTACATACACAATACACATATATACCTATTACAGTCAAGATGTTTTATATTAGAGTCTCAGGTCTTATTCATCTTTTAGCTTAAAGTTTATTGCTATTCCCCTTACTCACCAGCCCCTGCCATGCACTTTATGCTGTGTTTTTATTTTTATTTTTTAAATTATTTTTATTTACTTATTGGATAGACAGGCAGAAATTGAGAAGGAAGGGGGAGATAGAAAAGGAGTGAGACAGAGAGAAACCTGCAGCTCTGCTTCACCACTTGTGAAGCTTTCCCCCTGCAGGTAGGGACCAGGAGCCCGAACTCGGGTCCTTGTGCACTTTATAACATGTGTACTTAACCAGGTGCACCACCGCCTGGCCCCTATGCTGCTATGATGAGTTTGGGTTTTTGTTGTTGTTGGCTACAGGGTTATCACTGGGGTGCAATGCCTGCAAAATGAACCCACTGTGAGAAGGAAGGGGGAGATTTAAAGGCAGAAAGATACCTGCAGCAGGGCTACACCAATTGTGATATTTTTAGAGACTGGGAGCTTGAGTCTGGATTCTTATACCTGGTAATGTGTGTACTGCACCAAGTGTGCCACTACTTAGCCCCAAGCTAGACTTTCCTTTAATCCATATAAAAGAGATAACACAATATTACTCCTTAACATTTATGCAATCCTTCACTTAAATAAAAAGCAAAAATAGCCAGAATAAGCATTGAAATGTTTCGCTGTATTTTGAAATATGGACATTCTTATACTTCCTTTTCCTTGTTTTTATCAGGGAACATCTGATCTAACAATTGCCTCTCCCAAAGCCATCTTAAAAGAAAAACATATTCTAGAGTTCTTTTGCCACCTTCTGGTCAATTATAGTATTGCTACTGAACCTCTATATGCCTCTGGGCAGGACAGACACTAGGAAAAAAAAAACCTGCAATGCCAATTTTAGGGTGAGTATTTTGCCAGCTTTTCATTATTATTGCTACTTTCTTTGGGTGTCTGAATTTATCTAGATCTTTCTTTTTTTTTTTTTTTAGAATTTATTTATTTATTTATTTATTTATTCACGAGAGAGATAGGAGAAGAGAAAGAACCAGACATCACTCTGGTACATGTGCTGCTGGGGACCAAACTCGGACCTCATGGTTGAGAATCCAATGCTTTATCCACTGTGCCACCTCCCAGACCACTATCTAGATCTTTCTTAAGGTTTAGTGGCTAACACTTCCATGCATTACTGAAATATTATACCAAAGCTGGTGATAACCCAAAACCTTGCTAAAGAAAGCTGTCTTGCCAGTTTTCTAAAGAGATATACCTGGCCCACAGACATGAAAAAATGCTCTACTTATCATTAGAGAAATGCAAGTTAAACTACAGTGAGCTTTACATTTCACACCTGTTTCGAATGGTCTTCATCAACAAAATAGAAAATGACACGTGTTGGCGGGTTGCGGAGGGAAAAAAAAAAGACTGAGACACCGTTAGGAGGAATGCAAACTGATACAAACCCTTTGGAAGACTGTATTGAGAGTCCTTAAGCAAATAAAAATGGAGCTATCTTATGATCCAGCAACGCTACTCTTGGGTACTTATCCAAAGGACACACAAATGCTAATTCTAAGAACATATGCTCCCCTAAGTTCATAGCTACATTGTTCATTAATAGCCAAAGAGTGAAAGCAGCCTAAATGAAAGATAGCTAAAAACTAGATAGCAAAGTGATGGGATATATATTCTGTAACACTATTCTCCAATGAAAAAGGTTCTTTAGGACAAAATGCGTAGAACTGGAGGTGATTATGACTAACAAAGTAAGAAATGAAAGACAACTACTGGATGGTTTCATTTCTTTTTTAAAAAAATATTTATTTATTCCCTTTTGTTGCCCTTGTTTTTTTATTGTTGTAGTAGTTATTATTGTTGTTATTGATGTCGTTGTTGGCTAGGACAGAGAGAAATGGAGAGAGGAGGGGAAGACAGAGAGAAGAGAAAGAGACACCTGCAGACCTGCTCACCGCCTGTGAAGCGACTCCCCTGCAGGTCGGGAACTGGGGGCTCAAACCGGATCTTTTGCTGGGCAGTACCCAGCTCCCCCTGCTTAACGCTGTGGTCTATTTACATAATCACTGTTTTACCTGAGGCCCGCCCTGTCTGCAGGACGCTGGTTTAATCCCACTGGTTTGCACTCTTTTTGCTCCACCCTCTCTTCCTCACATCCTGTTTTCCATCCTACTATTTCCTTCTTGGCGAGTATAAATACAGATTCTTTTCTGATCCAACACATGTTGGATTGCCTTCTGGCTCCGCCAGTCCCAGAGTCTCTCTCCTGAGACGCTAGCCCGACACAAGTTCCTGATCCCTCTCCCACACAGCAGCCTAGGTTGGCTCCAGTCAAGTTCTCTCCAACCCAGAGAGCACGTGCTTGGGAAGAAGCACCCTCAGGCTATCCCGGCAACCTTTACCCGGGTCCTTGCACTTTGCGCCATGTGCGCTTAATCTGCTGCTGGATGGTTTCACTTTTATGTGGAATCTGGAGAGCTAGATGGAGCACCTGAGTTTGCAAAAATAAAAATCATATGTAATATGTAAACTGTCTCTAAAACTGTGGGGACTGTGGTGGTTATCGTTGGGAAGGTGGAGGCACAGAATTTGGGTGGTGGGTGCAGGGTGGAACTATACCCTGGAAGCTTACAATATTGAAAACCACTATTAATTACAAGTAAAACATGGCGAGAGAGAAAGAGAGACAGCTGTATTGTAACTTAGAAGGTGGCTCAATGGATAAAAGCACTGGTATCTCCAGCATGTGGCTATGTGTTCAATCCCCAGCATCATATATACCAGAGTATGTCATTGTCATCATTGTCTGTCTCATAAATAAATGCAAAAGAAAGAAAGAGAGGAAGGAAGAGAAAGAGAGAAAGAAAGAAATCTGAGGAGATAGTATAATTGTTATGCAAACAGACTCTCATGCCCAGGGCTCCAAAGCCCCAAGTTCAATAACCACAGCACCATAAGCCAGGGCTGAGCAGTGCTCTGGTTAAAAAAAATAAAAAAGTGTTTGGGGCAAGGGTAGATAGCATAATGGTTATGAAAAGAGACTCTCGTGCCTGATGCTCCATAGTCCCAGGTTCAATCCCCCACATCAACATAAGCCAGAGCTGAGCAGTTCGCTAGTAATTAAAAAAAAAAGAAAAAAAAAGTGTCTCTCTCACCAAACCCTGCTAATAATGGAGAGCTTATGTGCCTTTCCACAGTCATAACAGTCTCAAGACAATTCTTTCTGCCCAAACAATGCAACAAATCAGAATTTTTAAAAAATATTTTTTAAAATATTGATTTATTGTGGTCCGGGAGGTGGCGCAGTGGATAAAGCATTGGATGCTCAACCATGAGGTCCCGAGTTCAATCCCCGCCAGCACATGTACCAGAGTGATGTCTGGTTCTTTCTCTCCTCCTATCTCTCTCATGAATAAATAAATTCTAAAAATATTAATTATTATTGTTATTTATTGTTGCCATTGTTGTTTTTATCGTTGTTGTAGTTATTGTTGTTGATGTTGTCGTTGTTAGATAGGACAGAGAGAAATGGAGAGAGGAGAGGAGGGGAAGACAGAGAAGGGGAGAGAAAGATAGATACCTACAGACCTGCTTCACCACCTGTGAAGCGACTCCCCTGCAGGTGGGGAGCCAGGGGCTCCAACAGATCCTCACGCTGGTCCTTGCACTTTACCCTGCATGCGCTTAACCCACTGCGCTATCACCTGACTCCCAACAAATCAGAATTTTTTAAATAGATTTTGTTTTATTTTTTAAATTTCTTTATTGGGGGAATAATGGTTTACAGTCAACAGTAAGATACAACCGTTTGTATATGCATAGCATTTGTATTTTCCACATAACAACTTAACCCCCACTAGGTCCTCCTCTGCTATTATGATCCAGGACCTGAACCCTCCCGCCCACCCCAGAGTTTTTTTTAATGTTTATTTATTTCCTTTCGTTGCCCTTGTTGTTTTATTGTTGTAGTTATTATTTTTGTTGGATAGGTCAGAGAGAAATGGAGAGAGGAGGGGAAGACAGAGAGGAGGAGAGAAAGGGAGACACACCTACAGACCTGCTTCACCGCTTGTGAAACGACTCCCCAACAGGTGGAGAGCCGAGGGCTTGAACTGGAATCCTTACTCTGGTCCTTGTGTTTTTGTGTCACATGCGCTTAACCCGCTGGGCTACATCCGGACTCCCTCCCCCAGAGTTTTTTAGTTTGCTGCAATACACAATTATTTTATTTTAATAATAGAGAAATACAGGGGCCAGATGGTGGAGCACTTGGTTGGGTGCACATGTTACAAAGCACAAGGATATAGGTTTAAGTCCCCGGTCCCCACCTGCAGGGGGAAATCTTTGTGAGTGGTGAAGCAGGGCTGCAGGTGTCTCTCTGTCTCTCTCCCTCTCTATTACCCCCTTCCCTCTTGATTTCTGACTGTCTCTATCCAATGAATAAATAAATATATTTAAAGAGAGAGAGAAACACAGAAAGAGACCAGCTCAGTTCTGATTTATGGTGGTGCTGAGGACTGAAACCTGGGACTTTGGAGTCTTTTGCATAACCATTGCTAGCTTGACAATCTAGAATTCCCCCCACCCACCCCTTATAGGATAGGACACAGAGAAATTGAGAGGGAAGGGGAAGATAGAGAAGGAGAGAGAAAGACAGACACCGCAGACCTAATTGACTACTTGTAAAGTGACCCCCCCCCCAGCAAGTGGGGAGCCAGGGGCTTAGGCCAGGATCGTTGCACGGGTCTTTGTGCTTTGTACTATGTGTGCTTAAGCCAGTGTGTTACTGCCCGGCCCCCTCAACCTAAAATTCTTAAATTAATCACTATTGTTAAGGAATTCTGCTGGATATAAGAATCACTGGAGCCGGGCTGGGTAAAGGACAAAGAAGTTTATTCTCATGGACCAAGAGTCCAGATCACTCTGAAAACTCATGGCCCTGAACAAGGGCTCGGTTCTAGTTTTATACCCTCAGGCAGTGCAGAAGCAGGCTCTGGTTACAGAAGCAGATGTAGCAGGCACGATTTGTATTTTGGTCCTTTTTGGCTCTGGCTGTCTTCCTGACAGGTGTTTCTACCCCAGAGCTGCAGGAGTAGGGATATTTCTGGAATTACCCTAACCAGACATGGTCAGTTACAATTGTCTTCACCCAGGTTATGGATGGGGATGGGCTTACTCTTTCTCTAGAGCTGGGGAGCAGGGGACTTTCACACTTTAATACCTACTCTTAATAAAAAAACACATTCTTAATAAACACTCTTAGGGCCTTTTACAAATTTAATACAAACATCTTTTCTTTTTTAAGATTTTATTTATTGATTGATAAGAAAGATAGAAGGAGAGAGAGAAAGAACCAGACATCACTCTGGTACATGTGCTGCCGGGGCTTGAACTCAGGACCTCATGCCTGAAAGTCAAGAGCTTTATCCTGGACCACATATAAGTATAGACACACTCTTAACATGAATTTGAGAGGGCTCACTATCCTATTTCTGATCTCAGACCTGGTCTCTCCCTCCCATGACTCTTTCGACATTGTAAAACTGAACTCAATTCTACACTTGTTAAATAATAACTGCCCCCTCCCCATTAGGGAAAGATAGAAATGGGCTAGGGGTATGGATCAATCTGCCAATGTTCATGTTCAGTAGAGAAGCAATTACAGAAGCTAAACCTTCCAACCTCTGCACTCCATAAAGAATTTTGGTCCAGTGGTCCAGGAGATGGTGCAGTGGATAAAGTACTGGACTCTCAGGCATGAGGTCCTGAGTTAGATTTCCCAACAGTACATATACCAGAGTGATGTCTGGTTCTTTCTCTCTCTCTTCTTGTCATTCTCATTAGTAAATAATAAGAAGAAGAAGGAGGAGGAGGAGGAGGAGGAGAAGAAGAAGGGGCCTAGTGGTGGTGCCCCTGGTTGAACGCATATGTTACAATGCGTAAGGACCTAGGTTCAAGCCCCCAGTCCCCACCTGCAGGGGGAAAACTTCACGAGTGGTGAAGCAGTGTTGCAGGTGTCTCAAACCTTCTCTTATCTCCCCATTCCCTCTCGATTTTTGACTGTCTCTATCCAATAAATAAATAAAGATAATTTTAAAAAATTTAAAAAAAAAAGAATTTTGGTGCATAATCCCAGAGGGACAAAGAATAAGGAACCTCCCAATGGAGGGGAACTCTAGTAGTGGGAATTGTACCTCTCTTATCCTACAATCCTGTTAATCATTATTAAATCACTAATAAAAAAATTAAAAATATAATAGTAATTCCCCTTTCATGCCTGAGGCCAAAGGTCCCAGATTCAAACCTTAGCACTACCATAAGCCAGAACTGAATACTGCTCTGATAAAATTTAAAAATATTCTCAAAGTATAGGGCTCCAAAGTCCCAGATTCAATCTCTAATAACACCATAAGCAGAGATGATCAGTGTTCTGGCAAAAAAAAAAAAAAAAAACCCACACTAAAGAATTGGCCTCCCTTTTTCTTTCTTTTTAAAATATTTTTTGTGAAGACCCAAATAAATCGGATAGTAAATGAAAGAGGAGATATCACAACAGACAATGCAGAAATTCAACATATCATGTGAGGCTTCTATGAACAACTATATGCCACCAAGCTAGAGAACCTGGAAGAAATGAATGATTTCCTAGATACCTACCAACTTCCAAAACTAAGTAAAGAGGAAGAGGATAACATGAAGAGGCCCATCACAGCTAATGAAATTAAAACAGTTATCAAAAATCTTCCCAAAAATAAAAGTCCTGGACCAGATGGTTTTACAAATGAATTCTACAAAACCTTCAAAGAAGAACTAATACCTCTACTTTTAAAAGTCTTCCAGAAGATTGAAGACACTGGAATACTCCCTGCCAGCTTCTATGAAGCCAACATCACCCTGATACCAAAAGCAGACAGGGACACAACCAAAAAAGAAAACTACAGACCAATATCTCTGATGAACATAGATGCGAAAATATTGAACAAAATTCTAGCCAACCGGATACAGCAGGATATCAAAAAGATTGTTCATCATGACCATGTGGGGTTTATCCCAGGCATGCAAGGTTGGTTTAATATACGTAAATCAATCAATGTGATCCACCACATCAACAAAAGCAAGACCAAAAACCACATGGTCATATCAATAGATGCAGAGAAAGCCTTTGACAAAATACAACATCCCTTTATGATCAAAACACTACAAAAAATAGGAATAGATGGAAAATTCCTGAAGATAGTGGAGTCTATATATAGCAAACCTACAGTCAACATCATAGTCAATGGTGAAAAACTGGAAGCATTTCCCCTCAGATCAGGTACCAGACAGGGCTGCCCACTATCACCATTACTATTCAACATAGTGTTGGAAGTTCTTGCCATAGCAATCAGGCAGGAGCAAGGAATTCAAGGGATACAGATTGGAAGAGAAGAAGTCAAACTCTCCTTATTTGCAGATGACATGATAGTATACATGAAAAAACCTAAGGAATCCAGCAAGAAGCTTTTGGAAATCATCAGGCAATACAGTAAGGTGTCAGGCTATAAAATTAACATTCAAAAGTCAGTGGCATTCCTCTATGCAAACACTAAGAAGAAATTGAAATCCAGAAATCAGTTCCTTTTTCTATAGCAACAAAAACAATAAAATATCTAGGAGTAAACCTAACCAAAGAAGTGAAAGACTTGTATACTGAAAATTATGAGTCACTACTCAAAGAAATTGAAAAAGACACAAAGAAGTGAAAAGATATTCCATGTTCATGGGTTGGAAGAATTAACATCATCAAAATGAATATATTACCCAGAGCCATCTACAAATTTAATGCTATCCCCATCAAGATCCCAAGCACATTTTTTAGGAGAATAGAACAAATGCTACAAATGTTTATCTGGAACCAGAAAAGACCTAGAATTGCCAAAACAATCTTGAGAAAAAAGAACAGAACCAGAGGCATCACACTCCCGGATCTCAAACTGTATTATAGGGCCATTGTCATCAAAACTGCTTGGTACTGGAACATGAATAGACACACTGACCAGTGGAATAGAATTGAGAGCCCAGAAATGAGGCCCCACACCTATGGACATCTAATCTTTGACAAAGGGGCCCAGACTATTACATGGGGAAAGCAGAGTCTCTTCAACAAACGGTGTTGGATTAAATGGGTCGAAACATGCAGAAGAATGAAGCTGAACCACTATATTTCACCAAATACACAAGTAAATTCCAAGTGGATCAAGGACTTGGATGTTAGACCACAAACTATCAGATACTTAGAGGAAAATATTGGCAGAACTGTTTTCCGCATAAATTTTAAAGAAATCTTCAATGAAACGAATCCAATTACAAAAAAGACTAAGGCAAGTATAAACCTATGGGACTACATCAAATTAAAAAGCTTCTTCACAGCAAAAGAAACCACTGCCCAAACCAAGAGACCCCTCACAGAATGGGAGAAGATCTTTACATGCCATACATCAGATAAGAGTTTAATAACCAACATATATAAAGAGCTTGCCAGACTCAACAAGACAACAAATAACCCCATCCAAAAGTGGGGGGAGGACTTGGACAGAATATTCACCACAGAAGAGGTCCAAAAGGCCGAGAAACACATGAAAAAATGCTCCAAGTCTCTGACTGTCAGAGAAATGCAAATAAAGACAACAATGAGATATCACTTCACTCCTGTGAGAATGTCATACATCAGAAAAGGGAACAGCAGCAAATGCTGGAGAGGGTGTGGGGTCAAAGGAACCCTCCTGCACTGCTGGTGGGAATGTCAATTGGTCCAACCTCTGTGGAGAACAGTCTGGAGAACTCTCAGAAGGCTAGAAATGGACCTACCCTATGACCCTGCAATTCCCCTCCTGGGGATATATCCTAAGGAACTCAACACATCCATCCAAAAAGATCTGTGTACACATATGTTCTTGGCAGCACAATTTGTAATAGCCAAAACCTGGAAGCAACCCAGGTGTCCAACAACAGATGAGTAGCTGAGCAAGTTGTGGTCTATATACACAATGGAATACTACTCAGCTGTAAAAAATGGTGACTTCACCGTTTTCAGCCGATCTTGGATGGACCTTGAAAAAATCATGTTGAGTGAGTGAAATAAGTCAGAAACAGAAGGATGAATATGGGATGATCTCACTCTCAGGCCGAAGTTGAAAAACAAGATTAGAAAAGAAAACACAAGTCAAACCTGAAATGAAATTGGAGTATTACACCAAAGTAAAAGACTCTGGGGTGGGTGGGTGGGTGGGGAGAATACAGGTCCATGAAAGATGATGAATGACATAGTGGGGATTGTATTGTTAAATGGGAATCTGGGGGATGTTATGCATGTACAAACTATTGTATTTACTGTTGAATGTAAAACATTAATTCCCCAATAAAGAAATAAATTATTAAAAAAAAAAGATGGTGCAGGACTGAACCTGGGACTTTGGAGCCTCAGGCACGGGAGTCAAAAAAAAATAAATAAAATATTTTTTGTATTATCTTTATTTATTTATTGATAGAGACAGTCAGAAATCAAGAGGGGAGGGGGTAAAGAGAGAGGGAGACATCTGCAGCCCTGCTTCACCACTTGCAAAGCTTTCCCCCTGTAGGTGGGGGCCAGAGGCTCGAACGCAGGTCCTTGGGTATTGAAACGTACGCTCAACCAGGTGCGCCACCACCTGGTCCCTTGTCCTCCCTTTTCCCCACCATTCCAAGTTGACTTTTAAAAAATTATTTAATTAATGATTTATTTGTTGGATAGAGACAAAGAGCAATTTAGAAGGAAGGAGATAGACACCTGCAGCATTGCTTCACCACTCTGAAGTGTCCCCCCCTTCAGGTGGGGACTGGGGACTTGAACCTCAGTCTTTATGCAAGGTAATATGTGCACTCTAGGGTGTGTGCCACCACCTGGCCACTACAGTACGTTTTGTGTGATGGTTTCTATTGGATCCCCAACACTGAATATTACTGACCTATACTCTGATGTCTCTCAATCAATTTATCTTTCTCAATAAATAAATATCAAAGTAAAAAGAGCGAGCCCAACAAATTCTTTAAATAATTCTACTCTTGGGGCTGGGTGGTGGCACACCTGGTTGAGCGCACATGTTACAGTGCTCAGGGACCCAGGTTCAAGCCCCCAGTTCCCACCTGTAGGGGGAAAGCTTTGCAAGTGGTGAAGCAGTGCTGCAGGTGTCTCTCTCTCTCTCTCTCTCTCTCCCCCTTCCCTCTCAATTTCTGGCTGTCTCTATCCAATAAATAAATAAAGAAAATGCAAAAATAAATAAATAAATAAATCTACTCTCATCGATCAGGACTATAAATGCTTTCCTTGCTGCATCAAGACATTTACAGAGACAAAGGGTAAATAATTAGCTCTCTAAAGTACACTTATGGGCTGGGGAGCCAGCATAATGGTTATACAAAAGATTTTCAGGGTGGAGGTATAGCATATTGGTTATGCAAAGAGACTTTTATGCCTAAGGTTCTCAAGTCCCAGGTTCAATCCCCCACACCACCATAAGCCAGAGCTGAGCAGTGCTCGGGTTAAAATAAAACAAATAAATAAATGAAAAAAAAAAAAGAGATTTTCATGCCTGAGGCTCTGAGTCACCAGGTTCAATAAGCCAGAGCTAAGTACTATTCCAGACTGTTTGTTTGTTGTCACTGTTTATTTTTGTTCTTTTTTAACCATTAAGCAATTTATTTTTATTTATTTACTTTTATTGTTTTTATTTATATATTGAAATTTCGGGTGGTAGCACACCTGGTTGAGTGCACGTATTACAATGTGAAAGGACCTGGGTTTGAGCCCCTGGTCCCCACCTGCAGGGGGAAAACTTTGTGAGTGGTGAAGCAGTGCTGCAGGTGTTTCTCTGTCTCTCTCCCTCTCTACCACCTCCTCTCCTCTTGATTTCTGGCTATCTCTATCCAATAAATAAAGATAATAAATAAATAAATAAAAATAAATACTAAGATACATATTTTAAGAGCCTCTACATTCTTTTAATTTTTTTAACACTTAAAGTTTAAATAAGTGGCAACTATGGACAAGAAAGCACTACCCAAGGGGTCAGGAGATAGCTTACCAGGTATAGCACACACCTTACTGTGTGCTAGGATCCAGGTTCAAGCTATCAGAACCATAAAAGGAGTGCCATGCACAGTCGAAGCATCAAGAGTGGCAGAGCAGAGTTATGGTGCCCCTCCTCTGTCTCTCTCACTCTAGATCACTCTCCTAGTTTCTAAGACTGAGTCCAACAAGTGAGGCTTTATCTCACATGATGGAAGCCACAGAGGGGGGAAAAATTACATACAAGCTTTTTTTTTTTTTTGCATCCAGGGTTATCCATGGGGTTTGGTGCCTACACTACCAACCCACTGCTCCTGGAGGCTATTTTTTCCCTTTTGTTGCCCTGTTGTTTATCCTTGTTATTGTTATTATTGTTGTTATTGCTGTCATTGTTGTTGGATAAAACAGTGAGAAACCAAGAGAGGAGGGGAAGACAGAGAGGGGGAGAGGAAGACACCTGCAGACCATAACCGCTTGTAAAGCGACTCCCTTACAGGTGGGGAGCCGGGGGCTGGAACTCAGATCCTTGCGCTGGTCCTTGTGCGCCTAACCCGCTGCGCTAGCACCCGGCCCCCACGATAAAGGTTTTTTTTTTTTTTAATCAATAGTTTAGAAGAAAATTCACAGCTGCATTGGAAATTTTAACATATTTATACTTTTTCTTTTTTTTTAACTTTTAAAATGATTTGTTTATTTATTGGATAGAGACAGAGAAATTTAGAAGGGAGGGGGAGATAAAGAAGGAGAGAGACAGAGAAACACCTGCAGCCCTGCTTCACCACTTGTGAAGCTTTCCCCCTTCAGGTGGGGACCAGAGGCTTGAACCTGGGTCCTTGCATACTGTAATGTGTGCGCTTAACCGGGTGCACGGCCGCCTGACCCAAACACTTGTTCTAATAAACAGTATCATTTGTATTTTACAACCCCTAACATGAACAAGAATTACCATATTCTACAATCTTCAATATCCCTCATAAAAAAAAAAAAAAAAAAAGAAGACTTTGTGATCCTTGGAAAGCAGCAAACTAAATTGCAACATTCTTCTTTCAAGCCAGCAATGCCTATTCCTAGCATTTAAAGGATAAGAAGTAAGTACTCTTTTTCGACTCTAACCACACAGGGGTGGAGAGATAGCAAAGGGCAAAGCTCGCTGAAAAAAATGTCACCAGAACTGGAACCAAGAGCCAGTGCCAAGAAGCACGACATTACATTGGCGCGTTTTCTTCCATCACTCTCTCCACTCCAGATTCCCATCATGTCCCACAAACGCCACGGAGGTTGTAAAGAGCAGTTTGCAACTCAGAGACAGGGCGGTCATAGCACAAATGCAAATGTACTAAACTGCACTGAATGTAAATACAGCTTGCCCCAGCATTGGTCCGGAGGCCAGCCTGAGCTATATGAATTAAAAGAGAACCGGTGCAGTCACCTAGTGCCCCCCAGCAGAGAACTCCCGGCAGCCCCCGGATATCCAGCTTAACAGATATCCAGCTCCGCCACCCAAGGCTCCTGCAACAACCAAACCTGCAGCAATAAACAAGCCGGCAAGGCGGATGTACCAACCTCTCTGGAGCTGGACAGCAACTGGCTTCTACAAGCTGAAGGTAAATGCGCTATTTACACCATTTCAAAACCGGAACCCGGGAGGAATGCAAAACCAAGCAACCCTCGGGTGGGGTAAGGGGAAAGTGGCAGAGGGGGTTTCTGAAAACACAGTGCACGGCTTCTTCTCTTTTTATTCCTTTTTGCCTGTACTTTGAGAAATACCTTCATAAGATGTTCTATTACTCTACAGACAGAACGCTCCAATACGTAGTATTGGGGCCAGGCTGTGGCACACCTGGTTAAGCGCACACATTACAATGCACAAGGACCCAGGTTCAACCCTCTGGTCCCCACCTGCAGGGGGAAAGCTTCAGGAGTGGTGAAGCAGGGCTGTGGGTGTTTGTCTCAATCCCTATCTCCCCTTCCTTTCTCAATTTCTCTCTGTCTCTAGCAAGTAAAAATAATAAATAAATAAATAAAGTTGACGTTTAAAAAAATCATTTTATAAAGTATTATTTAGGAAGCAAAAGTGTCAGTGTTGAATTCAACGACACTTACATCTCAAACTATTTTGGGAGGAGATACAGTATATTATGCAATTCTACTTGCAAGGATTTGTTTACTTGTTTGTTTTTCTGGAGTTTTTTGTTTGTTTTGTTTTTGTCTGTCTGTTTAGAGTAAATCTGTCACTGGGAAGATAGTGGTAAAGCAAAAGTACTTCCATGCCTGGGGCACAAAAGTGTTCCAGGTTTAATACGCAGGACCACTATAAACCAGAGCTGAGCAGTGCTCTCTCTGGTAATGAAAAAAACAAAAACAATAAGGTCCTATATTAATAATAAGAATGGTAATTTGTTAAATTTTATATCTCAAATTCATCGGATAGATATCAATGACTCATAAGCAAAATATGACCCTCTACTGGCGACCTCTCGCAGTCCCCGAATGTAATGTAAATGGTGAAATGGTTGTTTACTAAGTCTAGGTCCCGCCGGCAGACGCGCAGAGACCCCGGAGCCAGTCTACACCGGGGAAAGGAGAGCGGCGGAGACCGCCACGTAGAGCGACCAGCGTCTGTGAGGCTTCTGCAGAGGCCCGCGCCTCCGCACTGCTGGGCGTGCTAAAGTCAGCAGGCAGGGGAGTGACCCGCAGAGTGACGGGTGAGTGCGTGAGCCCCACCCCTGCTATGCGAGCTAGGCAGGTGACACAGTGCCAGCCCAGCCGCCCCTACCTTTCCAAAGGCCTCCGATTGGCCGGGGCACAGATAAGAGAGGCACTCACCGCTTTAGCTGCTCCGAAGCCTCCTGCGCTGAGGTGCTTAGGGAGGCGCAGCTCTGCGCCCCGGCTTTGGCGGCCGCCTGGGTGGCAGGTTCTGCAGGAACACTGTCCCGTGGCATCGCAGTCACGCAAAACAGCAGCAGTTCTGCAGGCGCTCCGCTCACTACCCTTCTTCTTCTAGCGTTTGCCCTTCTTCCGTAGCCAGTCAACAGCGTCAGGTTGAGCCTGATGTAAAGTTTCGAGACCTCGACTCCGCTCCGCCCATTCCTGAGAATGACCAATGGGGGCGCAGCGCGGGAAGCTGGGGGCGGAGAGAAGCTGATCGCCACGCCCACGACCTCTCCTGCAGAAATCCAGGCCAGCCAACCTAAACCTTTCAGGTTTGCCCCTGCTGAGAAAGGGAAGTGTAAAGTTGTTACTGACCAAGCCCTATCACAAACTGAGGCTGACACAGGAAATTGACGAAGTTGAAATTTTTATTCACACCAGCACATAGAATAGGCAGTATTCTAAACTCACACAAAGACACACATAGGGTCTCAGCTGATAGATCCATAAGCTGGAATGCCAGAGTGCACCTCCACCACCCACCCCCGCCCCCCCATGGCATGGGACCTCTAGCCTCTAAACTAGGAGTTTTTATAGCACTCTAGGATGGGGGTAGTCACTCTTATCTAAGGAGGCAGAGGGGCAGAGGGGCGTTATACTTTTACCCATCTGTTGTATAAGCAATGGGTACATTCCACATCCTTATCTAAGTTATACATCCAAACTCTATCTTATAGCGCCAATCTATCTCTAAACAGAGCAGGTATTATAGAAGCAAACAGAGCGGGTTAAGTTCAAACTTTCAAATTTAAACATCACTACATATTTAGCAACATCACTCTTGTAAGCTTGACTAGGTTATATAAACTGCCCATTTGGCCTAGGCATTCCTGAAAAAAGGGAGAGATTAACTTGTTTTTCTCAACTGTCTTTTTATTATGGCAACCAGGCTCTAAAAATGGGAAACTTCTGAAATGGAACAGTTAATGTAAGTCACTCAGAAGGGAAGGGTAATCGGCAAGTAAAGGTCTATGAGTGATAGCGTAATGGTTATGTAAAAGACTTTTCAGTCCACAGCATCACCATAAACCAGATCTGTGCAATGCTCTAGCTAAACACACACACACAATCTTTAAAAAAGGGCTGGGTAGCAAAACAAAAATAATAATAAAATAAAAATAGATGGTCAGGTGACCTCGGAGGAAGCACAGTGGATAGAGAATTAGATTCTCAAGCATGGGATCCTCAATCCCTGGCGTCATATATACCAGCATGATGCTCTAGTTCTCCCTCCTCTGTCTATCATAAATATACAATTAAGCAAATCTTTAAGATATGAGGGGGTAAAGGACTGGGGAAATAATGTAATTGTTTTCCAAAAGGCTTTCATGCCTGAGGCTCTTGAGGTCCCAGGTTTAAATCCCCCGAGTCACTATAAACCAGAGTTCAACAATGCTCTGGTGAAAAGAAAGAAAGAAAGACTATATTTTAAATAAAAATTTTTTAAATGAATTTTTTATTTTATTTTTATTGTCACTACAGTTATGGCTTTTTAAAAAAAAAAGTGTCTGCCAGAAGCGATGGAGTTATGGAGGGGAAGTCCCAGAAAAAAAAAGAAAAAAAGGTGAACTGAGAAGATATGGTTATGCAAAAAAGCCTTTCATATCTGAGGCATCAAAGTTCCTAGATTCAAGCCCCAATACCACCATAAACCAGAGTTGAGCAGTGCTCCCCCCCAAAAAAAACCATAGGTCCATACAATGGAATATTATCTGGCAGTAAAAGGCAATGAATAGGGGCCAGGTGGTGGCACACCTGGTTGAGCACACATGTTATAATGTTCAAGGACCCAGGTTCGAGTCCCCGGTCCCCACCTGCAGGGGGAAAACTTTGCAAGATGTGAAGCAGGGCTGCAGGTGTCTCTCTGTCTCTCTCCCTATCTCCCTCTCCACTCTCAATTTCTAACTGTCTGTATCCAATAAATAAAGGTAATAAAATTTTTGTAAAGGCAATGAATTACTGATACATACCACAGCATGGGAGAAATATTCAGAATATAATACTCACTGACAATACCAGACTGTAAAACTCACATTTTGTATTTTCCCCCTTATATGAAATATCCAGAATAGATAAATCAACAGAAACAGAAAGATTCATTGTTGCCTCCTGCTGGGAATAAGAGGTAGGAATTGGGAGAGCAGGGGAGGGTGAAGGTGAGGGATGCTTGCATGACTGCTTTTTGGGGTACTGAAATGTTTTAAAATTTGGATGAAGGAGATACATATTGGTTATTTAAAAGACTTATATACCTGAGGCTCTGAGGTCTCAGGTTCAGTCCCAAACACCAGTACAAGTCAGAGCTGAACACTATTCTGGTTTTTAAATTTTTTTTTTATGTTCTAATTTATTGTAATAGTTGTATAGCTCTATGAATACACTAAAACTAATTGAATTGTGTATTTCTAGTGGATAAATTTTATGGTGTGTGAGTGATACTTCAGTAGGTGTATTAAAAACAAAATCTATACCCAACTTTATTCACAGAAAAATGGTCAAAATTTATTATCAAATATTTTATAAATAAGTAAAATCAGAGGGGGCCCGAGCAGTGATGCACCTGGCTAAGGGATCATATTACAATGCACATAAGACCTGGTTCAAGCTCCTGGTCCCCACCTGCAGGAGGGAAACTTCACAACTGGTGAAGCAGGGCTGCAAATTCTCTGCCTCTCTCCTTCTCTCCCTTCCCTGCCCCTTTCAATTCTCCCTGTCCCTATCCAATACTAAATAAATTTAAAAAATTTTTTAACTATCTTTATTTATTGGATAGAGAGAGCCAGAAATTGAGAGGAGGAGGGAAAGTAGAAAGATAGAGAGAAAGAGAGAGAGATCTCTACAGCCCTGCTTCACCACTCATGAAGCGCCCGCCTGCAGGTGGGGACTGGGGGCTTGTACTGGGGTCCTTGTGCACTGTAGCAGGTGCGCCACCACCCGTCCGCCATAAATAAAATATTTTAAGAAAGAACATCACAAAGTAAATTCTGGGTAAATGATTAGTCTTGCTGCTAGAATAATTACAAATTATGAAGGAGCACATTATAAAACACTTAAATAATGGTTAAACACATAAATTATTTAATAGGACAACTATATTCGTTTTAATAAATATTTATATATTTATTTATTTTGCTGCTTTCTCCCAGCAGGTAGGGATGGAAGCTTGAATATGGATTCTTGTGCTTTGTAACATGCACTCAGGGGGGTCGGGGGGTAGTGCAACGGGTTAAGCACACATGGCCCGAAGCGCAAGGACCGCATAAAGATCCCGGTTGGAATCCCTGGCTCCCCACTTGCAAAGGGGTCACTTCACAGACGGTGAAGCAAGTCTGCAGGTGTTTGTCTTTCTCTCCCCCTCTGTCTCCCCTCCTTTCTTGATTTCTCTGTCCTATCCAACAACAACAGCAATGACAATAATAATAATAATGACAACAACAAGGTCAACAAAATGGGAAATGGCCTCCAGGAGCAGTGGATTCATAGTGTAGGCACCAGTCCCCAGCATTAACCCTGGAGGCAAAAAAAAAAAAAAAGTAACATGCACTCAACCAGGTGCACCGCCACCCAGCCCCAACAACTATATTTTTCTTCATTTTTTTTAGATTCTCTTTTTTTTAATTTTTAAAATCTTTACTTATTGGATAAAGACAGCCAGAGGCAAACGCTAGAAGAAGAAGAAGAAGAAGAAGAAGAAGAAGAAGAAGAAGAAGAAGAAGAAGAAGAAGAAGAAGAAGAAGAAGAAGAAGAAGAAGAAAGCCAGAAATCAAGAGGGAAGGGTGTGATAGATAGGGAGAGAGACAGAGAGACACCTGCAATGCTGCACCACCACTCATAAAGCTTTCCCCCACAGGTGGGGACCGGGGGCTTGAACCTGGGTTCTTGTGCATTGTAATACATGCTCTCAACCAGGTGCACCACCACCCTGACCCTTCTCTGTATACATGAAAAAACCTAAGGAATCCAGCAAGAAGCTTTTGGAAATCATCAGGCAATACAGTAAGGTGTCAGGCTACAAAATTAACATTCAAAAGTCAGTGGCATTCCTCTGTGCAAACACTAAGTTAGAAGAAATTGAAATCCAGAAATCAGTTCCTTTTACTATAGCAACAAAAACAATAAAATATCTAGGAGTAAACCTAACCAAAGAAGTGAAAGACTTGTATACTGAAAATTATGAGTCACTACTCAAAGAAATTGAAAAAGACACAAAGAAGTGGAAAGATATTCCATGTTCATGGGTTGGAAGAATTAACATCATCAAAATGAATATATTACCCAGAGCCATATACAAATTTAATGCTATCCCCATCAAGATCCCAAGCACATTTTTTAGGAGAATAGAAAAAATGCTATTTGGAACCAGAAAAGACCTAGAATTGCCAAACCAATCATGAGAAAAAAGAACAGAACCGGAGGTATCACACTGCCAGATCTCAAACTGTATTATAGGGCCATTGTCATCATAACTGTTTGGTACTGGAACATGAATAGACACACTGACCAGTGGAATAGAATTGAGAGCCCAGAAATGAGGCCCCACACCTATGGACATCTAATCTTTGACAAAGGGGCCCAGACTATTACATGGGGAAAGCAGAGTCTCTTCAACAAATGTTGTTGGAAACAATGGGTTAAAACATGCAGAAGAATGAAACTGAATCACTGTATTTCACCAAATACAAAAGTAAATTCCAAGTGGATCAAGGACTTGGATGTTAGACCACAAACTATCGAATACTTAGAACCTGAAATGGAATTGGCATATTGCATGAAAGTAAAAGACTCTGGGGTGGGTGGGTGGGGAGAATACAGGTCCATGAAGGATGATAAATGACATAGTGGGGGTTGTATTGTTAAATGACAATCTGGGGAATGTTATGCATGTACAAACTATTGTATTTACTGTTGAATGTAAAACATTAATTCCCCAATAAAGAAATAAAAAAATAGAGTGTAGGTGGGGGGTAAGTAGCATAATGGTTATACAAACACACTGTCATATCTGAGGCTCCAAAGTCCCAGGTTCAAGCCCCTGAATCACCATAAGCCAGAACTGAACAGTGCTCCAGGAAAAAAAAAAGATGTTGTAAAAAAGATGTATTTATTTATTAATGAGAGAGAGAGAGAGAGAGAGAGAGAGAGGAAACACCAGAGTATCACATCACTGGCACATGTGATGGCAGGGATTGAATTTCGGACCTTATGTTTCAGAGTTCAATGCTTTACCCACTAAGAAACCTCCTGCGGTGCACCATACTTTTTTTTTTAATAAAGTATCTTTATTTAAGATTTCCAGAAAGCAACTAAAATAGTTTCTCTCTCTTTTTTAATGTTTTCCCTTTTTTAAAATTGCCACCAGGATTATCTCTGGACTCAATAATGGCACTACAAATTCACCACTCCTGGCAGCCATCTTTCACTCTTTTTTTTTTTTTTCTTTTCTATTTGATAAGACAGATAGAGATTGAGAGGAGAGGAGGAAATACAGAGGGAAAGAAAGACACTTGAAGCGCTGATTCACCATTTGTGAAGCATCCCCAGTGCAGGTAGGAAACAGAGGCTTGAACCTGGGTCCTTGTGCATGATAATGTATATGAGCCACTGCCTGATGCCCACTTTTATTCTTTTTTTTGCAGCACCAGAGAATGAATTCAAAGCCATACACAAGTAAAAGAGATGCCACAGCTAAGCAACTTTCCGAGGTCAATTTTTTTTCATGCCTTTCCTTAGAGAGAGTGAGAAAGGCACCACATAGAGAAATGCTACAGCTCTGCCCTATCATTTATAAAGTTAGCCTGCTGTCTTCCCTGGTGCTCCCAAGGGATGCTGGGGCTCAAACCCGGGATCTTCTACCTGGTAAGAGGCTCACTCTACTGGCTTATCTCCAGACTCCAGAGTTGATAAGTATTAAGTTCTTGAATGGCTTACATGTATGATTTAAATTTTTTTCTTTATTTCTTTTCCATTTTATTGGATAGAACAGAGAGAAATTGAGAGGGGAGGGGGAAATAGAGAGGGAGAGAGAAAGACACCTGCAGATCTGCTTCACCACTTGTGAAGCAACCCCCTTGCAGGTGGGGAGTCAGAGGCTCCAGGAACTCGGATCCTTGCACGGGTCTTTGCGCTTGGTACTATGTGCGCTTAATGGGGTGTGTGACCACCCGACCCCCACATGTATGATTTTTAATATTCCCACTTTTTATAGTAATAGTAATCCACATTTGCTGACTAAAATAGAGTTAGTGGAAACTGGCTAAGTTCCTTCCACAGTCAAATTCACTGAATATTACCATAAATGGGGAAAGTAAATTTTTTTCACTAGAGCACATTGATGTTCTTCCCTGACCGGCTCTAGAATTTGTGACATCCACTGCCTTAGCCAGAGAGGCATCATTAGCCAGCTCTGATTTACAAATGGCAGATCTGTGGCACAGGACCTGGAAGTGATTTTTCCCAAGGTTATGTAGTAAGCCAGAGGGTGAGCTAAAAATAGAAATGTACCTCACACTCTCATGTAGGTTATATGATAACTTGTGTACTGTCAGCAAAAAGCTGAGGAATGAATGTTCTGGAGAGGTTGGTGAAGTTTTCTGACTGAAGGTGTTTTGCTCAACCATTGCACATGCTACTTAAATAGCATTTAAGTGGCCTAGCTAATTCCAGAAAGAGTAACAACCTGGACACTTGAGCAAAATTTCCAGAGGAAAAAAAAAAGTTCTGCTTTGACAATTGTATAATCATTTAAATCTACAAATTCACTATTATGAAGCCACCACTTGAGTAATGCTCAAACTAGAGATACATTCCTTTGCCCCTCCTCCTCCAAAGGCTAAACTTGCAAATAGACACTTGACACTATATTAGCAAGCTTATAGAATCTTGCGGAAATGTCTAAATCTTCTCTGAATTGTAGGATTTTCCTACAACTACAGCTCTCTATAATGATGTGTGTGTGTGTGTGTGTGTGTGTGTGTGTGTGTGTGTGTGTGTGTGTGAAATTTCCAACCAAATTTGAACTTGAAAAGAAGATGGGGTAGTCACATAGTTATATCCCCAGGACTCAGACACTAAATTTCTTTCTTTAGGTGCCCAGGTCATAGGAGAACTGATTACTCACAACTTTTATGTTTTTCCTGAACTGCTGTGCTTATTATATTTTGTAGAAAACAAAAACTAGTACCACTCTTAGGTAACTTCTCTGGGGTTTATTCTTTCTTTTTTAAAAAGCATTCTTTTTTTTAAAGTAAGGGTAGATAGTATAATGGTTATGCAAACAGACTCTCATGCCTGAGGCTCCAAAGTCCCAGGTTCAATCCACTGCACCACCGTAAATCAGAGAGGAGAGTAGCCAGAAATACCTGAAGGGTATTCTTTTTTTTAAAAAAATATTTATTTATTTATTCCCTTTTGTTGCCCTTGTTTTATTGTTGTAGTTATTATTGTTGTCATTGTTGTTGGATAGGACAGAGAGAAATGGAGAGGGGAGGGGGAAGACAGAGAGAGGGAGAGAAAGATAGACACCTGCAGACCTGTTTCACCGCTTGTGAAGTGACACCCCTGCAGGTGGGGAGCCAGGGCTTGAACCAGGATCCTTATGCGGGTCCTTGTGCTTAGCGCCACCTGAGCTTAACCTGCTGCGCTACAGCCCAACTCCCCTGAAGGGTATTCTTAATAGTATTATGTTTAGTTCCCAATTCAAATGTATTTGTCCTATGAATATATTATATATGTACATATATGTTTAGTTTAACCTAAAAAATCCTAATGCATGTCAATGTGCTATTTAAAATGAAAAAAAAAAATGAGCCAGGTGGTGGTGCACCTGGTTAAGCGCATGCATTACAGTGCATAAGAACTCAAGTTCAAGTCCCTAGTCCCCACCTGCAGGGAGAAAACTTCAGGAGTGTTAAAGCAAGGCTACAGGTGTCTCTCTCCCTCTCCCATCCTCTCTCAATTTTTTTCTTTCTCTATATAGTATTAAATAAAGCAATAAAAGAGTTTATAAATAAAATAAAAATTTTTGTAGCAGTCAAAAACATTTGTGCTAAACTGAAGGAGCACAATTTATTTATCCGCACAGTTTATTCTTTTGCCTCATAATCATTGACTATTAATATACTAATAAATTAATGAGATATTGATTTGCAAAAGAAAACACTTTTATAATTTGTATGAGGAGGTGTTAATGGTTTACAGTGCAGCTATTGACACGTAGGTATAATTTCTTTTCTCCTTGTGAAAATTCTCTGCAGAACACTCTCACCCACAACCTAGGCCCATTGTCTTTTTGTTTGTTAGTATCCCCCAACTAACTTAAGCCAGAGCTGGGCAAGGATCCTGGTTCAAGTCCCTGGCTCCTACCTGTGGTGGGGGCAGTCGCTTCATAAGCGGCGAAGCAGGTCAGCAGGTGTCTATCTTTCTCTTTCCCTCTCTGTCTTACCCTCCTCTCTCGATTTCTCTCTGTCCTATCCAACACAACAATGGCAACAATAACAATAACAACAACAGAGGCAACAAAATGGGAAAAAACAGCCTCCAGAAGCAGTGGATTTGTAGTGCACGCACTGAACCTCAGTGATAACCCTGGAAGCAAAAAGGAAAAAAGAAAGAAAGATAAATGGCTGCTAGGAGCAGTGGATTTGTTGTGCCTGCTTACTTTTTTTGAATAGTAAATTAAGTTACAAACTATGGAGAAAAAGTACAAACATACCTGATTCTGAGAAACTGCTGAGAAGGAAAGCTGAGGGGCCAAGTGGTGGAGCACCTTATTGAGCGCACGTGTTACCAAGCACAAGGACCCAGGTGCAAGCCCCTAGTTCCTATCTGAAGGGGAAAGCTTCATGAGTAGTGAAGCAGTGCTGCCATTGTCTTTCCTTCTCTCTCCCTCTCTATCTCTCATTTCACTCTTGTTTTATTTCTACGTCTAATATATATATCAGATGGTGGCACACCTGGTTGGGTGCACATATTATAATACTCAAGGATCAGGGTTTGAGCCCCTGGCCCCCACCTGTAGGGGGAAAGCTTTGTGAGTGGTGAAGCAGAACTGCAAGTGTATCTCTCTCTCTCCCTCTTTATCACTCCCTTCCTTCTTGATTGCTGGCTGTCTTTATTCAATAAATAAATAAATATAGTAAAAATGTATACATATACATACATATATAGAGAGGGAGGAATAGAGAGATACTGAGAACCTACATTACCATAAGTCAATGATATTTAGGCTATAGGTATCTTAAAGGATGTGCATCAATACAATAATCATTCATTCTTATACCAGACACATCTATTTCTTTTACTGCTTATCTGCCTGCCTTAAAAGGTGTGCAGGTAAACAGACTTCCTTTTCTTAAAATTTTTTTATATTTACTTATTTTCCCTTTTGTTGTGCTGTTTTTCATTGTTGTTGTAGTTGTTGTTATAGATTTTGTCATTGGTAGATAGGACAGTGAGAAATAGAGACAGGAGGGGGAGAGAAAGATAGACACCTATAGGCCTGCTTCATTGCTTATGAAGTGACTCCCCTGCAGGTGGGGATCCAGGAGCTTCAAATAGGATCCTTATGCAGGTCCTTGTGCTTTGCGCCACCTGCGCTTAACCCGCTGTGCTACCGCCTGATTCCCAGTAAACAGACTTTCTTTCTTTTTTTTTTTTACTTTTTTTTTTCATTATTGGGGAATTAATGTTTTACATTCAATAGTAAGTACAATAGTTTGTACATGCATAACATTCCCCAGTTTCCCATACAACAATACAACCCCCACTAGGTCCTCAGAATCCTTCTTGGACCTGTATTCTCCCGACCCACCCACCCCAGAGTCTTTTTTTTTTTTTTATAATTTATTTCTTTATTGGGGAATTAATGTTTTACCTTCAACAGTAAATACAATAGTTTGTACATGCATAACATTCCCCAGATTGCCATTTAACAATACAACCCCCACTATGTCATTCATCATCTTTCATGGACCTGTATTCTCCCCACCCACCCACCCACCCCAGAGTCTTTTACTTTGGTGCAATATGCCAATTCCATTTCAGGTTCTACTTGTGTTTTCTTTTCTAATCTTGTTTTTCAACTTCAGCCTGAGAGTGAGATCATCCCATATTCATCCTTCTGTTTCTGACTTATTTCACTCAACATGATTTTTTCAAGATCCAACCAAGATCGGCTGAAAACGGTGAAGTCACCATTTTTTACAGCTGAGTAGTATTCCACTGTGTATATATACCACAACTTGCTCAGCCACTCATCTGTTGTTGGACACCTGGGTTTCTTCCAGGATTTGGCTATTACAAATTGTGCTGCCAAGAACATATGTGTACACAGATCTTTTTGGATGGATGTGTTGGGTTCCTTAGGATATATCCCCAGGAGGGGAATTGCAGGGTCATAGGGTAGGTCCATTTCTAGCCTTCTGAGAGTTCTCCAGACTGTTCTCCACAGAGGTTGGACCAATTGACATTCCCACCAGCAGTGCAGGAGGGTTCCTTTGACCCCACACCCTCTCCAGCATTTGCTGCTGTTACCTTTTCTGATGTATGACATTCCCACAGGAGTGAAGTGATATCTCATTGTTGTCTTGATTTGCATTTCTCTGACAATCAGAGACGTGGAACATTTTTTCATGTGTTTCTCAGCCTTTTGGATCTCTTCTGTGATGAATATTCTGTCCAAGTCCTCCCCCCATTTTTGGATGGGGTTATTTGTTGTCTTGTTGTTGAGTCTGGCAAGCTCTTTATATATGTTGGTTATTAAACCCTTATCTGATGTATGGCATGTAAAGATCTTCTCCCATTCTGTGAGGGGTCTCTTGGTTTGGGCAGTGGTTTCTTTTGCTGTGAAGAAGCTTTTTAATTTGATGTAGTCCCATAGGTTTATACTTGCCTTAGTCTTCCTTGTAATTGGATTCGTTTCATTGAAAATGTCTTTAAAATGTATGCAGAAAAGAGTTCTGCCAATATTTTCCTCTAAGTTTCTGATAGTTTGTGGTCTAACATCCAAGTCCTTGATCCACTTGAAATTTACTTTTGTATTTGGTGAAATACAGTGATTCAGTTTCATTCTTCTGCATATTTCAACCCATTGTTTCCAACACCATTTGTTGAAGAGACTCTGATTTCCCCATGTAATAGTCTGGGCCCCTTTGTCAAAGATTAGATGTCCATAGGTGTGGGGCCTCATTTCTGGGCTCTCAATTCTATTCCACTGGTCAGTGTGTCTGTTCATGTTCCAGTACCAAGCAGTTTTGATGACAAAGGCCCTATAATACAGTTTGAGATCTGAGAGTGTGATGCCTCCAGTTCTGTTCTTTCTTCTCAAGATTGTCTTGGCAATTCTAGGTCTTTTCTGGTTCCAGATAAACATTTGTAGCATTTGTTCTATTCTCCTAGAAAATGTGCTTGGGATCTTGATGGGGATAGCATTAAATTTGTATATGGCTCTGGGTAATATATTCATTTTGATGATGTTAATTCTTCCAACCCATGAACATGGAATATCTTTCCACTTCTTTGTGTCTTTTTCAGTTTCTTTGAGTAGTGACTCATAATTTTCAGTATACAAGTCTTTCACTTCTTTGGTTAGGTTTACTCCTAGATATTTTATTGTTTTTGTTGCTATAGAAAAAGGAACTGATTTCTGGATTTCAATTTCTTCTAACTTAGTGTTTGCATAGAGGAATGCCACTGACTTTTGAATGTTAATTTTATAGCCTGACACTTTACTGTATTGCCTGATGATTTCCAAAAGCTTCTTGCTGGATTCTTTAGGTTTTTTCCATGTATACTATCATGTGATCTGCAAATAAGGAGAGTTTGACTTCTTCTCTTCCAATCTGTATCCCTTGAATTCCTTGCTCCTGCCTGATTGCTATGGCAAGAACTTCCAACACTATGTTGAATAGTAATGGTGATAGTGGGCAGCCCTGTCTAGTACCTGATCTAAGTGGAAATGCTTCCAGTTTTCCACCATTGAGTATGATGTTGGCTGTAGGTTTGCTATATATAGACTCCACTATCTTCAGGAATTTTCCATCTATTTCCATTTTTTGTAGTGTTTTGATCAAAAAGGGATGTTGTATTTTGTCAAAGGCTTTCTCTGCATCTATTGATATGACCATGTGGTTTTTGGTCTTGCTTTTGTTGATGTGGTGGATCACATTGATTGATTTATGTATATTAACCCATCCTTGCATGCCTGGGATAAACCCCACTTGGTCATGATAAACAATCTTTTTGATATCTGCTGTATCCGGTTGGCTAGAATTTTGTTCCATATTTTCGCATCTATGTTCATCAGAGATATTGGTCTGTAGTTTTCTTTTTTGGTTGTGTCCCTGTCTGCTTTTGGTATCAGGGTGATGTTGGCTTCATAGAAGCTGGCAGGGAGTATTCCAGTGTCTTCAATCTTCTGGAAGACTTTTAAAAGTAGAGGTATTAGTTCTTCTTTGAAGGTTTTATAGAATTCATTTGTAAAACCATCTGGTCCAGGACTTTTATTTTGGGGAAGATTTTTGATAACTGTTTCAATTTCATTAGCTGTGATGGGCCTGTTCATGTTATCCACTTCCTCTTTACTTAGTTTTGGAAGTTGGTAGGTTTCTAGGAAATCATCCCTTTCTTCCAGGTTCTCTAGCTTGGTGGCATATAGTTGTTCATAGAAGCCTCGCATGATATGTTGAATTTCTGTGGTGTCTGTTGTGATAACTCCTCTTTCATTTACTATCCGATTAATTTGGGTCTTCTCCCTTTTTTGTTTTGTGAGTCTGGCTAAAGGTTTGTTGATTTTGTTTACTCTTTCAAAGAACCAACATTTACTTTCGTTGATCTTTTGTATGGTTTTCCTATTCTCAATGTTATTTATTTCTGCCCTAACTTTAGTGATTTCTGTCCTTCTGGTTGCTTTAGGGTTCCTTTGTTGTTCTTCTTCTAGGTCTTTAAGATGTGCAATCAGGCTGTTTATTTGTGCTTTTTCTTGTTTCCTAATGTGTGCTTGCATAGCTATGAACTTCCCTCTTAGGACTGCTTTAGCTGTGTCCCAAATATTTTGATAGCTTGTGTCTTCATTTTCATTGAAGTCTTGAAACATTTTGATTTCTTCCTTGATTTCCTCTTTGACCCAGAAGTTGTTAAGAAGTATACTGGTGAGCTTCCACATTTTGAGACTGTTACTAATCTTTTGTTGATTGTTAAGTGTTAGTTTAATTCCACTGTGGTCTGAGAAGATGCTTGGAATGATTTCAGTGCTCTTGAATTGGCTGATGCTGTCTTTGTGGCCTAACATATGGTTTATCTTTGAGAATGACCCATGTGGATTTGAGTAAAATGTGTATTCCAGTTTCTTGGGATGAATGACTCTGAAAATGTCCAGTAGTTCTAGTTTATCTATCTCTTCATTTAGCTCCCTTATGTCTTTATTGATTTTCTGCCTGGATGATCTGTCCAGTTGAGAGAGTGGGGTGTTGAAGTCCCCTACTATGATTGTGTTACTGTTAATATATTGCTGTAGTTCTTTCAGTAGAAGTTTGATGTATTTAGATGGCTTCTCATTGGGTGCATAGATATTAATAATTGTTAAGTCCTCTTGATTGACTGATCCTCTGAACATTAAGTAGTGTCCATTCCTATCTTTTTAAATCTTTTCTATTTTAAAGTCTATCATGTCAGATATGAGAATAGCTGTTCCTGCCCTTTTTGTGTGCCATTGGCTTGTATGATAGTTTTCCATCCTTTCACTTTAAGTCTGTGTTTGTCTTGTTGAGTTAGGTGAGTTTCCTGTAGACAACATATTGTTGGGTTGTGTTTTCTGATCCATCTTCCTACTCTGTGTCTTTTAATAGGTGAATTCAGGCCATTGACATTTATTGATATCAAAGATTGAAGATATTTTAATGCCATTCTTGTAGAGTTTTAGAGTGTTTTGATATATGTCCTCTTTATGGTGGTCTGGTTGTTTATAGGAGACCTTTCAGAACTTCTTTCAGGGCAGGCTTGGTGATGGTTGCTTCCTTCAACTGTTGCTTGTCTGAGAAGGTTTTGATGCCTCCATCTAGTCTGAATGACAGTCTAGCAGGATATAGTATTCTTGGCTGAAAGCCTTTCTCATTGAGCACTCGATAGATATCTTGCCATTCTCTTCTGGCCTGTAGTGTTTGTATGGAGAAGTCTGCTGCTAATCTTATGGGTATTCATTTGTAGGTGACTCTTTGTTTTTCTCTTGCAGCCTTGAGGATCCTTTATCCTTATTCCTTTCCATTCTAAGTATGACATGTCTTGGTGTCTTTAGGTCTGGGTTAATTCTGTTTGGGACCCTCTGGGCTTCTTGAATCTTTATGTCTTTGATATTGTCTAGACTAGAGAAATTTTCAGCTTTTATGGCCTGGAGAATGCTTTCTTCCTCTCCTTCTCTTTCTTCCTCTGGTAAGCCAATAATGCGTATATTGTTTCTTTTGAAGTCATCCCATAGGACTCTGTTGTTGTTTTCAGCATCTCTTAATCTCTTTTTGAGATCTCTTACTTCTTTTTTAGTTGTCTCTAATTCATCCTCAATCTTGCTAATTCTGTCTTCAGCCTCATAGATTCTTTTCTCTCTGCCCTCTACTGCTTTCTGGAGTTCATCAATTTTGTTGCCCTGCTCTGATACTGTTTTAGCTTGTTCAGCTAGTTGCATTCTTAGCTCAGCGATTTCAGCTTTCAGCTCTCTAATAACCATGAGATAATTAGAATTTTCTTCCATATTCTCATTTGTTGCTCCTGCATTTCTGATTACAATTTTTTCAAATTCTTTACTCACTTCTGTTATTATTTCCTTAGCTAATGTTTGGATGTTGAACTTGTTTTGTGCTTCTTCCTCTGGAGGACTTTTAGCTGGACTCTTGTCCTGGTTCAAGTCTCCAATATTTTTTCTTGTTGTTTTAACCATTTTATATATTATGTTATGAGTTCCCTTTATCAGTACTTTTCAAATTATTGATCACTATTGCCTGAATTGACTTGTGTCTAAATAATTTAATTAAAGGGTTTACAGTGGTGGGAGTTAACAGTTTTTTCAGTCCCTGAGTTGGAGCTCAGTGGTTTAAAAGCCTCTTTTTTTTTTTTCTTCCCTGTAGGCTATGGGAGCCTGAGGGCTTTTAAACTATCAATAGGCTTCTTAGCTTAATCACTGACTCCTGACCAAGAAATAAAGCAGGGTGTGGCAGAAATAATCTAGTGGTTATGCAAAGAGACTTTCACAGCCCCTCAGCTATGCCACCGAGGTATAGGTCTTCTCCTGAGTTTCCCGGTTAGATCTCTGTCCCCTGGTGTCCCTCCCTTTCACTGCTCCAGATTCTGAGGGTAGTAGCAATGGAGACTCAGAGTTGCACTTGGTGAGTCTCTGGGAAGTCCTCTCGTCCCTTAAGCTGTCCCCTTGTTGGTGGAGCAGACTGGAGGTATTGTCTCCACTGATAAACTGCTGAACTGTTAGCAGTCACTTAATCTCTCCTTAGGCTCCTCTCTGTCACCAGCCACATGTGTTTGTACTCACGGGTGATTTACTGGGTTCCTGTGGTCATTCTAGTCCTGTCTTTTTTCAGTCCGGGGTGGTCTCCTTTGGTATTCCTAGTTGATCTTGGAGAGGAGAGGAGAGAAAGTGATCTGCTGCTCATAGCTCCGCTTCCGGAAGTCAAATCCTAAACAGACTTTCTAAGAGTCAGAGCTCTGAACATAAATTATTTTCTTAAGGAAAAGCAGGTAGTCCCATGTGACCTAAGACAGGAATATGAGCAGGTTAATTCTGATTCGGATTTAGTCCCTAGTGCAGTAATTCCCAATGTTTTGGTATTGGTTTTTATTTGCACAGAAAACTAATTGATAGCTTCAGAGATCTTTTGTTTATGCTTATAGTATCTTTGAAGATTTACTCTATCAAAAATGACAACTGATGCAGCTCTGGAGGTTGTGTAGAGGAGAAGGTGCCTGACTTACAAGCACAAGGTCCAGAGTTCAGTTCCCAGCATCACATGTACCAAAGTGATGCTCTGGTTCTCCCTCCTCCTCCTCCTCCTCTTCAGATTCTTTTCCCACCAGGGTTATCAATGGGGCTCAATGCCAACACTACAAATCCACTGCTTCTACCAGTCTTTTCCTTCTTCTCCTTCTTCTTCCTCTTCCTCCTCCTCCTCCTCCTTTTCCTTCTCCTCCCTCTCCCTCTCCTCCTTTTCCTTCTCCTTCTTCCTCCTCCCCCTCCCCTCTCCTCCTCCTCCTCCTCCTCCTCCTCCTCCTCCTTCTTCTTCTTCTTCTTCTTCTTCTTCTTCTTCTCCTTCTTCTTTCTATTCTGCTTGATAGAATAGGACAGAAAGAAATTGAGAGTGGTGAGGGAATGAGAAAGATACCTAATGACTTGCTTCACATTTGTGAAGCATCCTCCCTGTAGGTGGAGAGAGGGGACTTGAACTTGGGTCCTTGCACATGGTAAAGAATGTCTTTAACAACAGATTATTTTTTAATTCAGTGCTATGGAATGATACTGCTGAGGGGCTTCCATGACCATGTTTTTTCTTTCTTTTTTCCTATTTATTTATTTATTTATTTTGAGAAAGAGAAAAGAAACAGTCAGAGGGAAGAGAGACACTCCAGCCCCATTGCATCATCCATGACGCTTCCACTTAGTGCTGTGGCTTAAACACAGTCCCCCCCTTTTGTTGCTCTTGTTGTTTATCATTGTTGTTATTATTGTTGTTATTGCTGTCATTGTTGTTGGATAGGACAGAGAAAAATTGAGAGAGGATGGGAAGACAGAGGGGGAGAGAAAGATAGACACCTGCAGACCTGCTTCACCACCTGTGAAGTGAACCCCCTGCAGGTGGGGAGCTGGGGCTCCAACTGGGACCCTGATGCTGGTCTGTGCGCTTTCCGCTATGTGCGCTTAACCCACTGCACCACCGCCCTGCTCCCTAAACACAGTCTTATGCACAGGTCTGTGCTCTACCAGGTGAACTATGACCTAGCACCCCCTCCATAAAGTTTAAAGATATTGGGTCTGAAATTATGTAAAATAGCAATAACAGACATGTTACTATACATAATATCTTTATTAAAATTTATTGTATTTTCCACGACAGCACAAATAAATAAGGAGGGTGGCATTCTTTTACATTTTTGAGAATTTTTCTTTTGGTCTGGCTTAATAGAAAACAGCTGGCTTTCCATATTTGTTTCTGCTTCAATCTGTTGCTATACGGCACATACCATAGGCTCTGAAAAACTGCATTTTATGCTTATGAAAACAGTCTTGCTTTCCCAGAGTTGTGAGTGATTCAGAGCACTGCACCTTGACACCCACCAAAAGCCCTTGAACCACACTTTAGAAAATCACTATCCAAACACAAGAACAGTATGTGTTATGGAGGGAAAAAGCCAGAATTTACTAGTTAGTAATGATGATGGTAATACCAATGATGGCATCAATAGCTTGTATTTATCTATTGGTTACTTACTGTGTTTATTTCTAAGCAGAAATCTAAGTGGTTCCAGTTATACTTTTTAGTTTAGCATAACTAAGTTTCCTGAGACTTGAGGGAGAAAGTTAAGCTCTTGCTCAAATGTACAACGCTAAGAAATGGTAGTTACAGCCTAACTGCACAGCCTGTACCAACCACTGCACCATGCTGCCTCTCCAAGTAGACAAAGGCCTGCAGTAGAATTGACAAAGGGCTGAGTATCCCACTCATCCACCCCCTCCTTTCCCTACCATTTTAGATGTCAATGGTCTTTTCTTCTTTCCTACGTGTTTAGGGCACTCGTGTGTCTTTTCACTCTGTGCTCAGTCCTTGCCCATGCCCGTTGTTCATTATCTACACCACTCCAGAAACTGCTCTCCCAAGGCACCATAGTGACTTCATAGTTACCAGTTTCAGGAGCTACTTTGCTCTTGGATAGAATGGAAATTGTTCACCATTTTCTTTTTCTTTCTTCATTTTTTTTCTTCTCCTCTATTGACTGGTCTGATACTATCACACATGTCTGTTTATTTTACTTAGTTTTAAAAAATTTATTAGTGATTTAATAATGATTAACAAGATTTAAAGATAACAGAGGTATAATTCCATATAGTTCCCACCACCAGAGCTCCGTGTCCCATCACCTCCACTGGAAACTTCCCTATTCTTTACCCCTTTAGGAGTATGGACCAACATTCTTTTTGGGGTACAGAAGGTGGGCAGTCTGGCTTCTGTAATTGCTTCTCCACTGGACATAGATGTTGACAGGTGTATCCATAATCCTATCCTGTTTCTTTCTTTTTAAAAATTTTTTAATTTAATTTTTTATTTATAAAAAGGAAACATTGACTAAATCACAGGATAAGAGGGGTACAACTTCACACAATTCCCACCACCAGAACTCTGTATCCCATCCCCTCCACTGATAGCTTTCCTATTCTTTAACTCTCTGGGAGTATGGACCCAAAGTCATTGTGGGATGCAGAAGGCGGAAGGTCTGGCTTCTGTAATTGCTTCCCCTTCAAACTTGGGCGTTGACAAGTTGATCCATACTCCCAGCCTGTCTTTCTCTTTGACTAGTGGGGAAGGACTCTGAGGAAGCAGAGCCCAGGACACAAAGCTGAACATCACCCTCAATCTCAACCCAGCGTTTTTACTTTGGTGCCCTACTCCAAATACTTAGTTTATTTTAATAAAAGAGAGAGAGAGATAGAAAGAGAAACACCAGAGTACTGCTCAGCTCTCGCTTGTGGTAGCGCTGGAGATTGAACTTGAGACCCTGGAGCCTTAGGCATGAAAGTCTTTTGCATAATCATCAATCATGCTGTCTCCCTGTCCCTTTTTCACTAATTATTATTATTATTATTATTATTTTTACAAGAGCACTGATCAGCTCTGGTTTACTTTGGTGCGGGGGACTGAACCTGGGACTTCAAAGCCTCAGGTATGATAGTCTGTTTGCATAACCATTATGCTATCTACCCCTGCCCTTCACTACTTATTTAATAATCTCATTTCAGAAGTAAATTCAGGGCCCCTTTCTATATTCTCTTTATAGGCCTTTATTTCTCTTCCTTCTTTCCCTCCCTTTCCCCCCTCCCTCCATTGATCCTTCCCTCCTTTCTTTCTTTCTTTCTTTCTTTTTTTCTTTCTTTCTCTTTTTCATCCTTCCTTTCTTCCTTCTTTTTTTAATTTTCCACAAGGTTATCACTGGAGTCAGCACAATGAATCCACTGCTCCCAGTGGCCATTCCCCCCCCCCCTTTCTATTATTTGATGGAACAGAGAGAAAATGAGAAAGAATGGATAGGGAGGTGGGGGTGAGGTAGAGGGATACTTGTAGCACTGCTTCATTGCTCATGAATCTTTCTCCTTGCAGGTGGAGAGTGGAGGGCTTGAATCTGGCTGCATGTTCATGGTAACACGTGTGCTCAACCAAGTAACAACTGCCTGCCCCTTTCCCCTTTCTCTTTCTGTATCTTCTCCAACTACCACAGCATCAGCTTCTGTGGGTCTAATTATCAAATATACACAGTTGATACCTCAAGACAGTCAAATAATAATTTGAACCCAACCCTAGGTCACATGTCCAAACAATGCCTAGACATTTTCCAGACACCTCAAATCCACATGGCCAGACCCTAAGAACCAGCCTGGCCACCCATCATCTCTCTCTGATCCCTGTGCTACAGTCACCCTAATATTTGTCTGATTTCCTCTGCTCTTATTGCTTTATATACTTGTTGGCAGAACCTGGGGCCTCCCACATATGTGTTTTCTCCACTTCAGACAACCTGTGTGTGTGTGTGTGTGTGTGTGTGTGTGTGTGTGTGAGAGAGAGAGAGAGAGAGAGAGAGAGGGAAGAAAGAAGAAGGAGGAGGAGGAGAAGGAGAAGGAGAAGGAGAAGGAGAAGGAGAAGGAGAAGAGGAATGGACCATGGCTTCAGGGCTTTCAGTCTTATCACAGCACCTACCATTTGGTACCAGCTTTCAAACCTGGATCACACACATGAGTAGGTATGCACCCTACCCGTTGAGCTATCTCTGTGATTAATGTCATCTCATTAAGGCAGGGCCAAAATTCTTTATAGTAGTCGTTAAAGATGGCCTCCTACAAGAGCAAATTTTCTCCTTTCCTTCTGTGTATGTGCTTCTCCTTACATCAAGGAAGAACATTTATATTCCTACTATTGAACCCTGATCCAGAGACTTCCCTTTCTCCTTCTTCCTCTTCTTCCCCCTTTTTCCCTTCTTCCCCTTCATCCCCTTTTGTGTCACCACTGGAGCTTTATGCTCTGGGATTTTTTTCCTAATAAAAAGACAGAGACAGGAGACCAGGTGGGTACATACCCAGTTAAGAGCATGTATTACTAAGTAAGGACCCACACAAGGATCTGGGTTCAAACCCTGGCTCTCTGCCTGCAGTGGGGATGCTTTACAAGCTTCAAAGCAGGGCTGCAGGTATCTGTCTTCCTCTCTTCTTCTCTATCTCCCCCTCCTCTCTTAGTTTCTCTCTGTCCTATCAAATAAAATAGAGGGGAAAAATGGCTAGTGAATTTATAGTGCAGCACTGAGCCCTGGTGATAAACCTTGTGGCAGTAAAAAAAAAAAAAAAGAGAGAGAGAGAGAGAGAAAGAAAAAAAGAAAGAAGGAAAGAAAGAAATGGGGAGATAGCATAATGGTTATGCAAAGAGACTCTCATGCCTGAGGCTTCAAGGTCTCAATTTTAATTCACACCTTCATAAGCTAGAGCTGAGCCATGATCTGGTAAAAAAGAAAGGAGGGAAGGAAGGAAGGAAGGAAGGAAGGAAGGAAGGAAGGAAGGAAGGGAGGAAGAGAGGGAATAAGGGAAAGATGTCACAGATATCATACTGCTGAAGCTTTCTCCAGAGTGGCAGGGGCTGGAGCTTGAATCTGACTTGCAAACATGGCAAAACAGGCAACTTCCCAAGTGAACTACTTTGATGGTTACACATGATAGGTTTTACAAGTAGTATGAGATGAATGTGATGTCCTGGGATCTCTGAACCTAGGCCTAAGACAAGTGGTATATATTTCTTATGTTTCTTTTCTTTTCTTTTATTTATTTATTCCCTTTTGTTGCCCTTGTTGTTTTATTGTTGTAGTTATTATTGTTGTTGGATAGGACAGAGAGAAATGGAGAGAGGAGGGGAAGACAGAGAGGAGGAGAGAAAGATAGACACCTGCAGACCCGCTTCACCGCCTGTGAAGCGACTCCCCTGCAGGTGGGGAGCCGGGGTTCAAACCGGGATCCTTATGCCGGTCCTTGTGCTTTGCGCCACCTGCGCTTAACCCGCTGCGCTACAGCCCGACTCCCCTATTTCTTATGTTTCTATCTTCATTGACCGCTTCTTCTTAGAGCCCAGTTTCAATGCTGGGAGAACCCAAGCTCTTGGAGAAGTCCTGTGGAGTTGAGCCAAGACATCTCATTGCCAGTCCCCGCTGAGCCTGTATCCACTACCAGCCATGTGAATGCACTGGTCACTAATGAACAGGCCCTAATTCATATTTCATAAATCTGATCAATCAGATTAGCATTTTTTCCTTCCTAGGAAGGAGATGGAGGAGTTAGTGGACAGGGGAAAAAAGATGAACTCTTGTCTACCAGTTGGAGTGGAGAGACCATTCTGCGGGGTCAAGCAATAACGCAACTGGTGAAACGCACACATTATAGTGTGCAAGGACCCAGGTTTGAGCCCTCAGTCTCAGTCCCCACCTGCAGGGGGAAAGCTTCAACAGTGGTGGAGCAAGGCTGCAGGTCTCTCTCTCTCTCTCTCTCTCTCTCTATCTCTATCTCTATCTCCCCCTTCCCTCTCAATGTTTCTCTGTTTCTATCCAATAATAAATTAAATAAATTAAATCTTTAAAAAATTTAAAAAAGAGAATGCATTCTGCTTATGACTTGGTCTCTGATAGACCCTCAGATTGAACCCATGTTCCCATCAGATCTACAACTGCACTCTGAGTCAGGCACAGTACACCACAGTTTCCATATAGACCTGGAGCCTATACAGTCATCCCTCCCCACTTTGCACTTTGACTTTTGCAGCTTCACTCTATGGCAGTTTTTCCAAATATATTCATTAAAAAGTTGATCGAGGCAGTGAAAATGACACATCATGCACTTGGTTGTCTGAGTCAATGATACAGCCTGTATTACAATTACAATTAAAATTAAAATTACCCAGGAGTCGGGTGGTAGCGCAGTGGGTAAGCGCAGGTGGTACAAAGCGCAAGTACTGGTGTAAGGATACCAGTTCGAGCCCCTGGCTCCCTACCTGCAGGGGAGTCGCTTCACAGGCAGTGAAGCAGGTCTGCAGGTATCTATCTTTCTCTCCCCCCTCTGTCTTCCCCTCCTCTCTCCATTTCTCTCTGTCCTATCCATCAACGACTACAACAATAAAACAACAAGGGCAAAAAAAGGGAGTAAATAAATAAATATTTAAAAAAAGAAGGTGGCAAGAAAATCATGGAGGTTGCCCACCATTACAACTTGAATGAGTCTACCGTTTGTTCCATCTGTAAAGAAGAAAAGAACATCCAATGCAACGGCTACTGTCTCTTTCAACAAGGAAGCAAAGCTAAGGGTGTGATTTCATGCCTAGAGGGTTCTAACAATGTTAAAAATCATATCATAAGGTTGTAAACTGGTTTTTCTATGCTCTACCTATTAAAATATTCAATGTATAAATAAAGAATCCTACTTGTTGGAAATTCAGTTGTCACGGTAGAGTCTGTAACTGATTCACCATGACAAATGAGGGATGACTGTAGTTTGTTTCATATTTGACATTTGGTTCTTTTCTTTCATTTTTTTTGGTTCTTCTCTATTTATTTACTTGTTTTTGACATTTAAAAATATTTTATTTATTTATTCATGAGAAAGATAGGAGAAGAGAGAAAGAACCAGATATCATTCTGGTACATGTGATGCTGGGGATTGAACTCAGGACCTCATGCTTGAGAGTTCAATGCTTTATCCACTGTGCCACCTCCCAGACCACATATTTTTGAAATTTTTTCTTTTTGTTTTTACTTATTTATTTTTATGACCACTTTTTACTGGGGTTTTTGTATCTTTGCCTGCATGATACCACCCCTCCTGGTAGACTTCTTCTTCTCCTCCTCCTATCCCTCCTCCTCTTCTTCCTCTTTCTCCTCTCTCTTCCTCCTCTTTACCCTCCTCCTCTTCCTCCTCTCCCTCCTCCTTCTTTTGCTCTTCACCTTCTTCTTGTTCTCAAAAGAGAATTAAAGTCAGAAGGAGACAGAGAGAGAAGGAGAGATAGCACAGCACTGCTCCACTGCTTTGCATGGTACACCTGTGGGATGGTAGTCAGGGCTTTGAAGCCAGGCCCCCATGCACTGTGAAGTGTGTGCACTGTTGGGTGATCACACCCTTACTTCTGGTTCTTTATCTGGAGTTTCCTGACCATGATCACACCCTTACTTCTGGTTCTTTATCTGGAGTTTCCTGACCATGATCACACCCTTACTTCTGGTTCTTTATCTGGAGTTTCCTGACCATGTATCACATACCTTGCTCCATGCAGTTAGAAAGAGAAGTTTGAAGCTTACTTGCTTTATCTACAGTGAATAATAGAAAACTCCCAAGGAGCAAACAAGAGCAGTCACCTCTCCCTCTATGAGTTAAATGTTAGCATTTGGGAAGAGAAGTCAAGACATAGTCATTTACCAAAGAAAAACAATGGGTCCACTGTGCATATGTACACTTGAGTTTTCCCTACTTCTGAATTATGTATGTGTCATCAATAATCTTGTATATATATATGTGGCTTTGAAAAATGTTTTATTTATTTTATATTTTTAATGAGAAAGACACAGAGAGAGGGGCTGGGAGGTGGTGTGCCTAGTAAAACACTCATGCTACAGTATATAAGGACACAAGTTCAAGCCCCTTGCCCCCACCTTCGGGGGGCAACTTCTCAAGTGGTGATGCTGTGCTGCAGGTTACTCTCTCTCTCTCTCTCTCTCTCTCTCTCTATATATATATATATATATATATATATACATATATATATATATCACTTTTCCTCTTCTCATTCTCTCACTCCCCTTCCAATCTCTCTCTCCCCCTCCAAAGTAAATAAATAAATCAATAAACATTTAAGAAAGAAAGGACGAAATACACAGAGACAAATACCAGAACACTGCTCAGCTCTGGATTATGGTGGTGCAGGAGATTGAACCTGGGAGCTTGGAGCTTCAGGCATGAAAATCTTTTGTAGAACCATTATGCTGTCTCCCCAGCCCCTATGTCACATGTACTGGTAATCCCCTAGCACCAAGCTCAGAAGCTGGTATAGAAAAGATTATATGGGCTGGGGAGGAGGCTCAGTGGTAAAGTGCATATTTCACATGCACCACACAAGGTCAGCTGGATTCAGTCCCCTAACACTTCATTAAAAAGGAGAGAAAAACACTGATGGTCACTAGGTGAGTGCTGAAAGTAGGAATGAATGAAGAAGATAGTGTCACCTGTATCTAAGTCCTTGGGGATCCTCAGACTATTCCTGTTCTTACCTCTCTAACTTTCCTCAACATCATATGGGTGGAATTAGGATGGGTGCTTTTTCCTAGGATACAAGATGCAAATAAGAAAGTGCTGAGGAAGTGATTAATTAGAGTCAGTGCCCTAACTATCTCCTTAGGCTCTGAAGTCCTGACTCTTCCAAGGGCTCCCTGCCCAAGGAGAGAAGCTACTCTCTCTTGCCAGCTTGGTGTGCTGACAGCTCTAATTGCTAAATGAACTGCCTGTGTTTCTAGTGAGGTTCTCAAAAGTGTCTAGGCTCTGACAGCCCAGGCAGGGAACACAGTATTGTGCACTCAGAAACTGCCACTTAAGGAGAGGCCAGCGCTGGATTTTCCAATAGGAGGAGGGGTCCATTTGGTACCCGGAGATATTCTTGGAATTTTGGTTCCTAGAATGTGGTGGGACTTTATGAGCTTTGCTTTTTTTAATTTTAATTTTTATTTATAAAAAGGCAACACTGACAAAAACCACAGGATAAGAGGGGTACAACTTCGCACAGTCCCCACCACCAGAACTCCATATCCCATCCCCTCCCCTGATAGCTTTCCTATTCTTTATCCCTCTGGGAGTATGGACCCAGGGTCATTATGGGATACAGAAGATGGAAGGTCTGGTTTCTGTAATTGCTTCCCTGCCAACATTGGCATTGGCAGGTCAATCCATACTCCCAGCCTGTCTCTCTTGCTCCCTAGTGGGGCGGGGCTCTGGGGAAGCAGGGTTCTAGGACATACTGGGTCATCTGCCCAGGGAAGTTCGGTTGGCATCAGGTTAGCATCTGGAACCTGGTGGCTGAAAAAAGAGTTAACATATACAGCCAAAAAAATTGTATAAAAAGAGTTTACAAAATTAAATTGGACAGTGGAGGTGGGATTTACAGATTCTACAGATGTGTATTTACAATATAAACCTTAAATTCAGCCACAAATAAATATTTGATTTCAGTCTCTAGTACCATCATGAGCCAAAGCTGAGTAGTACTCTGGTGAAAAATAATAAATAAGTAAATAAATAAATAGGCCAGGTGGTGGTGCATCTGGTTAAGTGCACACATTACAATACACAAGGACCCAGGTTTAAGCCACTAGTCTCCACCTGCAGGGGGAAGGCTTCATGAGTGATGAAGCAGGGCTGCAGGTGTCTCTCTGTCTCTGTCCCTCTCTCCTCTCAATTTCTCTGTCTCTATGCAGTAATAAATACATAAATTATAAAATAAATAAATAAAATGTATGGGTCAGTGAAACAGCTTACTTAGATAATAAACTGCTTTGCCCAGCCCCCACCACATCAAAAGAAGCTTTGCTGCTGTGGTGTCTCACTCTCTTCCCTACCGCTGTTTCTCAGTTTCTATCTGAAACATAAATAAGCAATCCAGTGCATTTGTCAGGCATGTACACATAGGAGGTAGAGAAATAAAGAATTCTAAAATATGGTCCTTAAAGAGGTGAAGATTTTGTAGGGAAATAAATCAGTTGTCATGATGATACAATTTCAAATGTAAGACCTGAACTGGGGAAATAGCATAATGGTTATGTCAAGAGAAATCTTGTACCTGAGGCTCCGAAGTCCCAGGTTCAATCCCTCTCACTACCATAAGCTAAATCAGAGCAGTCCTCCGGTAAACAAACAAGCAAAACAACAACTAAAAGTACCTGTCCAGTGTTTCTTTAGAAGAGTTATACACTGTACAGCAGTCTGGTAGAGGACTATATGTAGGTGTTCACACATTGCGTATTTGGCTCAGCAAAAGAATGTCATATAGTTCACTAGACCAACTCTTCAAAAGCAGCTGGAGAGAAGAAAGGAAACAGTATTGCTGAGGTTGAAATGTGGAAAGAGGGGTAGAAAGAGCTGTGATTCAGAAGACTACTTAACTTCAAACTGTTCTTGGAGGTACCACCAGCTATTATTAGTTTCCTCCATACCCCCGTCCAGCTCCATTGTCACGACCCCTTCCTGGTACAAGTGTTCAACTGAATATATTCCCAATCTGAGTTCTAGCCAAGCAGCTGGATCTCTTCTTCTGACCTGGAGCTGAAGCTGTTCTCCCAGACCACAATATCAGCTCCCCAGTGAGGCTCCTGTGACCTCTGTAAAGAACTGCTACTAGGGGGCCAGATGGTGGCACACCTGATTGAGCGCACATATTACAGTGCAAAAAGACCCATGTTTGAGACCCCCAGTCCCCACCTACAAGGGGAAAGCTTTGCAAGTGGTTAAGCATGGCTGCAGATGTCTTTCTCTCTCCCTCTCTATTTCCACCTTCCATCTAAATTTCTGGCTGTCTCCATCTAACAAATAAATAAAGATAATAATAAAAAAATTAATAAGGGAGCCGGGCAGTAGCGCAGCAGGTTAAGTGCATGTGGCGTGAAGAGCAAGGACCAGTGTAAGGATCCTGGTTCCCGCCCCGGCTCCCCATCTGCAGGGGAGTCGCTTCACAGGCAGTGAAACAGGTCTGCAGGTGTTTATCTTTCTCTCTCCCTCTCTGTCTTCCCCTCTTCTCTCCATTTCTTTCTGTCCTATCTGACAACGACGACATCAATAACAACAGCAATAATAACTATAACAACAATAAAAAAAAACAAGGGCAACAAAAGGGAAAATAAATTTTAAAAAGTAAAATAAAAAGAACTACTACCAGGACTAACAAGGGCTTGGCAAATGTCATTACTGTCTCAGGGTCGGTCATTGGCTATTATTAGCCTTCATTCACTTCTTCTCTACCCCAAAATTATCCCCCAAGATAGGGTCAGTGAAAATAGAATCAGAAGTTAAGGCAATTTTTTCAGGTCCCTGAAAGTTGCTTTTTAATACAAATCTGCCAACTTTGTCTCTTTCTTGACCTTAACTGAATCAGCCTAGCAGTTTAGACTCTCCAGACTCTTAGATAATAACCAATTATATGGTAGTCGTATCATCAGAATGTCACATCTGTTAACTCTGACTTGGTGCCCACTTCTCAGGAAACATGATCTTTCTGGAAGTCAAAGATTATCTCAGGGAAAGTGAATACCAGCTTAAATTCAGCTGTTTCCCAAGGTCTATCTAAGGACAGGGCATCTAAGGGTCGGGCCCACATCCCATCATATCCTATAGCAGCTGCCACACGAAGAAAGTTCTATTCACACAGCACAGGCTACCTCAGACAGTCAAACCTATCAGGACACTTTGCCCCTGAAGCTAAAGAGAGTATGTGTTCAGGTTGATGTTCTGCCATAATGCTTCTTGACAAGTTTTAACTATATGCTCTTTTTTTTTTTTTTTCCCTCCAGGGTTATTGCTGGGCTCGGTGCCTGTACCATGAATCCACCGATCCTGGAGGCCATTTTTCCCCCTTTTTGTTGCCCTTGTTGTTGTAGCCTCATTGTGGTTATTATTATTGCCATTGTTAATGTTGTTCGTTGTTGGATAGGACAGAGAGAAATGGAGAGAGGAGGGGAAGACAGAGAAGGGGAGAGAAAGATAGACACCTGCAGACCTGCTTCACCACCTGTGAAGCGATTCCCCTGCAGGTGGGGAGCCAGGGGCTCGAACCGGGATCCTTATGCCGGTCCCTGCGCTTTGCGCCACATGCGCTTAATCCACTGCGCCACCGCCCGACCCCCGTTTTTGTTTTTAAGTACAGAATAAAAAATGACACATGGGTTAAACGCACATGGCACAAAGTCCAAGGACCGACCTAAGGATCCCGGTTCGAACCCTGGCTCCCCACCTGCAGGGGAGTCGCTTCACAGGCAATGAAGCAGGTCTGCAGGTGTCTATCTTTCTCTCCCCCTCTCTGTCTTCCCCTCCTCTCTCCATTTCTTTCTGTCCTGTCCAACAACGACGACAACAAGAATAACTACAACAATAAAATAAGGGGAATAAAAAGGAATAAATAAATATTAAAAATAATAATGAAATAAAGAAATGATTTAAAAAATCTAGATAGCTATATAGATATAGATAAAATCAACCCATATCTGTGACCTTGAGGGAACTACTGCAGTTTCCAGAATAGGGAATGGGGACACAGAACTCTGGTGGTGAGAACAGTGTGGAATTATACCCTTATCATCTTACAATTTTGTAAATCACTATTAAATCACTAGTAAAAAAAAAAAAAAAGGAGTGCATTCTGTGTACCTTAGAATCACCATTTATCACAGTAATAGCCAAACTGGGCATCTCATCAAAAAGCTCAAAAATAACCACTATCAACATTGCTTTGCTTCTGCAGAGCTCCTCAACATTGCTGAGTTTGTATCCAACAGCTTGCTCCCTCTCTAATCAGAACACGCCCACCATGTTCTCACATGTACTACGTGACATACCCGAACTCTTGCACTTTGAAAGTATCAAGGTTACCAGAGGGAGCCGGGTTGGAGGAAAATGTTGGGGAAGAGCAACTTGATAATACAAGTGACATTACAATTTTGTGGTGGGTTAAGGCATATACACTAATAAAGTATGAAACTATAGTCTCAAATTTATATAGTATCATAAATCAATAAAATAGCTATAATAATAATGTCTTATCAATGCCCAGGTCTGGCAAAATAGCTTGTGTGGATAGTGTGTTGCTTTGCCATGTGCACAACCCAGGTTCTAGCTCAGCCCCCACCACTCTGAAGGAAGTTTCAGTGCTATGGTCCCTTTCTCTCTCTAAAAATAAATAAATAGGGGGGGCAGGTGGTGGCGTACCTGGTTGAGTGCATATGTTGCAATGCGCAAGGACCTATGTTCGAGACCCTAGCCCCCACCTGTAGGAGGAAAGCTTCACAAGTGGTGAAGCAGGGCTGCAGGTGTCTCTCAGTCTTTCTCCCTCTCTCTCACCCCCTTCCCTCTTGATTTCTGGCTGTCTCTATCCAAATAAATAAATAAAGATAATAAAAATAAATAAATAAATACGGCTGGGATACATTATTGTTATGCAAAATACTTTCATGCCTGAGGCTCCAAGGTCTCCAGCACCACTAGAGGCCAGAGATGAGCAGTGCTCTGGTCTCTCTCCCTATCTCTGTATTTCTTTTTTTTTTTTTTTTTTTCCTTTTTTTTTTTTTTAATTAAAGAAAGGATTAATTAACAAAACCATAGGGTAGGAGGGGTACAACTCCACACAATTCCCGCCACCCAATCTCCATAACCCACCCCCTCCCCTGATAGCTTTCCCATTCTCTATCTCTCTGGGAGCATGGACCCAGGGTCATTGAGGGTTGCAGAAGGTAGAAGGTCTGGCTTCTGTAATTGCTTCCTCGCTGAACATGGGCGTTGACTGGTCGGTCCATACTCCCAGGCTGCCTCTCTCTTTCCCTAGTAGGATGGGTCTCTGGGGAAGCTGAGCTCCAGGACACATTGGTGGTGTCTTCAATCCAGGGAAGTCTGGCCGGCATCCTGATGACACCTGGAACTATCTCTGTATTTCTGTATCTCTCTCATTAAAATAAGAAATTTAAAAAATTAATAAAGTCAATGTTCTATGTCAGCCAGCAGGGGGCCCTATTCATTGTAATTACTCACGAGACCCAAGATGGTCGATAGTTATCTTAACTCAATCACTATGTGAGAATAAGACATATAGTATACTGACTCTTAAAACATCTGGCCAGAAATAACACATTGGTTCCTCTCACATTTCATAAGCCAAAGAAAACTGCATGTTGGGGGCTGGGAGGTAGCGCACGGAGTTAAGCACACATGACATAAAGTGTAAGGACAGGTGTAAGGAGACTGGTTCAAGCCCCCAGCTTCCCACCTGCAGGGAAGTAGCATAACAAGCGCTGAAGTAGGTCTGCAAGTGTCTATTTTTCTCTCCCAATCTCTGTCTTCCCCTCCTCTTTTGATTTTCTCTGTGTCCTATCCAACAATAACAACAACAAGATGGGGGGGTGGGGTGGCCGCCAGAAGCAGTAGATTCATAGTGTAGGCGCTGGGCCCCAGTAATATCCCTGGAGATAAAAAAAAAAAAAAAAAAAGAAAAGAAAAAAGGAAAAGAAAAAGAAAATTTCATGTCATACCTAAGTTTAAGGGACAGAAAAGTATAGTCTACCATCAGTCTAGAAAAAAATACTGTGGTGGTGGTGGGGCAGGTAGATAGCATAAAAGTTACGCAAAAAGACTGTAGTTCCTGAGGCTCCAAGCTCTCAGGTTCAATCCCCCCGCACCATAAGCCAGAGCTGAGTAGTGCTCTGGTAAGAAAAAAAAAAATAATATATATATATATATATAATTTGTTAATAATCCTAATGAAACAGGCTCAGGACCCACTTGGTATGGTCTATTAGTTTTCATCCCAATTCAAGAATTCAAGGCCCTCCCAATACTCCAGTGTCATCTGTCACTTCATATATATATATGAAAGGAATATATATATATATATATTCCTTTTTGTTGCCCTTGTTTTTTATTGTTGTAGTTATTATTGTTGTTGTTATTGATGTCGTCGTTGTTGGATAGGACAGAGAGAAATGGAGAGAGAAGGGGAAGAGAGACACCTGCAGACCTGCTTCACCACTTGTGAAGCAACTCCCCTGCAGGTGGGGAGCCGGGGGCTCGAACCGGGATTCTTGTCCCAGTCCTTGGGCTTTGCGCCACGTGCGCTTAACCCGCAGCGCTACCGCCCGACTTCCTGTCACTTCTTCTTAAAAGAATCTTCGGGAATCGGGCGGTAGTGCAGCAGATTAAGCGCATGTGGCTCAAAGCTCAAGGACCGGCATAAGGATCCCGGTTGGAGCCCTTGGCTCCTGACCTGCAAGGGGAGTCGCTTCACAAGCAGTGAAGCAGGTCTGCAGGTGTCTCTCTTTCTCTCCCTTTCTCTGTCTTCCCCTCCTCTCTCCATTTCTCTGTCCTAAAAAAAAAAAAAAAAAAAAAAAAACTTCGTGGGAGTCGGTGGTAGTGCAAGGGTTAAGCGCACATAGGGCATAGTGCAAGGACCTGAGGAAGGATCCCGGGTTCGGCGTAAGAATCCCGGTTCGAGCCCCCAGCTCCCCAACTGCAGGGGTTGCTTCAGAAGTGGTGAAGCAGGTCTGCAGGTGTCTATCTTTCTCTCCCCCTCTCTATTTTACCCTTCTCTCTGTCCTATCCAACAACGACGACATCAATAACTACAACAATAAAAACAACAAGGGCGGGACTAGGCGGTGGTGCACCTGGTTAAGCGCACACATTACAGTGCACAAGGTCCCAGGTTCAAGCCCCTGGTCCCCGCCTGTAGGGGGAAAGCTTCACAAGTGGTGAAGTAGGGCTGCCGGTGTTTCTGTCTTCCTCTCTCGCTCTATCTCCCACTCCTCTCAATTTCTCTCTATCGCTATCCAATAATAAATAAAAATATATATTAAAAAATTAAAAAAGAAAGTTGAAAAGAAAGAAAACAAGGGCAACAAAAGGGAATAAATAAATATTTAAGAAAAAAGAATCTTCCGGAGTTGGGCAGTAGCGCAGCAGCTTAAGCGCACGTGGCGCAAAGCTCAAGGACCGGAGGAAGGATCCCGGTTAGAGCCCCTGGCTCCCCACCTGCAGGGGAGTCGCTTCACAGGTGGTGAAGGTCTGCAGGTGTCTATCTTTCTCTCCCCCTCTCTGTCTTCCCCTCCTCTCTCCATTTCTCTCTGTCCTATCCAACAACGATGACATCAATAACAACAATAATAACAAGGGCAACAAAAGGGAATAAATACATATTTAAAAAAAGAAAAAAGAATCTTCCTGTGTTGGGGGGGGTGGTACACAGTGAATAAAGTTAAATTCTTTTTTTTTTTTAAGATTTTATTTACTTATTAATGAGAAAGATAGGAGGAGAGAGAAAGAACCAGACATGACTCTGGTACATGTTCTGCCAGGGATTGAAATCAGGACCTCATGCTTGAGAGTCCAATGCTTTATCCACTACGCCATCTCCTGGAAACAAGTGTTGAATTCTTAAATATTAAAAAAAAAAAAAAGTTTTTTTTTCTTTTTGCCTCCAGGGTTATCGATGGGACTCAGTGCCTGCACTACGAATCCACTGTTACTGGAAGCTATTTCTTCCCTTTTGTTGCCCTTGTTTATCATTGCTGTTGTTATTATTGCTGTTGTTATTGCTGTCGTTGTTGGATAGGACAGAGAGAAATGGAGAGAGGAGGGGAAGACAGAGAGGGGGAAGATAGAAACCTGCAGACCTGCTTCATGGCCTGTGAAGCGACCCCGCTGCAGGTGGGGAGGCGGGTACTGGAACCTGGATCCTTAACACCGTCCTTGTGCTTCATGCCATGTATGCTTAACCCATGCACCACTGCCCAGCGCCCCCCCCCCAATATTTTTTCTTTTGGGGGCCAGTTGGTGGTGCACCTGGTAGAGTCCAAACATTGCCATGTACAAAGACTCAGGTTCAAATCCATGGTCCCCACCTACTGAAAAGCTTCTTGAGTGGCAAAGCGGTACTGCAGGTCTCTCTCACCCTATTTCCCCTTTTCCTCTTGATTTCTGTCTTTGTTCAGTAAGATAAAAAATAAATTAAAAATATTATTTAAAAGTACAGGAAGAAAAAAAAGTAAAGGAAGGAGGGCAGGTGGTGGCACACCTGGTTAAGAGCACACACTACAGTTTGCAAGGATCCAGGTTCAAGCCCCTGCTTCCCACCTGCAGGAGGTCTGCTTCACAAGCAGTGAAGTCTCCAAGTATCTATCTTTCTCTCCCTCTCTAGCTCCCCATCCTCTCTCAATTCTTCTGTGTCCTAGTGGAAAAAAAATGGAAAAAAAATGACCATTGGGAGCAATGGATTTGTAGCCCCAGCAATAACCCCGGAGTTAAAATTTTTTTTTTTTTTTTAGTCTCTATTCACTCACCCCACATTGACTATACAACCTGGATCCTGCTATCTGGCATTGCCTTTAAAATGAACTCTTTGGTTTATGGTGCCTACTTTCACCTCTAGTTGTGGTCTCTACTTTATGGCTGAAGGACTCATAAACCTGGTAATGAAATGGTCCCCTTGCATGCCATGCCTGGAACCCACCAAAGCCAGATCAGTCCTCATCTGGTTCTCTTCTGACAGCAAAGGTTTAGACATATTCAGTCCCAGTCCTAGCAGCAGGAGGACAAATAACAAAACTATGTCCAAGGAAGAGTGCCAAGACCGAGGAATTCAGACAAATCTAATCATCACACAAGGAGCCAGAGGCAAGAAATAGGATCCTGAGACAAGGTCAGAAAGCTGGAGAACATGAGCGTTAAGACCAGCCAGGTCACTGCAAATAGAAACACCACAAGCAGGATCTCTATTCACACCTCAGGTTTTCAAATTAAATATCCTTTTAAAAATATTTTATTTATTTATTAATGAGAGGGATAGGAGGAGATAGAGAGAAAAAGAGCCAGATATCGCTCTGGTACACGTACTGCCAAAGATCAAACTCAGGACCTCATGCTTGAGAGCCCAACATTTTATCCATTGCACCACCTCCTGGACCAACAAATTAAATAACTTTAATCAAAGTAATACCTACGTATAGTTTATAAAAATCATTTTTGGTAAGTTTTTCATGAAAATCACCAGTTCACTCTTCTGCCCTTAAGACAACACTTTCTACCTTTACATTTTTTATGAGAGAGAGAGAGAGAGAGGGAAAAGGGCAATAGGTCAATGGGTAGAAATCAAAATTTTGGGAGTCGGGCTGTAGCGCAGCGGGTTAAGCGCAGGTGGCGCAAAGCACAAGGACCAGCATAAGGATCCCGGTTCGAACCCCGGCTCCCCACCTGCAGGGGAGTCGCTTCACAGGCGGTGAAGCAGGTCTGCAGGTGTCTATCTTTCTCTCCTCCTCTCTGTCTTCCCCTCCTCTCTCCATTTCTCTCTGTCCTATCCAACAACAACAACAACAATAATAACTACAACAAAACAACAAGGGCAACAAAAGGGAATAAATAAATAAAATAAAATAAAAAAAAAAAGAAATCAAAATTTTATGTTCATGACCTCAGGAGCAATCCCTTGAAGTCGTCTGTCTACTTAGCCCCTGTAATTTAATAAATATTTTGTAAATCTTGTTTATTTATGTATTTATTTGTAGAGAAATTTACAGAGAGAGAGAGAGAGAAAGAAAGAAAGAGACCAGAATACTGATCAATTCTGGCTTCTGGTAGTAGCAGGGATTGAACTTGGGACCTCAGAGCCTCAAGCATGAAAGTCTTTTGTGCAGGTATTATGTTGTCTCCCCAGTCCCTAAATAAATATTAAAAACTCGCAGTTGAGGTTTTACTTTGATTTCACATATGATAAGTGAAGGAGAAAGAAACTCAGTGCTTCCAGATTCCAGGCAGCAGAAGTAAAGCAGGGTGTCTCTCAAGTTCATAGAGACAGAAAGTAGAATCAGGGGAGGGTCTGGGTGGTGGCTGGGTGGTGGCACACCCAGTAGAGCACATATGTCACCATGTTCAAGGACCCAGGCTCTAGTCCCTGGTCCTCACCTGTAGAGAGATTTCACAAGCAATGATACAGTTTTGTAGATGTATCTCTCTTTCTCTCTTTTTCTATTTCCCCCTTCCCTGTCAATTCCCCATGCCTCTATAAAAATAAATAAAAACTAAATACAAAACTATCATATATAAGGGGCCGGGTGGTGGTGCACCTGGTTGAGCACACATGTTACAGTGTGCAAGGACCCAGGTTTGAGGCCCTGGTCCCCACCTGCAAGGGGGATGCTTCACAAGTGGTGAAGCAGGGCTGCAGGTGTCTCTTTGTCTCTCTCCTTCTCTATCTCCCCCTAATCTCTCAATTTCTGCCCGTCTCTATCCAATAAATAAAGATAATAAAGATAAAGCTGTGGTATATACACAATGGAATACCAATAAATAAAGATAATCAATAATATAAAATAAATAAATAAATAAATAAAGATAATAAAGATAAAGCTGTGGTATATACACAATGGAATACTATGCAGCTATTAAGAACCATGAACCCACCTTATCTGACCCATCTTGGTCAGAGCTAGAAGGAATTATGTTAAGTCAGCTAAGCCAGAAAGATAAAGATGAGTATGGGATGTCCCCACTCATCAACAGAAGCTGAGAAAGAAGAACAGAAAGGGAAACTAAAAGCAGAATCTCATTAGATCTAGAGCAGGGCACCAAAGTAAAAACCCTGTGGTGAAGGGGAAGGTGGCCACTGGGCTTCCAGGTGCGGCAGGGGTGGGTGGGGGGACAGAGGTGGGTGGTTGGGATGGGACACAGTCTTTTGGTGGTGGGAATTGTGTTTATGTAAATAAAAAAAGCTAATAAAAATTTAAATATATATATATCAGAAAGGATGGCGGTATATCTGTACTACAGTACAGGACTTGAATGTGAATGATCCTGAGCTTGGTGACTGGCACTACATATGCCAGAGTGTTGCTCTGGCTTTCTTTCTCATAAAATTAATAAATTAAAAAAAAACTTTTTAAGAAGGTAGATTGTGATTTCTTTTTTTTTTTTTTCTCCAGGGTTATCGATGGGACTCAGTGTCTGCACTACGAATCCACTGCTACTGGAAGCTATTTCTTCCCTTTTGTTGTCCTTGTTTATCATTGCTGTTGTTATTATTGCTGTTGTTATTATTGCTGTTGTTGTTGGATAGGACAGAGAGAAATGGAGAGAGGAGGGGAAGACAGAGAGGGGGAGAGACAGACAGACACGTGCAGACCTGCTTCACCGCCTGTGAAGCGACTCCCCTGCAGGTGGGGAGCGCGACAGGGGCGGGGGGGGGGGGGTGTTCCTTGCACTTTGTGCCATGTGCGCTTAACATGCTATGATACCGTTCGAACCCCTGTGATTTCTTTCTTTCTTTCTTCCTTTCTTTCTTTCTTCCTTCCTTCCTTTCTTTCTTTCTTTCTTTCTTTCTTTCTTTCTTTCTTTCTTTCTTTCTTTCTTTCTTTTTTCCTTCCTTTCTTTCCTTTTCTTTCTTTCTTTTTCTTTCTTTCTTTCTTTCTTTCTTTCCTTTTCTTTCTTTGTCTTTCTTTCTTTTTCTTTCCTTCCTTTCTTTCTTTCTTTTTTTTTTTTTTCCTCTAGGGTTATCTCTGAGACTTGGTGCCTACAAATCTACTGCTCCTGGAGGCTATTTTTCCCCTTTTGTTGCCCTTGTTGTTTATCGTTGTTGTTGTTGTTGGATAGGACAGATAGAAATCAAGACAGAGAGGGGAGAGAAAGATAGACACCTGCAGACCTGCTTCACCACCTGTGAAGCAACCCGCCTGCAGGTGAGGACCTGGGGGCTCTAACTGGGATCTTATGCTGGTCCTTGTGCTTCACGGCATGTGCACTTAACCCCCTGCGCCACTGCCCAGCCCTCTAGTAGATTGTGATTTTAAGGAATGAGATGAGTTATCATTTCTGGTACAGACTTTTCGGTCTGAGATGATGACAATTTTCTGGAGAGGCATAGTGGTAGCAAATGGTTGGGGAAAGATCAACTAGTAGAGGGTCAGACTTGCTTGCCTGAGGTTGGTTTAGTTCCCAGTGCTACATGTATCAGTGTGGTGCTCTGGCTTCTCTCTCTCTATCTCATATGAGACCCATGCTTTCTCTCATATAACAAAATAAAATTAAAAAATTTTAATTTTTCATATTCTTTTTTTTTTTTTTTTTACCAGAGCACTGTTTAGCTCTGGCTTATGGTGGTATGGGGGATTGAACCTGGGACTTTGAAGCTTCAGGCATGAGAGTCTGTTTGCATAACCATTATGCTATCTACCCTCCGCAAAAAAAAAAATAATAGTGAAGGGGGCTATAGTGATGCACCCAGTAGAGTACATACATTACCATGCTTGTGGCTCTGGATTCAAGCCCCCAGTCCCCACATGCAGGGGGAGCTTCACAAGTGGTGGTGCAATGATGCAGTTGAGTTGTCTTTCTTTCTCTCTGCTCCAGACTCTCTCACCCCTCCCCATTACTCTCTCTCTTCCCTCTCTCTCTCTCCTGTACTCTCCCCCACACCCACCCACTCCAGAGTCTTTTACTTTGGTGCAATACACCAACTCTAGTTCAGGTTCTACTTGTGTTTTCTCTTCTGATCTTGTTTTTCAACTTTTGCCTGAGAGTGAGATCGTCCCATCTTCATCTTAATTATTGTTTTCACCAGAGCACTGCTCAATTCTAGTTTACAGTGGTGTGGGGGATTGAACCTGGGACTTTGGAGCCTCAGGCATGAAAGTCTCTTTGCATAACCATTATACTATCTATCCCTATCCTTAGAATATATTTTTTAATTATTGTTTTTACCAGAACACTGCTCAGCTCTAGTTTACAGTGGTACCGGTAATGAAACCTGGTGCTTCAGAGCCTCAGGCATGAGTTTCTTTGCATAACCATTACATGGATTTCCCCCACCATCGATTTTTATATATGTGTAATATATATATATATTTAGTTTTTGATTTATAAAAAAGAAACATTGACAAAACCGTAGGATAAGAGGGGTACAACTTCGCACAATTTCCACCACCAGAACTTTGTATCCCATCCCCTCCCCTGATAGCTTTCCTATTCTTTAGCCCTCAGGGAGCATGGACCCAAGGCCATTGTGGGATGCAGAAGGTTGAAGGTCTGGCTTCTGTAATTACTTCCCTGCTGAACATGGGCACTGACAGGTCGATCCATGCTCCGAGCCTGTCTCTCTCTTTCCCTAGTGGGGCAGGGCTCTGGGGAAGCGGAGCTCCAAGGCACATTAGTGGTATTGTCTGTCCAGGGAAGTCTGGTCACATCCTGCTAGCATATGGAACCTGGTGGTTGATAAAAGAGTTAACATACAAAGCCAAACAAATTGTTGACCAATCATGGACCTGAGGGCTGGAATAGTGCAGATGAAGAGTTGGGGGGGGGGGTCTTCCATTTTGTAGATAGCTAGTAGGCATATTTTAGTTAAATTCCAAAGGGCCTGTGGCTATACTAGTTTTTTGTTTTTTTTTTTTCTTTCCTTTTTCTTTTTGCCCCTGAAACTGAAATCTGATATGCCAGTGGATTCAAGTTATTGTCCGGGGAGATGATGACATGGCTGGGAAAAGGACCAGAAAGCTGAATCAGGGAAGAGATTAGAGTAGCTCCCTAATATGGGAAAGGAGTATAAATATTGTTGACTGTAAACCCCATCGATTTGATGTGATCTGGGGCCCATATTCAGCTTAGGAGCCTGTGTGACCTCGGCATCCCTGTAGATCTGAGCTCACATTCTGTGGTCATGAGTAGGAACGTTCCATGCTGCCCCAATATCGACCCATCTTCCTCAGGTGTAGCATAGAGTATGCTGTCCATCCTCCCTTCAGAGGATGGAACATTCTCTACCATTGTTGATCCAAGTTGAGGGCAAGGTCTTATGGGGGCCCACAAAGGGGTCTATTTTGTTGTTCCTGATAGAAATGACCGGTAACAATGGAGAGAGGGATTTATTCGAGCTCTAGGCCCATCAAGTCTGTTTCGGAATCTCAGGACTCCCCAACTAGGGCCCCAGCTGATGGGGTGGCCTGATAGTGACTAAAGAGTCATCGTTAAAGTATGCCAGTCTCTTGCCCTTATTCAGCTTTTGCAGTCCTTGCTTTGATAAGGTTAGCTTTGGGGTGAGTGAGAGAACTGTAATAGGAAGTAGGTGAGGAGGGTAAGTGGACTAAGTCTAAGTGGACACTATTTCATTATGAACTTGATACTGACTCACTACAGACTACTGTGTATTTTTGCTTTCAGGTATATATTTTGCCCTAATTTATGGATACATGTGAACATATGCTCTACCTTACGGGACCTGGCCTATATCTAGGTTTTGGGACTTTGTTAGGAGGTGAACCTCCTGGAATGAAATTAGAGAATACCATGAAAGGAAGGGTCTCACCAGAGTAATGAGGGTGAAGGGTTGGCATTCCATGCCTGACATCTCTGTACATAGTCTGAGGTGAAGCATGCTGAGGGTACTTGTTGCATTGATTAGGTTGGGATCGGTGGATGCAGTATCATTTGGTATAATTTGAGAGAAGCACGCAGGGAATTGAGCCCCACCCCAGAGTTTCCAGGATTGGGAGAAATATAGGCTCTATAGATGAAGCGGGAGGTTCCTGCTATCTTAAGGTTTAAGAAGACAATGGATAGTTATTGCAATAATCATATTGTTTGGCAATTGGGTTAACTTTGACAAATCCCTTTGTTACGATTTGCTGTATCATACACACCATCACCATATTTTATGTCCTTTGACATTATTTGCACATAGCTATGCCACCGATTGCTTTTGTTCTCCCTTTCGGTATGTTTCTAGGGGCCCACAACTATGGTAGTTTTTGCTTGAGTTTGATAGCAAAGATGAAGTTGGATAAAAATATTGTCTGAGAAACTGATGTCAGAGCAGAGAAAAGGGCTAGAAAATTGAATTAGGGTAGCTCTTATTTATTTATTTATTTATTGCCTCAAGGTTATTGCTGGGGCTCAGTGCCTGCACTATGAATCCACTGCTCCTGGAAGCCATTTTTTTTCAGTTTTGTTGTCATTATTATTATTATTGTTACTGCAGTTGTTGTTGTTGGATGGGACAGAAAGAAACTGAGAGATGAGGGGAAGACAGAGAGGGGGAGAGAAAGATAGACACTTGCAGACCTGCTTCAGCAATTGTGAAGTGACTCCCTTGCAGATGGGGAGCTGGGGGCTTAAACCCAGATCCTTTACTCCATGTACACTTAACTCCCTGCACTACCACATGGCCCCCAGCTCCCATTCTTGAAAAAATTCTGTGGATAAAATAAACTATTTACCTCCATCCACCTGACCCAGGGCATATATATATATATATTTAGCACCAGAGCCTGTGTAACTTCTGAGTCCCTATTGGTCTGAGCTCACAGCTCATGCTCACAGCTGAACATTGCAGGATGCACTCATTTCAGGATCAGTTTTCCTTGAGTGGCAGGGCAGGATACCCCTGCCTCCCTTCAGAGACTGGGGCAGTCCCTACTATAGCTGATTATGGTGAGGGTAAGGTCCTGGGAAGGCTTGAAAGAGAACTTAGGATGATGTTCTTGATGGAAGTGACCAGTGGTGGTGCAGAGAGGGATCCGTCAGAGGTCTATGCCCATAATATTTGTTTGGAAGTCCAAGGTTTCCCTGACTAGTGCCACAGATGAGGAGGAGGTGTGATATTGACCAAAAGGGTCATTATTAAGTGAGCCTGTCTCTTTCCCTTATCCAACTTTTGTAGTCCTTTCTTTATTTGATGACCTTAGACTTTCTCCCAGTTGTTTCAGCACTGAGTATCATTTGTTGAACCAAACCAGATTTATTTATTTATTTATTGCCTCCAGGGTTATCACTGGGACTAGGTGCCTGCACCACGAATCCACTGCTTCTGGAGGCTGTTTTTTTTTCTTTTCTTTTGTTGCTCTTGTTGTTTATCGTTGTTGTTGTTACTGCTGTCAGTGTTGTTTGATAGGACAGAGAGATATCTAGAGAGGAGGGGAAGACAAAGGGGAGAGAAAGATAGACACTTGCAAACCTGCTTCACTGCCCATGAAGTGACCCCCTCCTGCAAGTGGGGAGCTGGGGGCTCCAACTGAGATCCTTACTCCGGTCCTTGCACTTTGTGCCATCTGTGCTTAACCTGCTGCACCACCGCCCAGCTTCCCCAGAAATAGTTTTTTTGGGATCTTCTTTGGACCTTTCTGCTAGGTTGCCAAGCTAATTTGGCCAAAGTCTAACCAATTAGAGAATTTATAATTTGTTCTTTAGGCACTTCAACTAGGATTCCAGGTTTATTAGGTCTAAGTTGAATCACCCAGGACTATTGAGTACTATTACTTTGAGTTATATAGTTGCCCCTTCCAGCCCTTATTTTCTATTTTAAGAGAGAGAGAGAGAGAGAATGAAAAGTGATGCATCATCCTCTACGGAGCTTTAACCATTTTTTTTTTTTTTGGTCTTTAGTGCTCTTTTGTGGTGTTGTGGATAGAACCCAGAGATACCTCTCAAACCCAGATGTCCTTTTCAGTCATCCACTAAGTCTCAACTTTGTGTTGTATGAGCAGGAGAGGTGAGGAGAGATAAAGATGTATACGTAAGTTTTCTATAAAGAAATCCCCCTCCTCTTTTTCCCCTTTGACCAGAGCACTGCTCAGTTCTCAATTCTTATTATATATATGTACAATATATGTAATATATACTTATGTGCAACATGGGGGATGACTGAACCCGTGACTTTGGAGCCTCAGGCATGAGTCTTCTTGCATAACCATCAGGCTATCTCCTGAGCTAAAACCCTCACTTCTTGAAGGCTAACATTCAAAATCTGGTGTACAGATTAAACACCCCAAATTCAAGGCGGGGGTGGGGAGAGGTGGGGCGATTTTACTTATTCCAACCATTCATGAAATTAGGCTTGTCTCTAGATAGGAGGCAAGCGTCCTCCCCGCTTTCAGCCCCCCCCCCCCAGGACCCCAACTCCCCTAGTTTGCAGTGCCAGATCTCAGCCAGCCTGCTCAAACCTCTTCGCCAGATAATCAACAACTGGGGAAAATCTCAGTGAACCCCCATTTTTACTAGACCCTGGGGCTCAATGCAGGTGAATGGATGCCAGCTCAGCCAGTGGAAGAGAGCAACAGCCTATGTAAACAAACCCAGAGGTGCGGAGCCCGGGGTTCCGCCCCCACGTGGGGAGCAGGGCGCATCCTTGGCTCCGTGCCAATCTAAGACCTACGAAGCGTCTCTTCAGCCAGTCAGAGCCGCGGTCTCCCGCTGAGCCGGGGGCTCCACCTCGACGACGGAGACGGCAACAGACGGACGTGAGTACCAATCAGAAGCTGCATTTTCTGAGGGAGTGGGCAGGCAGAGGGGCACATTTAGACCAATGAACACCCCAATGCTTTTCTAGGCGACTGAGCGGCATCCGCCCCTGTCCAATAGACGGATGGGGCGGTGCCCAGCAACCAATGGTGTGTGCCCGGGGGCGGGGCGAGGAGGCAGTGTGCCGAGAGAGCTAACCCGAAGTGTGCTGGCTGCGCTCGCTCTTCGGCTGCCCTGCCGCGCGCTCGAGTGCGAGAGGCCGAGAGTGTTCTGGCGGCGGCGGCGGCGACCTTTGGGTGACGGCCGGGGCTTTCGGAGGAGCGGTGCAGTACGTCCTGTGGAGCGACTTCTGGCCAGCCTAGGTGGGTTCTGGCTCTTGGGCGGCCGGGGAAGGGACCCGCTGGAAGCGCCGAGCGCTCGCCTGGCTCGGAGGGCGCCCCGCGCTTCTCTTCGCGCCGCCGTCGGGGCATCGAGGGGCGACGCGCCGTCCCGGCTCAGGGCAGGGTGAGCTGGCCGCTCCGGCGTCGTGGTCTTCGGCGAGATGCTGCGTCCGCTGGGGGCACTCTTGAGGGTGCTGCGGTGTGTGTGCGCGCGTAGTCCCTTTCTGCCGGGACAGGTGCCCTGTTTCTCCGTCTCCCTTCCGCGGCCACTTCCTCGGACAGCATACGCCCCCCTCCCCTCGCTCTGTCCGGACTCCCCCCCGCCCCGAGCCCCTTGCTAAAATCTTTGCCTCTCGAGTTCCCTTCTTTTACCCCAGCACTACGGTGTTAAGCAAACTGGTCCCTGGTGCATGCGCCCCACCCCCACCCCACCCCACCCCCCAATTTTCCTGGGCCTCGCCCCTCCTCCACTGGGAGCACCCCGCGCCTTAGGTGCAGACTTTTTAAAAAAAATTATTTATTATTTCCTTTTTGTTGCCCTTGTTGTTTTTATTGTTGTTGATGCCGTCGTTGTTGGATAGGACAGAGAGAAATGGAGAGAGGAGGGGAAGACGGAGAGGAGGAGAGAAAGAGAGACACCTGCAGACCTGCTTCACCGCCTGCAGGTGGGGAGCCGGGGCTCGAACCAGAATCCTTTTACACCGGACCTTGCGCTTTGCACCACGTGCGCTTAAGCCGCTGCACTACCGCCAGACTCCCAGGTGCAGACCTTTTATCCTCCCACCTGTCCTTCGACTTCAGCTCTGGGTCTCGATGCCCATATTTTGAGTTCAGGGACCCGGGCCGGGCCACGTCTCTTCTGCTTTCCCTTGAGCTGTGTGAGCCCTTTCCCTACCCCCCATCCTCCCCACTCCCCTCCCCAGCATCTCTCATTTCATCCACATCTCTCACGGAAACTAACATTTTCCACTCGCTCCTTCCAAGCAGCTGGAAGGTGAAGGCAGAATGCACTAACATAAGGGGGTTGGCAAAGTTGAAAACTTTAATCGGTTTTGTTGCTGGTCAGCGCTTCTCCCCCCCCCCCCCCCCCCCGTTTTTAAAGTGACATGTGATCGTTGTATCCTATTGTCCCAATACAGTTGTTCTGAAAATGGAGGTGAGGGAGGTTTGCTGGCAGCAGGAAATTAAAATGCATTTCTCCCTACCTTTTTTCAGTGGCTAGAACTGGATTAGACTTTAAATAATTTAATTGGGGTGTCAGAGTTTGAGATGTGAGGGCCTGACCACCCAGGTTTGTCCTAGAATAAGGGCTGTGCATGCCACAGCGTGGTTCGATCACACCTAGTCTGTGGATAATAAAGCACTGAATTCCTTACCAACCACATTCTCTTTTCCCCTTCCACAGAGAATTTGTATTCGCCTCATAGTGTGCCGGTTTGGGTTTCAATTGTGTGGGTTCTAACCATATGTTTCTACAAAGTAGTGCAGACTGCTGTGCCTAAATAAAATTATGCCAAGAATTTTTACAGGGGGAAGGTAATCCACCGCTCTTCGTCCTGATTGAGACTCTAGAGTTTTGAAAATCTTAATTTCAGTATTGAACAGCGAGGTTTTTGTTTGGTGGGATAGAGGAGACTGAAGTGCTGGAATAAGCTCAGTGTTTATTTAGGTTATGTGTGTATTAGAGGAAGAACACAAGAGAAAATAAACAAGTAAGTATAAACTTGTAAATTCTGATAGTGCTGAGCTTCACGAGTCTGCATAAATTGCAATTATTTTTCCTATGTCTCAATAGTGAAATAAAAACTTAGGTTTGATATCATGCCCATTGTATTTTGGCCAGGATTGTATTTTGCAAGCTTTTGTGAAGATCCTTATTTTTTCCCATTTTCTATTTATAACGTAAGTAAACTTGTATTTTAAGAAGGCATGATTGCATCTTGTATGTAGAAAAATACAGAGTCTAGTAAGTGAGTTTTGAAAAAGGAATCTTTGCTGTGAGGTGGCAGTAATGTCTAATGCACCATATGTTTAAAACTTGTTAACAAGGGAGTCGGGCGGTAGTGCAGCAGGTTAAGTGTACGTGGTGCAGAGTACGTGGTGCAAAGTGCAAGTACCGGCGTAAGGTTCCAGGTTCAAGACCCCAGCTCCCCACCTGCAGAGGGGGTAGCTTCATGGATGGTTAAGCAGGTCTGTAGGTGTCTTTCTCTCTCCCCCTCTGTCTTCCCCTCCTCTCTCCATTTCTCTCTGTCCTATCTAACAGTGGCGACATCAATAACAACAACAAATACAACAACAATAAAAAAGGAAAAGTAAATCAATATTTAAAAAGTTATAAAAAAAAAACATGTTAAATCATCCTAAAAAAAAAAAAAAAGAAAAAATTTAAAACTAGTCTAAAAAATGACCAGATGTCTACAACAATAAAAACATTTCATCAGGGAGTCGGGCGGTAGCGCAGCGGGTTAAGCGCACGTAGCGCGAAGCGCAAGGACCAGTAGAAGGCTCCCGGTTCGAGCCCTCGGCTCCCCACCTGCAGGGGAGTCACTTGACAGGCAGTGGAGCAGGTCTGTAGTTGTCTGCCTTTCTCTCCTTCTCTCTGTCTTCCCTCCTCTCTCGATTTCTCTCTGTCCTACACAACGACAGCAGCAACAGCAACAATAATAATAACCTCAACGATGATAAAACAACAAGGGCAACAAAAGGGAAAAAAATGGTCTCAAGGACCAGTGGATTCGTGGTACCGAGCCCCAGCAATAACCCTGGAGGCAAAAAAAAAATTCATCAAAGATAAGTAAGTCCTGAACAAATTGCCAATCTGTGAGTTGCTCACTTTTGTAGGATGGCATGAGGCTGCAGTTGAAAACCAGAGATAATTTTGTACATTGTTTTACAGGTGTATTTGTGCTTTGTAATTAATCATTTGCAAATGTAAAGGACTATAGATAAAATTTCTTCATTTTTTTCTTAATTGGACTGGACAGAGAAATTTGAGAAGGAAGGGGAGATAGTTACTTGAAGACCTGCTTCACCACTAATGAAGAGACCCCTTGCATGTGGGAGCAGCTCAAACCTGAGTCCTTGCACCTGGTGATACCTGCACCACTACCCAGCCCCTAGAGCTCTTGCTTTTAAGAGACTCACAATTTAATAGAAGGGAGACTTAGAACAAGAGTTACCCACCTGCAGGGGGGAAGCTTTCAAGTGGTGGAGCAGGGCTGCAGGTGTCTCTCTGTCTCTCCCTATCTCCCCCTCCCTTCTCAGTTTCTCTGTCTCTATTCAATAATAAATTTTTTAATGTTTTTTTAAAATTTTATTTATTTATTAATGAGAAACATAGGAGGAGAGAGAAAGAGCCAGACATCACTCTGGTACATGTGCTGCGGGGGATTGAACTCAGTACCTCATGCTTGAGAGTCTGATGCCTTATCCACTGCGCCACCTCCCGGACCAAGGGAGTGTCTTTTATTTTACAAAAGAGAAAATGAGGTTTAGAAGTGACTTCCCTGAGGCCACCCGTGATATGTGCCAGAGTAGGGACTCAAACCTTGTCCTGCTGGTCCCAGAACTAGAGCTTCTTGCACTACCCTGCACTGCCACCTACTGCCTGTGTCCTTTAGTGCTTTTTGTACAAAATGGAAACAAGGCGGAGGCACTGGTTGTTAAATCTTAGTCAGGTACATATTTGAGGTGTGACTCAAAATTTTTGATGCTCTGTGTATGTTTGTGCATGCCTATGAGTGACTGGCAAAGCACTGAAAATATTGATTTTTGGGGTTACAAGTAAATTTTAACAAGTAGGTGAGTTTTCAAATAAAGGATCCACAGAGGGGGCTATGCAGTGGCGCACACCTGCGCACGTAGTACGAAGCTCAAGGATACCAGTTCAAACCTCAGGCTCCCTACCTGCAGGGGAGTCGCTTATCAATCGGGTGAAAAGACTGAAGGTGTCTCTGTCACTCTTCCTCTCTATACTCCTCTCCCCTCTCAGTTTCTCTGGCCTATATAATTAAAAAAAAAAAAAAGGCCATGATAACTCTGGAGGCAAAAAGAAAGGAAAAAAAAAAAAGGATCAACAGATAATTGTATTTGCAGATAACCCCAGGAGTCTGTTTCATAGTAATTCCCTCAGTCCACTGTGGAATTTTCTTTTTGATTCTATGAGAATTTGCTCACTTATTTATTAAGTATTTAATATAAGTCAGGCTCTGTTTTAGACTGGTAGACAAACTGGAGATGAGGCTCCTGCTCTTACAGTTGTCACATTCAAGACAGAGAGCGAGTTAAAACCTGGTATGTTTCCTACTTTGTCACACTCACTCAGCATACTTTCAGAGCATTTCTGTTCAATTTATTCTTTTTCTTTTTTTTTTTCCCCCCAGAGCACTGCTCAGTTTTGTCTTATGGTGTGTGTGTGTGGGGGTGGGGTGGGGGTGGGGATTGAACCTGGGGCTTTAGAGCCTCAGGCATGAGTCTCTTTGCATAACCAATTATGCTATCTCCCCTGACCTAAGTAAGCACTTCTTTTTGAGCCTCTCTCTCTCTCTGTTGACCTGTTTTAACCTCTTCTTGTCACTAATTGATTTTGAAGCCATTTATCTACGCAACTGACAGGACAGTTTGAAGATTCAGACTAAGTGGTCTTTGATTTCTGGCTTTGCTACCTCTAAAGTGTTTGGTCAAACTGCTGAATTTTTAGGCCTGTTTCCTTATTTGATGAATGTCTTAGATTCCTGTGGGTTTCATGAAAGAGCCACACGCCTATTACTTTAGATTAGGAGGATTTAATGTAAATTTGAATGGCCCTGTTTTCCCTGGCCTTAGGGCTTTCAGAATGTCACAGAACAATAACTTAACAGTTTGTTTGTCTTTCCTCCAGAGTTGTCACTGGAACTCTCTGCCAGCGCTATGAATCCACCCCTACTGATGGCCATTTTATCCTCTTTTCCTTCCATTTTATACGATAAAACAGAAATTGAGGGAGGGGGAGATAGAGGAGAGAGAAGGAGATACCTGCAGACCTGCTTCACCACTTGTGAAGTGGTTCTGTATGCAGGTGGGAAGGGGGATGGCTTGAACCCCAGTCCTTGCACATAGTGCTATGTGTGCTTAGCCAGGTGTGCCACCACCCCGACCCCCTAACTTAGCGGTTTTTATTTAAATATTTTGTTTATTTTTTATTTTAATGAGAGAAATACTGAGAGATTGGACTAGAGCACTACTCAGCCCTGGTTTAAGGTGGTGCTGGGGACTGAATGCAGGACATCAGAGCCTCAGGCATGAGAGTCTTTTGCTTAACCATTATTCTGTCTCCCCAGCCCAGCAGTGTTTAGAATAAGATTTTGTTCTTTTTACTTTCCTCATTTATATTTAACCAAAAAAAGCTTATCTGGAGTGATAGTTACCTTCTAAAATGGAAGGCCATTATTGGATAGAAGTAAGAGCTAAACCACAAATTCAGTCTATATAACTTGTCTTTTCTTTGGGCTCAGACTTGTGGTCCTGCCATTTGTGACCAAATAGGTAGGACTGATTTTGTGCCAGCAAAACAGCTCAAGTGGGTAGTGCGCTGCTTTGCCATGTATGCAACCCAGGTTTCTTTCACTCTCTGCCTTCTCTATCACTATAAAAAAGAAAGTAGTTATGCAGTATCTGTTGTGCAGACGATAGAAAAAGGCATTCCTTCCAGTTTAAATACCTAGCTAACATCATCATGTTGATAAATGTTTAGGATAATGTTTAGGGCTGGCAGAGATGCTTGATGGTGTGCCTGCTTTGCACACCATGTGCAACTCAGGGTTGAGCCTGGCACCTACCACATTGGAGGAGGATATAGTGTTGCCATGTCTCCCCTATCTCTGTGTGGAAAAGTCAGCCCAGAGTAGTGAAAACCTGGTGACAAAAAGGGGGGTGGAATCTAAAAATAACTAAGACTGGGTCAACAAAACTTCCTTTTTAAAAAACTTATTTATTTATTTGTTTATTGCCTGCAGAGTTATTGCTGGGGCTTGCTGCCTGCACTACAGATCCACTGCTCCTGGAGGCCATTTTTCCCCCATTGTTGCTGTTATTGTTGTTGTTGTTGTTGTTGTTAAATAGGATAGAAAGAAATTGAGAGAGGGGAGGAAGACAGAGGGTGTAAGATAGAAACCAGCAGTCCTGTTTCACCCTTGCAGATGGGGAGCGGTGGGCTCGAGATCCCTACGCAGGTCCTTGCGCTTAACCCGGTGCGCTACCGTCCAGCCCCTTATTATTATTATTTTTTAATCTTTTTAAACCGGAGTACTGCTCAGCTCTGGTTTATAGTGGTGCAGGGGATTGAACCTGAGACTTCGGAGCCTCAGGGATTAGAGTCTCTATGCATAACCATTATGCTATGTACCCCCACCCTCCACGAAATTTTTTACTTGCTTAGTATGCTGCTTTGCCATGTGTAGGACCCAGATTTCAGCCTCACCTCCACCACATTAAAGGAAGTTTCACTGGGGTGGTTTCTTTTACTCACTCTCTGCTTTTATCTAAGTATGTGGTGGTGGCAGTAAAGGCCAAAGAAATAGCTTAGCTGATGGAGTGCAGGATTTCTTACCTGGAGCTCTCGGTTCATCTGCTGTGCAGCATGTACTGGAGTGGATCTCTGGTCTCTCTTCCTCATGTGAAACTATATTACAAGTATAAATATGCAATACTTTTACAAATAAATGAATATTTTTAAAAGTAGTTGACACATAAAATATTCCATGCATCTCCCTTTTCGCATTATATTTAATGTTATTGTAGTGTGATGTTTTGTCCATATGACTATCTTCCTCACTAGACTATGAAGTCTGTGAAGGAAGGTCCATATCTTCATCTTCTCAGCCCTGGCTCATGGACCTGGGACCTTGGAGTTTTAGATGTGAATGTCTTGCACAACCACTATGTTATCTTCCCAGCCTCCTCCTCCTCCTCTTCCTCATTTTCCTTCTCCTCCTCCTTCTTTTTACTAATAATTTAATACTGGTTTACAAAATTACAAGATAGCAGGGAAACAGTTCCACACAGTTCCCACCAACAGTTCTGGGTCCTTATTCCCTCCAAAGATTTTATTTATTAGAAAGATAGGAGGTGGTCTGGGAGGTGGCGCAGAGGTTAAAGCATCGGACTCTCAAGCATGAGGTCTTGAGTTCAGTCCCTGGCAGCACATGTACCAGAGTGATGTCTGGCTCTGTCTCTCTCATGTTTCTCATTAATAAATAAATAAATAAATCTTAAAGAAAGAAAGAAAAGAAAGGAGGAGACAGAAAAAGAATCAGACATCACTCTAGTACATGTGCTACTGGGGATTGAACTCAGGACCTCACGCTTGAGAGTCCAATGCTTTATCCATTGTGCCACCTCCTGGACCACACTTTTAAAATTTTTTTACCAGAGCACTGCTCAGCTCTGGCTTATGGTGGTGTGGGGGATTGAACCTGGGACTTTGAAGTCTCAGGCTCATCTATCTTATCTATTCTGCTCCCCCCCCCCTTTCTGTAGTCCTGCCTTCTCATCCTAAGCCACACCTATGCCTAATACTGCTTCTGAATGTCTTTCCTCTTCTTGCAGGATCCTGATGGAATTGGGTTCCAGAGCCCTCTAGCCATCCCATAACATTTAACCCCCCTCTAGGAGTATGGACCAGAATTCTTTCTGGGTGTAGAAGGTGGGAGTTCTGGGTTCTGAAATTGCTTTTCCACTGGACATGGGCAGGTGATGTAGACTCCCAGCCTGTTCTATCCTTCTCTAGTGGGGTAGGGCTTTGGGGAGGTTAGGCTCTTGGACACATAGGTGAGGTTGTCCACCTGGGGAGTTCAGGATGGAATCATAGTATCTGCAACTTGGTGTCTGAAAGAAGGCAGTAATATATGAAGCAGGACTAAATGTTAGGCTTAGAGACCAAGAAACTCTGGTCAAATAGGATTTAGTGAGAATATATTTATGTATTTATGTATCCCTTTTATTGCCCCAATAATTTGCCATTGAGCCTTTTCTTTGACAAATGCAGTGTTTTTTTTTTAAATATATATGAGGAATTTTTAATTCTGATTTAATTGAAAGTTTTGTGTGTTTTACAAGACAGTTTGCTTAATTTACTATTGAGGTTTTTTTTTTTTTAAATTGTACTTTAAAAGAATAAGAGAAACGTATTGAGCCCACCTCACCCCACCCCCCACCCCCAAAGAAAAAGAGAGAGAGTGGAAGAAATTATTGGAGTTATTTTAATAGAATGTGGGAGAATATATACTGAAAAATATGCCATGCTTAACTGGACTGATCCAATTCTCTTGGCGGGGGAGGGCTAGAACAAACCAATGTAAAGCATACGACAGTACAGCATCAAGCATGGCATATTTTTCAGTTTTATTAGTGGTTTGACGTTGCACTGTTTACTTCTGAAGATGCAAAATAAAAGGGGGACAGGTGGTGGCACACCTGGGTGAGTGCACATGTTATCATGCACAAAGTCTTGGGTTCAAGCTTCTGGTTTCCAAGGGCAAGGGTGAAAACTTCGCGGGCTATGAAGCAAAACTGCAGTATCTCTCTTTCTCTCTTCCTCTCTGTCTCTTCATCTCAGTTTCTGTCTCTATCCAAGATATGAATAAATAAAGCACAATACAGAAAATAGCTTTAAAAAATAAAGGCATATCTGGTATATAATCTAGATATAGGAGACTGTTATGGAAAAATAGACAATCAAAAAAATTTTTTTTCTTTATCACAGCACTGCTCAGCTATGGCATATGATGGTGCCAGAGACTGAACATTTTTTAAATGTTAAAACTAGGGCTGGGGAGATAGCATAATGAATACACGTAAGAGTCTTTCATACCTGAGGCTCTAAGGTCCCAGTACCAGCACAGAGCTGAGCAGTGCTCAGCTATTTCTCTGATTTAAAACAAAAGTGAAGTTAAAAAAAAAAAAAGTCAAAACTAAAGACAAGAAATACCTGTGCTGAGCTTAGCTATCACATAGAAGCTTCAAGTTAAAGGGAACTCTTGAAGGGAACCTACCTTTTCATAGAGGAGTTTTGCTTCAACAAGTTTTTCTTGCTTGCCTACTACCTAATTTCTATTGTTCAACTGCCAGCAGCTTCCACGTTAGTGTTGAGCAGCTTAGCTGCTTCAGCGCTGACTGTTGGGAGAAATAACTGGTGTTAAAAACAGTGTGTGTGTGTGTGGGGGGGGGGGGGGAGTCGGGCGGTAGCGCCCGGGTTAAGCGCACGTGGCGCAAAGCGTGAGGAGGGGCAAAAGGATCCCGGTTCCAGCCCCCAGGGATGTCGCTTCACAGGCGGTGAAGCAGGTCTGCAGGTGTCTATCTTTCTCCCCCCCTCTCTTTCTTCCCCTTCTCTCTCCATTTCTCTCTGTCCTATCCAACAACGATGACATCAATAACAACAACAATAATAAAAACTACTACAGCAATGAAAAAACAGCAAGGGCAACAAAAGGAAAAATGAATTTTAGACAAAAAAATAAAATAAAAACAGCGGGGGGACTGGCTGGCCAAAGACTCAGGTTCAAGCCTTGCCCCCCACCACATTGACATCGTGCTGTGGTCTTGTTCACTGTCTCCCTCTCTGCCTCTATTTAAATAATAGAATATAAATAAAATAAAATAATAAAATAACATTATTTTTTAAAAAAAAGTAAATAAAAACAGTGGGTTAGGTAGACTTCGTACCTGGAAACATTCCTGTTTTGCTGTCTTACTCCGAAGGAGCTCTGGTGCTGGCACCTAACAGATTATACTTTGGGCCTGATGTTTGACAAAGTTCTGAACAGCTGAGAACTCATCTAAATAATTAAGACCACAACAGCACTTACCTGTGGGGTTGTTGTGAAATTTAAAGGAAATGCTGGTGAAATGCTTAGAAGATTTTATTGTGTGTAGGAGATTGTATGTTTTCTCCATGCAGCTGGATTGTCCTGTGTATTTTCTTTCTTTCTTTCTTATTTTATTTTATTTATTTATTTTCCCTTTTGTTGCCTTTGCTCTATTGTTGTAGTTATTGTTGTTGTTATTGATGTCGTCATTGTTAGATAGGACAGAGAGAAATGGAGAGAGTAGGAGAAGACAGGGAGAGAAAGATAGACACCTGCAGACCTGCTTCACTGCTTGTGAAGTGACTCCCCTGCAGGTGGAGAGCCGAGGCCTCAAACCAGGATCCTTACTCTGGTCCTTGCACTTTGTGCCACATGCGCTTAACCTGCTGTGCGCTATTGCCCGATTCTCTTTTTTTCTTTCCTTTAAAAGTTTGGATAAACTTGCTTCACACACTTTCACATTTCATGACCTACTTCTGTCTGGCTCTTACAGCATACACATCAATCCTGCCTCTTCTATGGTTCCCACACACACACCTACACAAAAATCCACAGGATATTTGTGAGTATAGTATTTTATTGAAAATTAAGAATCTTAGGGTAGAGTCTACATGACACAGTATGAGACCCTTCTGTACCTGAAATGTTCCACATTTGGTCCTTTTATCCTTCTTCATAATATCACTGTGTTCCTGTTAGCCAGTGAAATGTTCCAGTGTCATTCTCGCCCCCCCCCCCCATGTAATAGTTCTGCGTAAGGACTCTTGTTCTATCTCAAATTTATTATTTTATTTTTTAAAAGATTTTATTAGAAAGATAGGAGGAGAGAGAGAAAGAACCAGACATCACTCTGGTACATGTACTGCTGGGGATTGAACTCAGGACCTCATGCTTGAGAGTCCAGTGCTTTATCCATTGCGCCACCTCCTGGACCACCTATCTCAAATTTATTGTTAACAGATTTCTTTCCTACAAAATGGTACCATTACTGAAAAAACTAGTGAGTAATTTTCTCTGCTATACATGTGTTTAGACTGTTAGGCATATAAGTAGCAGGTATCTCTTCCTGTCTTCTCATAATCTACTCTAACAAGTATTTCTTTCTTTCTTTTTAAATTTTCTTTTTTAAATCTTTATTTGTTGGATAGAGACAGTCAGAAATTGAGAGGGAAGGGGGTGATAGAGAGGGAGAGAGATACCTGTTATTTACTTATTTATTCCCTTTTGTTGCCCTTGTTTTATTTTTGTAGTTGTTGTTGTTATTGATGTTGTCGTTGTTGGCTAGGACAGAGAGAAATGGAGAGAGGAGGGGAAGACAGAGGGGGAGAGAAAGACAGACACCTGCAGACCTGCTTCACCACTTGTGAAGTGACCGCCTGCAGATGGGGAGCCGGGGGCTTGAACTGGGATCCTTAAGCCGGTCTTTGCGCTTTGTGCCACGTGCGCTTACCCCACTGTGCTACCACCAGACGCCTTCCTTCCTTCCTTCCTTCCTTCCTTCCTTCCTTCCTTTCTTTCTTTCTTTCTTTCTTTCTTTCTTTCTTTCTTTCGATTATGTTGTTTATTTTATGAGAGAGACTAGAATATTGCTGAGCTCTGGTTTATGGTGGTATCAATGGCTGACTAACAAGATTTCCTTTTTACTTACTTTTTAAAAATGTATTTTCATTTTTTTATTTGTTGCCACCAGGATTATTGCAAGAGCTCAGTGCCTACATTATGAAACCACTGCTCTCAGCAGCCATATTTTCCTTTTCTTTTTATTTGATAGGCAGAGAAATTGAGAGAAGAGGGGGAGGTAGAGAAGGAGAAAGAGAGGGGTCTGCAGACCTGGCTTCACCCCTTGAGAAGTATCCCCTCTGCAGGTGGGTAGCAGATCCATGAGCATGGTCATGTGTTCTCAGTGGGGTGCATCAGTGCCTGCTCCCTACTCTCCAGTATTTAAAAATAGTTTCCAATGGTCACAGGGGAGATAGTTCATTCTGTAGAGCACATGCCTTATTGTGTATGAGGCCCTGAGTTTGAGCCCAGTATCATGGATGGCACCAGAGGGAGTACCATGGATGGTGGAGTGGTGCTGTGGTGTCTCTCCTCTGTCTCTCTCTGCCTTCTCCCCACCTCCCACAAAAAAAGAGAAGGGAAAAGAAAAATAAGCTTGAGGAGATCTGGTCAACTTTGATGTCCCACATGTGTGAGGCCCTAAGTTTATTCCCCAATGCTGTGGTTTTTGTTGTTGTCTTTTTTTTTTTTTAATTCTTTATTGGGGAATTAATGTTTTACATTCAACAGTAAATATAATAGTTTGTTCATGCATAACATTCCCCAGTTTCCCATTTAACAATACAACCTCCACTATGTCATTTATCATCCTTCATGGACCTGTATTCTCCCCACCCACCCACCCCAGAGTCTTTTACTTGGGTGCAATATGCCAATTCCATTGTTGTCTTTTTAAAAAAATTTATTTTCCCTTTTGTTGTTTTTTATTGTTGTAGTTATTGTGTTATTGTTGTTGTTAGATAGGACAGAGAGAAATGGAGAAAGGAGGGGAAGATAGAGAGGGGAAGAGAAAGACAGACACCTGCAGACCTGCTTCACCACTTGTGAAGCGACTCCTCTGCAGGTGGGGAGCCGGGGGCTCGAACCGGGATCCTTATGCTGATCCTTGTGCTTCACGCCACATGCACTTAACCCGCTGCACTACAGCCCAACTCCCCCCCCCCCCCCCCCCAATGCTGTGTTTTTAAAAACCATTTCTAGTGGTCATTCCAGTTTGTGTCTATTCCTGTCCCTTTCCTTAGCAGTTGGACTTCTTGTCTAGTACTTTCTGTCACCTGCAATTGCACCTCTCTATATGGCTTTCACTCTCATTTCTATTCACTGCTCTCAGTGTCATAGCTCAGTGTCATCCAGTAAGATGAGTTGCTGGGTTAGATCAAAGCTTGGCTTGTAGGCTTACTGGGTTTGATCTAACCCAGCAACACATTTTACTTAACTCCTGAATCTGGTATCTTATTTGATCTTTTTTAATATATATTTTATTTATTTTATTTTTGAGAGAGATGCAGAGAGAGACACACACACAGAGAAAAACACCAGAGCACTGCTTGGTTCTGGCTTATAGAGGTGCGGAGATTGAACCTGGGACTTAGGAGCCTCTGGCATGAGAGACTGTTTGCATAACCATTATGCTATATCTCCCACTTTTATTTGGTCTTATGATAGCTTTTCTTTTCTTCCCCTCTCTTTTCTTCTTTTCCTTCCTTCCTTCTTTCCTTTCTTCTTTCTTTTTTATGGATTTGACTAGGTTATATACTATGGGGATGCACAGGTGGAGAGAGCCGTAGCCAGTTTCCAGGGTCCTAAGATTAGATGCATCCCAGGGTGGAGAGAGAATAACCACAGCCAGTCACTATACAGTTGATCAGAAGAGGTCAGTGGGACACACACATAGGACATCCTTAGCTGGCTCAGTGTCAAGTGTGTGTGCCCTTCCATCCCAATCTTCCAGGAGTATTTATTAAGGTACAAATAACAGGTGGTTATCCATCACACAGTAAATGTCAGAGTACATTTCTAAGTAGGAATATATCAGGGTGAGGGTGCTTAAAACTGCCATAAGGTATTGAGTTTATTCTAGTTGTCCCATGCACAATCTCCAGAACTGCAGGGCAGCAGACATCAGTTATGGGCAATTGCATGTGGCATTCCAACCCTCTACTGCCTGTGGGCAGCATCTGTGAGATATCCAGACTTCACCTTAGAGCAGAATTCTTGTGATAATGAGACACAGCCTGAAAAGTAGGCCTCATGGTATTATTAGTCAAGGAATGTACCTGGTAGACAAACAACAAGCAAAACACGTATGTTGTGAGCATAAGGCAAAGTTACAGGTCAGTAAGATTTCTATTAAGTATCAGGAAGTCTGAGATCAGAAAACTACTTTTGGGAGCTGGGCGGTAGCGCAGCGGGTTAAGCACACATGGTGTGAATTGCAAGGACCGGCCTAAGGATCCCAGTTCGAGCTCCCGGCTCTCTACCTGCAGGGGAGTCGCTTCACAGGTGGTGAAGCAGGTCTGCAGGTGTCTGTCTGTCTCTCCCCCTCTCTGTCTTCCCCTCCTTTCCATTTCTCTCTGTCCTATCCAACAACAGCGACATCAATAACAACAACAATAAAACAACAAGGGCAACAAAAGGGAATAAATAAATATAAAAAAATAAGAATGCTAGAATGGAAATTCTAAAAAAAAAAAAAAAACCTACTTTCAACAATGTACCTTAAGTCAGAGCATAGATGTGAAAGTGCTTCATACATCACTCATTATACAATGTACAAATTAAGTTATTGGCTTTCTGTTACTTAGAAAAACCGAACTTTCCAACACAAGTTGAACAGTATAAAATACAAATTAAGAACTGTGGAGATAGTGAAGTGGTAATGCATAGGACTTGCATGCAAAGACCCTATGTTCTGTCTCATGTACCACCAATAGGCAGAGGTGAGCAGTGCTCTGGTCAAGACAAAACAGATAAATACAAACCAGTGCTATATACCTTACAGTTGAAAGTGGAAAGGTCCACTTTCCTAATATAGTAAATTTCTGTTCCTTTTCTCACAGACAAATGCATCCTGCAATTTTTTCTGTGTTTTGCCCTGCCCTTGATTTATAACGTTTTCTTCTGCTTTCTCCTTTCCTATGTGGTCATATACAATTAGAATTTATCTTTTGAAGGGCTGGGCGATAGCGCAGCAGGTTAAGCACACATGGAGTGAAGCTCAAGGACTAGCATAAGGATTTGGGTTAGAACTGCTGGTGGGAATGTCAATTGGTCCAACCTCTGTGGAGAACAGTCTGGAGAACTCTCAGAAGGCTAGAAATGGACCTACCCTATGACCCTGCAATTCCTCTCCTGGGGATATATCCTAAGGAACTCAACACATCCATCCAAAAAGATCTGTGTACACATAATGTTCTTGGCAGCACAATTTGTAATAGCCAAAACCTGGAAGCAACCCAGGTGTCCAACAGCAGATGAGTGGCTGAGCAAGTTGTGGTATATATACACAATGGAATACTACTCAGCTGTAAAAAATGGTGACTTCACCGTTTTCAGCCGATCTTGGATGGACCTTGAAAAAATCATGTTGAGTGAAATAAGTCAGAAACAGAAGGATGAATATGGGATGATCTCACTCTCAGGCCGAAGTTGAAAAACAAGATCAGAAAAGAAAACACAAGTAGAACCTGAAATGGAATTGGCATATTGCACCAAAGTAAAAGACTCTGGGGTGGGTGGGTGGGTGGGGAGAATACAGGTCCATGAAAGATGATGAATGACATAGTGGGGGTTGTATTGTTAAATGGCAATCTGGGGAATGTTATGCATGTACAAACTATTGTATTTACTGTTGAATGTAAAACATTAATTCCCCAATAAAGAAATCAATTATATATATATATATATAAAAAGGATTTGGGTTAGAGACCCCAGCTTCCCATCTGTAGGGGAGTTGTTTCACAAGTGGTGAAGCAGGTCTGCAGGTGTCTATCTTTCCCCCTCTGTCTTCCCTTCCTCTCTCCATTTCTGTCATATCCAACAATGACAGCAATAACAATAATAACCACAACAATGGTAAAACAACAAGGGAATCAAAAGGGAAAAAAATAGCCTCCTGGAGCAGTGGATTCCACCGAGCCCCAATAATAATCCTGGAGGCAAAAAAAAAAAAGGAAGGGGGAGGGGCCGGACGCTAGCGCAGCCAGTTAAGCACTTGGCACAAAGCTCAAGCACTAGAGTAAGAATCCCAGTTCAAATCCCTGGCTTCCCACCTGCAGGGGGGTCGCTTCACAGGTGGTGAGGCAGGTCTGCAGGTTTCTATCTTTCTCTTCCCCTTTCTGTCTTCCCCTCCTCTCTCCATTTCTCTCTGACCTATTCAACAATGACAGCAGTACAACAAAAATAATAACAACAATGATAAACAACAAGGGGAACAAAGGGGAAAAAATGGCCTCCAGGAGCAGTGGATTCGTAGTGCAGGCATCGAGCCTCAGTGATAACCCTGGAGGAAAAAAAAAGAAAAAATGAATTTATTTTTTGGCAGAGGTTTCAAAAACTATTCTGATTTTCTGGAGGTGATTAAGAGAAATCATTGTGATTGTTGTAAACACACACACACACACACAGCCAAATGAATCAGTAATAGACTGTCCTTTGGCAAAGGTTTCAAAAACTGTATTCTGATTTTCTGTAGGTGATTAAGAGAAATCATTGTGATTGTTGTGAACACACACACACACACACACACACACACAGAGCCAAATGAATTAGTAATAGAATGTCCTTGGGGGGGCGGTAACACAGTGTGTTAAGTGCACGTGGGGCAAAGCTCAAGGACTGGCATAAGGATCTAGGTTCGAGCCCCTGGGTCCTCACCTGCAGGGGAGTCAGGTCCGCAGGTGTCTGTCTTTCTCTCCCTCTCTCTGTCTTCCCCTCCTCTCTCCATTTCTCTGTCCTATCCAACAATGAACGATATCAACAACAATAATAATAACCACAACAAGGCTACAACAACAAGGGCAACAAAAGGGGGGGGATGGCCTCTAGGAGCAGGGGATTCATGGTGCAGGCACAGAGCCCGAGCAATAACCCTGGAGGCAAAAAAAAAAAAAAAGAATGTCCTAATACATTCTTCCCTGCAAGATTAAGGACCTCTTACTTAATAATCTGAACTCATCAATATCCCATTTACTTTTGTCCTGGCTTTTAGAAGCAACTTGCTTCCATCACTATTAGTGCTGGAAGCAGAAGTGATAACTGCTTTTTTCTTTTTGCAGCCTTACAGAATTATTGCTGTGGTCCAGTATGTGAGATAATCATTAATTTCCTTGTTTTCTATCTAAAACATATTAAGTTAATATGTTCCATGTTAGATACTTTGTTTAAAACAACAGTGATTTAAATGGAGCTTGTCTTAACTTTTTAGATTTGTTTTCTTTTTTTTAGATTTATTTTTTAAACTTTTTTTTATATTTCATTTATTAATGAGAAGGTAGAAAGAGAGGAGGGAGTTGGGCGGTGGCGCAGTGGGTTGGGCGCACGTGGCACAAAGCTCAAGGACCGTTGTAGGGATTCCGGTTCAAGCCCCTGGCTCCCCACCTGCAGGGGAGTTGCTTCACAGGCGGTGGGGTAGGTCTGCAGGTGTGTGTCTTTCTCTCCCCCCCCCCCCCCCCGTCTTCCCCATCTCTCTCCGTTTCTCTCTGTGCTATCCAACAACGACAACATTAATGACAACAATAATAACTACAACAATAAAACAACAGGGGCAACAAAAGGGAATAAAAATAAATATTTAAAAAAAAAAAGAGGAAAAGAATCAAACATTATTTGGGATGTGCTGCCAAGGATTGAACTCAGAACTTCATGCTTCAGAGTCCAAGGCTTTTTCCACTATGCCACCTCCTGAACCACAAAACTACACAAAGGTAAAGAGTGAGAGAGAAAACCAGAACATCACTATTGTACCCGTGATGTTAGGGATGGATTGAACTCTGGGCTCTCGCTTCCAAGCTCAGTGTCATACTCATTGCGCCATCTTCTGGGCCCTGGCTAGAATCTGTCTTAAATAAGATTCTTTTTTTTTGTTTGGCCTCCAGGTTTTTTGCTGGGGCTCAGTGCCTGCACTACGAATCCACTGCTCCTGGAGGCCATTTTTTTCCCTTTTGTTGCCCTTGTTTATCATTGTTGTTGTTACTATTGTTATTGCTGTCGTTGTTGGATAGGTCAGAGAGAAACTGAGAGGGGGGGATAGAAAGATGGACACCTCCAGATCTTCTTCACCACTCGTGAAGCGACTTCCCTGCAGATGGGGAACCCAGGCCTCGAACTGGGATCCTTATGCCGGTCCTTGCACTTTGTGCCATATGTGCTTAACCTGCCGCGCTACCGCCTGGCCCTCTTAAATAAGATTCTTTTTGAGTGGCTGGGGAGGCTGCTCAGAGGGTAGAGTTTAGGAGCTGAATGTGTGAGGCCTTGGATTTAATCCCTAGCACTGCATATGTGAGAGTGGATCAGTGCCCAGGCATGTACTTGCTCTCTCCCCACTAAAAAAAATATTTTTTTTTCTGTTGAAACTCATTGGTATGTTGTAAAGATCTTAATGATTTTATTTAATGATTCATGAATAAGACAGCACTTCCTCTAGTAAGTACAAAAGAACTCCGAATGCAGGACTTTTATAGACATAAGGGGTGAGACAAAGAAGTTACAGTAAACTGGTAAAGAAAGGATTATTTGACAAGGTCACTCTCCTCTAGGGCACTGCAGAGGCCTACCAGGCAGATTAGTGCTAACCAAGTAATTCCAGATTGACTGGTTTAGCATTCCTTTCCTGGGAGAGGCTGAAACTGTAATTAATTTAGATATTAAGTCTGTAATTAAGGCAGTGTTAAGTTCGATGAAGAAGGTTAGCATAAGTGACGCCATGTTGTCTTATTGTCTATTTTGCCTGTTACCTTAATTTTTTTGTTACCTTCACTTTTAATTTAATTCTCATGCTTTATTGGTTGGACTATCAATGTATCAACATTTTTCCGTCTTTATTTTTCACAATGCTCCCATCAATTTTTAGAAATTAAGATTTCTCTAAGGAGGCCATCACAGGCTAGAAAAGCAATTTAAATGTTAAAAACCACTAAGCAATGTTTTACTATAGTACTGAGGCCTCACGCATACCTTATACCAACATTCCCAGGCGAACTTTCCCCCCATTTATTTCAAGTAGAGATGAGAAGGGTGAGAGAGTGGGAGAGACAGAGAAGAGCACCACTCCACTATCCATGCAGCTTAGTCCTCAGTGCTGTGCACAGTGGTGCGGTGCTTCCATGTCGGGTTGGAGTTCAAACCCAGGGCTTTGCATGTGGTAAGGTGTTATACTCTGTCTCACAAGCTGTATTCTTGCCCTTAATCAATTTTTTTTTTCAGTTTTCCCAGACACAGAGGGGAACTTCTTCATGAATATTGCCAAGATAGGAAGTGCAATGATAAGCCACAGAAGAGTGGGGTTGGGGTACAGCTGAGGTTGAGGGGTGACAGGATAGAAAGGGACAGTTGCTTTATAAGCATAATGATCCAGAGATATTTGTGGAGTTCTGATATGGCAGTGGGTTATTAAGGGTATATATTTTGATCTAGCTTTTTAGTTGTTGAGAATTCAATCGGAAATAGTAAAATTATACATATGAAACCAGTCACTTTGTGGCCAGGAGGTAGCACAGTGGTAGACTTCTGGACTTAAAGCATAAGGTCTTGAGTTTGATGCCTGGAATAATGTTCTGATCCTCTCTATTGTGAAATATAACTTTTGTGTTAAAAGAAAAAAGTCATTTGGGGGCCCCAATCTCCAGTGCTAACCCTGGTGACGAGACAGGGGGGGGGATTTAGATAAGAGAGGATGGTTTTTGATTAATGGTTAAGATTTAAATAATGAGTAGAAAAAGATACATTCCGGATAATAGCTTAGCATATCAAGACAGATATTAAGCTAAAGTACTTTTTTTTTAAAGTACATTTTTTCCCTTTATTGGGGGATTAATGTTTTATAGTCGATAGTAAATACAATAGTTTGTACATGCATAACATTTATCAATTTTCCCCATAACAATACAACCCCCACTGGGTCCTCTGCCATCATGTTCCAGGACCTGAACCCTCCCCCCACCCACATCAGAGTCTTACTTTGGTGCAATATAAAGTACAATTTTTTTTTTTGCCTCCAATTTTTTTTTTTTTGATCTCCAGGGTTATTGCTGGGACTCGGTGCCTGCACTATAAACCCACTGCTCCTGGAGATCATTTTTCCCCCATTTTGTTGCCCTTGTCATTACCCTTATTGTTATTGTTAATGTTATTGTTGCCATTGCTGTTGTTGTTGGATAGGTCAGAGAGAAATCGAAAGAGGAGGGGAAGTCAGAGAGGGGAGAGAAAGACAGACACCTGCAGACCTGCTTCACCGCCTGTGAAGCGACTCCCCTGCAGGTGAGGATTGGGGGGGGCTGTCCTTACACTTTTCACCATGTGTGCTTAACTCATTGCATTACCACCCGGCCCCCTAATTTTTTAAAAATGTGTATATTTAAAAAACACTAGCCAGACAGATACTCATGTAAACTTGTGAAAAAAAAGGTTAGCCAACCTAAAATTAAACATATATAATACACATACACACACACACACACACACACACACACACACACACACACTTTAACCAGAGCTCTACTCAACTCTAGCTTCTGACTATATTGGGCTTTGAACCTGGAACCTTTGGTGCAACAGGCATGGAGGCCTTTCTGCATAATCACTATGCTATCTCCTTAGTCTTAGAGGAGATACTCTTTTTCTCATTTTTAAATTTTATTTGTTCATTTTTTGGATAGAGACAGAGAAACTGAGTGGGAAGGGGGAGATACAGAGAGAATAAAGAGAAACACCTGTAGTACTACTTTGCCGCTCATGAAGCTGCAGGTGGGGGCTGGGGGGTTGAACCCAAGACTTCCTTGCCTGTAGTTATTAATGTATGTGCTCAACTGAGTGTGCCACCACCCAATCCTGTCAAAAAAATTCTATATATATATATTTGGCTAATAAACATATCTGAAAAATTTCAATCTTAGTAAAAATCAAAGAAATACAAACATAAAAATAAATTGCAGGGGGCCACACGGTAGCGCACTGGGTTAAGGGCACGTGGCACAAAGTGCAAGGACTAATGCAAGGATCCCAGTTCAAACACCTGACTCCCCACCTGCAGTGGGGTCTCTTCACAGGCAGTGAAGCAGGTCTGCAGGTGTCTGTCTTTCTCTCCCCCTCTCTGTTTTCCCCTCCTCTCTCCATTTCTCTCTGTCCTATCCAACAACAACAATAGCAGCAGCAACAATAACGACAACAACAAAGGCAACAAAATGAAAAAAAAAGGCTTCCAGGAGCAGTGGATTCGTAGTGCAGGCACTGAGCCCCTGTGATAACCCTGGAGGCAATCAGTCAGTCAATCAATCAATCAATCAATCAATCGCAGTTTCTGTTTACCTCTAGTTAGTAACTTTGACTTAGAACATCAGAAACTTCTGGGAGTTTTTGGAGGTTGTAGGTTTCCATTTTCCTGACCCTTGTACTCACTCTGTCTTTTTTTTTTTTTTTTTTTTTTGCTCCTGCTTAGATTCTGTCATAATGAATGGGTCCGGTATGGCAGATACACCACCCAGTGTGAAATCCAAAGAGGACCAGGAAATAAATGGACATGATGAGAAAGAAAATCCATTTGCTGAGTACATGTGGATGGAGAACGAAGAGGATTTCGACAGACAGGTAAAGAAACATAGAAGGTGGGACAGCGCACATAATACTAAGTGCAAGGACCTGCACAAGGATCTGGGTTCAAGTCCCTTCTCCCCGCCTGCAGGTGGGAAGCTTTGCAATTGGCGAAGCAGGTCTGCAGGTTTCTGTCTTTCTCTCCTCCTCTCTATCTCCCGGTTCTCTCTCAATTTCTCTCTGTCCTATCCAATAAAGTGGGGGGGAATGGCTGCCAGCAGCCCCACTGTGCCCTGGAAGCAAAAAAAAAAAAAGAAAGAGAAGAGACATAGAAAAGGTGGTGGCGCACCTGGTTGAGCGCACATGTTAGAATGTGCAAGAACCCAGGTTCGAGCTCCCAGTCCCCACCTGCAGGGGGAAAGCTTCACAAGTAGTGAAGCAGTGCTGCAGGTGTCTCTCTGTTTCTCTCCCTCTCTATTAACCCCTTCCCTCTCAATTTCTGGCTGTCTCTATCCAATAAACAAATAAAGACAATAAAAAAAATTAAAAAAAAAAAGAAACATAGGAGACCAGTGATCCACACAGCTTAGTAGTTACACTATTTTATTATCAATCTGTCACAAAGGAAATGGATTCACTGGTTTTAAAATTAAATAAAAAGAAATGGAAGCCTAGACTGACCAAGAAGCATCTTTGGTAACAGGCCATAGACAGTATCTTAGAGGGAGATACTGATATTTTTCTATCACTGTGATTAAAAGAGAATCTAATGTTGTGGTGATTTGGCATAGAGTTTTGGGAGATAGCCACTGTGTACTGGCAAGCTATCCTTGAGATAGAGAAGTATGCTAGATAGAGGAGGCTAGGCTGCTGCTATTCAGTTCCAGCAGTAATTCACTGTAGTGTATCTCAGTGACATTAGTGGCCTGGGGTAGGCATTGCAAGGAAACAAATGATCCTTTGACCACAGGTCCTTTCCACAGTGCTCCTTTGCCGGCTGAGGAAGCTGAGGGTAACTGAAAGTCTAGCAGTCATCAAAGGGAAGGGACCAAAAAAAGGCCAAGGATAGGCACTTCTGTTTAGTGATACCAAAGCACTAACACCCCTGTTATGTGGTAAATAATATAGTGTCTGACTAAATCCACCAAGCAGGGCTGAAAATGTGACTTTAACTGAACAGCTTAGCATCCTGGAAAGAAGGAAACAAGCTTAGAAGGATATGGTATGTCTGTGTATGACTATCCCTGTGTTTATGTCACCATTTTCACGAATTGAGCCAGTGGATAAAGGAAGAGTTAGTAAGAGGGAACATGTGGATATGCTCTGGGCAAAGGTAAAATATCTTGAAAATATAACTTGGAATGTTGAACCTCCATTACATTATTATTGTTGTTGTTATTATTATTACTGCAGAATCATGGGTCTGTATATGTGCAATTTCACCACTTCCAGGCCAACTTTTCAGTTCTGATTGGGGGGGTCAGGAAGACAGGGACCACAGCACTGCTGTGACCCCCAATGCCATGGCACTCCCAAGTGGTGCTGGGACTTGAGCGCATACCACACATATGACAAGGACAAACATAGATACCTAGTTAGTTATATCTCTGGTCCTTGAAATACTATTTTTAAAGTCTTCCTACCAGTGATTTTTCATTTGAATTCATAATGTTAACTATATGGGCTAACATGGGTGATTATTTTGCTTGACCTCCGCACCCCGACCCCAACTCTCTGTGGCTCTATAGGTGAGCTATTTGAATCTGTTACCAGGCAACCAGCAGGAAAGGCCTGATAAATGTAAAGCAGGAGGCTTGTTAAAATTACAGTTAAGTTTGCAGAATGCACTATACTCTTTTCTAAGAGTTAACAATGTCTGTAAAGAGATGAAGTCATTCATATATATATATATATATATATATATATATATATATGTATATATGGTTTCAGTTTAGGGTTTAATTTAGTTTAGTTTTTTTTTTAATAGTCATGTTATTTCTTCTTATTTGGAGAGATTTTTATGTTGATGATGTCATTTTTAATAGTATGCCAAAAATGTTTGTTCATATCTTTCTAAGGTTCTGAAAGTATTATTAATCCTCTAGAGGCCCCATTGCCAGAAAAATGGGCCAGAAACTGAATTTATTTTGATTTAATCCCCACAATACATGCAGTGATCTAGTTACATAGTTTCTGTACCTTTTTTTTTTTTTTTTTTTAAGACTTTATTTATTAACAGAGGTGAAAGGGGGCAGGGAGAAAACAGCAAACACCATCACCATAACCAGAGCACCACTCTGGAACATGAGATGCCTGGTATTAAACTTGGGGCTTCATGCTTCCAAGTTCAGCATCCTATTCACTGCACCACCTCCCAAGCCTTCCTGTACTTTTTTCTTAATATATATATTTTTTATATATATATATATATATATATATATATTTTTTTTTTTAATTTAAAAAGAGATGCTTTTCAACAAAACTGCAGGGGCAAAAATGGAGGCTAGGAAGTGGCTCACCTGGTAGAGTGCACACTTTGCCATGCAGGAGGACCTCAGGTCCCACCCCCTGGTACCACATAGGAGTACCTACACCAGGCGAAGCTGCATAAGCTGTGGAGTAGTGCTGTGGTGTCTCTCCTCTCTTTGATCCGTGCCCTTTCTCTGTTTGAAATTAAAGAGAGAAAAACGAGTTCAGTGAAATTGGTGAAATCTCAGAGGCATATGCGTTCAAAACGAACACAAACAAGCAGAAATAACAACAGGACTGGGAAACAAATTTCAAACTCTAAAATAATTTTCTCTATGGACTATATAAATGAAAAGGCAAACGACAACTGTATCACATGATAGAGGCAGTAGAAGATCTATAGAGACCTGACATCTTACTGTATTAAATGATTGCCTCATCTCACCGTTGATGGAACTGTGTTGGCAAAAAGTTTTTAAAATTACATTTTTCTCCTGCCTGTCATTAGAAGCATCTTAATTTTTAGTAGATCATATACAAGTGGATTCTTAATTGCAGAGTGATGACCTCTGAAAGAAAGAGGTAGAGGACAGGGGGAGATAGCATGACAGTTAGGCAAGAAGTCTCATGCCTGAAGCTCTGAAGTGCCAGTTTCAATCCTCTGTATCACCATAAGGCAGATTTCTGGTGAGTGGGGGCGGGGAGGGATAGGTAGAGAGAAAACTAGAAGGGTGAGTCCCAGTGGGACAGGGAGTCTGAGGCCCTCACCTTACATGCTAGGTGGAGGAGGAACTGCAGGAGCAAGACTTCTTGGACCGCTGCTTCCAGGAGATGCTGGATGAAGAAGACCAAGAGTGGTTTATTCCTGCACGAGACCTACCCCAAGCCATGGGACAGTTGCAACAACAGTTAAATGGCCTATCCGTCAGTGATGGTCATGATTCTGAAGATATTTTGGTAAGAGCCATAGCCTAGTGTGCCATAGTGAGGACCGTGTGGGTTTAGGAGTCAGACTTAGCTATCTGGTCCTGTGATCTTGGGAATCCTCTGAACTAGTTTCTTCACTCATCAGGTAGTAAGAGGGTACAGTGAAGTGGCATTGCACTTCATAAGACCCTGAAAACTATCACTGAGCATCACCAATTTTCACTTTTCCCAATGGGCTTTGCAGAGTAGAATTGAGGTTAAAGATAAAGAAATTGGCTAGGGAAATACCCCAAGTAGTATATCACAGGACTTGCATGTCTGAGGCTCCCTGTTAGATCTGTGGCATCACAGTTTCCAGAGAGGTACTCAGACTTCCCTCTTTTCTTCTTCATGTGAGACTCTCATTTATTTATTTATTAAATACTTACTTTTTATTATTTGATTGGATTGAGAGGGAAGGGGGAGATAGGGAAAGAGAAAGAGACACCTGTTTCACCAGTCATGAAGCCTCCTCACTGCAGGTGGAGACTGGGGGTGGGAACCCAGGTCCTTATAGATAACATGTGCACTCTACCCAGTGCTCCACTGCTTGGTTCCTCTCATATGACTTATTTGTTTATTTATTTTTGATATTTTATTTATTCATGAAGAAGATACAGAGAGAGAGAGAGAGAGAGAGAGAGAGAAAGAACCAGACATCATTCTGGTACATGTGCTACCGGGGATTGAACTCAGGACCTCACATTTGAGAGTCCTGTGCTTTCTCTGCTGTGCCACTTCCTGGACCACATCTCATGATTTAAATAACAAAATATATATTATCTAATTTGAACACAGAAGTTCAGTTCTAAGTTATCATTTGTTACTGTTTTTTTTTTCCTCCACTATCCTTCATCTGTTTGTGGTTATGCATGATGCTATTAGGAAAAAAAAAAAAAAACAACTATCTGGAGCTGGCAGAATGGCTTACTTGGATAACATACTACTTTGCCATGTATATAACCCACACTTGAGCCTGGCCACCAGTGTATTGAAAAAAAGCTTCAATGTTGTTTCTCTCCCTCACTCCCTCCATTTCTACCTTAAAAAACAAAAATGAAGGCAAATAAGCAAACAAAAACTGCCTGTTGGGGTAGGAGATAGCTTACATGGTGGGGGTGTGTGTGTGTCTTGTTGTGCACACAACCTGGGTTTGAGTCAGCACCATATAGGAATGCTGTGGCAGTAAGGAGAAACACCAGTGCTGTGGTATCTGTCCCTCTCTGTTCCTCTTCTGTTTTAATTTTTTATTTTTATTTATTTATTGGGTAGAGACAACTAGACATTGAGAGAGAAGGGGGAGATAGAGAGGGAGAGAGATGTAGGCACCTGCATCCCTGCTTCATCACTTGCAAAGCTTTTTCCCTGCAGGTGGGAACTGGGGGCTCAAACACGGGTCCTTGCACATGGTAAAGTGTGCTCAGTCAGGTGTGCCACCACCTGGCCCTCCCTCTGCTTCTCTATCTGAAAGAGAATGAAAAAAACCCATACACAAAAGGAGAAAGAAAGTGGGCCAGGCAGTAGCGCACATAGTACAGAGTGTAAGAAGCCCAGTTCAAGCCCCGAGCTCCCCACCTGCAGGGGGGTCGCTTCACAAGTAGTGAAGCAGGTCTGCCAGTCTCTGTCTGTCTCTCCTCCTATTTTCCTGTCCTCTCTCAATTTCTCTTTGTCCTATCTAATTAAAAAAATGGGGGGGGGGGAAATGGCCTCCAGGAGCAGTGGATTCGTAGTGCTGTCACCGAGCCCCAGCAATAACCCTGGAGTCAAAAATCAAAATAAACAAAAAGAAAAAAAAGGGAAAAAAAATTTTCTTCATGTACATTTTGGAAGGAATATAACTCCTAAGAGGTCTTTCCTATTTTAAATGAGAAAACCTGATGACTCTACTTCCATGTTTACTTTGAGAATTCCATGAGTGAAATAGTTCTCACATAGCTCATGTTCTGAAAGATTGTGTGTACCCTGCAGCTTGCCAAGATTTTAAATAGTCACAAGAGGCTAAAAAGTGAGAGTGAGAGGGTTCAGAAAGATTTTTTTAAAGTGGTGAGAATTATGGTAACCAAATTAGTTTAATGGAATTTTCTGCTTTTCATTGAGTTAAAGTGCTCTTGAATTGAAAATTTCTCTTTGGAGCTGACCTCTTGGCACAGGACTGTAAGGCATTAAGGAGAAAAGAGATTGGTCAGGGCCTCATATGTCAGGAACCATTGAGTGCAGCTTAGCTGGTAGCCCAAGTTGCAAGGAACTCTCATACATATATTTTTCAGGTTGAGAGGAAGTTACTGGTAATAATGGAAGCATGGGGCCGGGTAGTGGTACACCTGGTTGAACACACACAAAGTACAAGGACCTAGGTTCAAGCCACTGGTTCCTACCTTCAGGGGGGGAAGCTTCACTAGAGGTGAAGCAATGCTGCAAGTCTCTCTCTCTCTCTCTCTCTCTCTCCCCCCCCCTTCACTGTCAATTTTTCTGTCTCTGTCTAAATAAATAAAGGAAGCAGAGATAAAGTTTCAATGTGCAGCTTGGGATTCACTATCTCTTGATTCTTATTTCAGAGCAAAAGTAACCTGAACCCAGATGCCAAGGAATTTATTCCAGGAGTGAAGTACTGAGCTGACAGAAGGCTTTGAGGAGGACTTGTATCTCTCCACATCTGGGGACAGCACTACACAAAAAGGCGAGGGGTGGGACAAGGGGAACAGAGGTTTAACTTGATACTGTGACTGCAGGAACTGATGTACACAGTCTTACTCTTCAGACTTCTGAGCATTTTCCTTGGGTTCCATTGACTTTCATTTGGGGCAGTTTGTTGTTATTGATGATGTTGTTATTATTATTATTATTATTTTCTGCAGCAGCAGTTCGAGATGAGGCATTAGCAGTCATCCTCCCAGCTTCATCAGGACTGTTACTGTGTTTTTGTTTTGTTATTAATTTGTTACCTGAGAAAAACGTGGGTCTTTAAGAGATGTTCTGCTCACTCTGTACCAAAGGCAGTGAACACGTGAAGAACTATGTGCTGAGTCTGTTAAACTGACTGGGAAAGGGGGCAGGTGGACAAAACAGGTAGAAAGCAGAAATATTCAGCTCAGCTCCTTCCCTGGAGGTTTCTTGCAGTTAGCTAAGATGGCCAGTGCCCTGCCAGGCTCATGTACCCTATCCCTACCTTGAATACCAGCCAGGAAAACAGACTTAAAGAGCATTAGTTATGCCAGAGTGATGTACTTGTTCTCTCTTTGTCCCCTGGCCCTAAATAAATAAATAAATAAAAATGTATGGTTACCAAAGGTGTGTGAGAGGCATGCTGTGCTGGCCATTGGCCTGAGCGTGGAAAAATCATTTTCGAATTGTTCATTGTTTTAAGTTTATTTTGACTTTTTTCTTCCAGTTCCATGAACACTTATTTGTTCTGGAATCTTAACTCCTTTGGAAAGGTTTATACACTTTGGCAAATAAATCCATTTTCCAGGGTACTAGCAAGAAGCTCAGTTTAGTTTGAATGCTTCCCCCCACCTTATGGAATAATGCAAAAGGAGTTTATACAAGTGAGTTTCATCTGACCTAGGTGGCTGGTACCCACTGGACAGTTTGAGCAATTATAGAATTTTGGTGTTCTCACACCTAGTTATGCAGGTTCTCCTGATCCCCCTCTCTCTGAGTGAATTCCTTTTTGTTTCCTGCCTATAAGTCGGTGGAAATTTTTTGTTGATAGTCATCAGGAACAAAATCAAGTGCCAGGAGTTGTGATATAGGTAGCAGAGCCAGGTTGAAAAGAGAGCACACCCAAAGCTGGCCATTCTCCCAGAATGAGGACTTGCAGAGACCCAAGGAGAACACAGGCTGCTGGATGGCAGCTGCTGTTGCCTAGCAGGGTAAGGTCATATAACTTGAAACAAACCTCTATAAATTCAGATGTAGGACAAAGGTCGGATGGTAAGGCCTAGGGTTAGAAAACCTTAAGAATTCTTAGGGTGGGGGAAAGATAGCATAATGGTTATGCAAACAGACTCTCATACCTGAGGATCTGAGGTTCCAGGTTCAATCCCCTGTCCCATCATAATCCAAAGGTGAGTAGCGCTCTGGTTTAAAAAAAAAAAAAAGTTAAAATAAGAATTCCTGTTTTCTCCTGAATTCCTTGTTAATTTTTTTTAATGACCACTGACTGAAGTCAGATTGAAAATACAAACCTATATCTTTCCATCATTTGATCTATGGGAAGACATTATTTGAAGTGACCTTTACTAGGTCACATGTCCTAGGGAGAGTAATTTAGGGAGCTTGCAGTATTGCTTATATCATGTGCACATTAATTCCCAAAGCCTCTACCTCATGAGAATGGGACTTCTTTTTTTCTTTTTCTTTTCCCTTTTGTTGCCCTTTTGTTGTTGTTGTTGTTTTTGTAGTTATTATTGTTGTTACTGATGTTGTCTTTGTTAGGACAGAGAGATGGAAGGAGGGGAAGACAGAGAGGAGAGAAAAATAGACTGCTTCACTGCCTGTGAAGCGACTGGGATCCTTAGGCCAGTCCTTGCGCTTTATGCCATGTGCACTTCACGCCACGTGCGCTTGACCCACTGCGCTACCACCCAACTCCTGAGAATGGGACTTCTAACTTATTTTCAGAAGGGACTGTAAAGCTGCTAATAAACTTTATTTTAGCTGCAACTGGGGTGGTAACTTCTAGTGAGGAGAGTCCTTGAAAGTGCAGAAATAGTAGAAGTCCTCCTGGGGCATCCTTTCCTCCTTCAGTATGCATTAGCTTATGGAAACTTAGGATTCTGAAGATTGTAGATGGATTGGAACTGCAAAAGTAGACATTTTCTAGACTGTGGGTGTTTCCAGTACAAAGACTACATGCAGAGGATTTTTGTTTGGTTCCTCATCTGAGAAGTCCTGGAGGATCCGAATCAAGCTGTCTCTTGTCCTGAAGTGGGCTTGCTCTTCTGGCATGAAGATAAGCTAACATGTAAGGAACAGGGGAAGGAGGCCTGGCTCTCTTTCTTTCTTTTCTAATTTCTAACCAAGACACATACTTGGAAGTAAAATATCAAAATCAGTTGGGAGGCCTACTCTGCATGTTGTCCTAAGATGCACACCTGGGGTTGGCCTGTCTTCTATTGTGCATTTGGGATGTTAGTCTTCAAAATTATAACGCTTATTTGGTCAGAAATAAGACCTGCTGGATAAACAGGAGAACTTCATGACTGGTCTCTCCAGGCCTGTTCAGAGTGTTCTGACTCTAGGAAGCAGTTAGCTGCGTGACCAATGAGGAAGCTCCAGTGGTTCCTTTTGTAGCCCAACTCTTCATCTGTTGGGTTGTTGGAAAAGTCACGACACATTTTTGTATAGAAAAAAAAAAAAAGACCAGAAAAATAACATCATGACTTTTCTGACAACCCATTATTTTATGTGGTGAGGTACAAGTCCGGTTTTCACCGAGATCATAGGTTCAGCTTTAGAGCTTGCCAACTTAGCAGAGAAATGCACATATGTCCCGTTGGACCATCACTAAGGAAAGGTTGGGAGCCTATGTCTATCTCAAGTTTTCCTCATGGACAGTTCTGGGTACAAGCCAGGCTGGACAACTTTATCCTTTATTGGAAAGACTGGCATTTTGAAAAAATGGTCAGGTGATTTTGAATTTAAAACATTATTCTGTCTGGACTTTTTTTTTTTTTTTTCTTCAAAGCATCAGTTTGAGACTGTATAGGAAGAAAAGGTTTATTTTAACTGTTACAAGTTCTGGCTGGTTCCAGCATTAGTCTATTACTGATTGATTTCTAATTTTTGTGATTTTCTTAAAGATAAAAATTATTTTCTCTATTATCCTTAAAGGAGAAACAAACCATAAGGAAATGCCTTTTCAGTTTCTAAAGTCCTTTGAACTGCAAAAACAAACAAACAAACAAACAAACAAACAAAAAACCTTGATATGCAGCCTTGAGTCTTTGGGCCACTTTCTGACTGCAGTGGTTGACTTGCAGATTAAATGAGGTCAAAACATTAAAAAAAAGAAAAAGAAAAGAAAACTTGTAAAGTCAAGTCTCTAGTAGGGCTCCCTTTAAGACTACAAGGCTACCTGTGGCTTAGAAAACAGTAAAATAAAAATACTAAGATTTTTTTTTAACTTAAGTATTACTGTAATGTCAGTTTTGTCTTGATTTTATAGAATTAAGGAAGGAAGCCAAGAAGTATCCTGACAGTTTATGCATATTAGAGAGGAAAGTTGTGTGAAGTAGCCAAGGGGGTATCCAGGTGGTGGCACATCTGGCTGAGCGCACACATTACAGTGCACAAGGACCCAGGTTCAAGCCCCTGGTCCCCACCTGCGGGGGAAAGCTTTATAAGTGGTGAAGCAGGGCTGTAGGTGTCTCTCTGCCCCTCTCCCTCTCTATCTTCCCCTTCCATCTCAATTTCTCTCTGTCTCTATCCAATACTAAATAAATAAATAAATAAATAAATAAAGCCAAGGGAAGTAGCTTGATGGAATCCTTTTGCTTTAGTACTGCTGCATACCCCATGCAGAAACGTCAAGAGTCCAGGAGTCCACTCTACTGTGATCATAGGGGGCAAATTCTCTGATAAAATTCCCAGCATCAGAGATCAGTATTTCTTGGTTTAGGTGATTCTAAGGCATGGAAACAGGCAGAGAGACCAAGACTTGATGATGGCCACCTATTGGGAAAGACTCTTTATCTTTACCTGGTTTGATGGAGGGAACTGAATTGATCCGATGTGTGCTAGGGACCTTGATCTCCTCTACCTTTTCCACAGTCCCTCTGTGGTGCACAGAGTACTTTCTACAGCCATTGCTCTGCTGTCTTGTGAATGTTATCCAGAGACTTGGATAGTCACAATTTGACCGTTTGTTTTTTTTTTTTTTTCTCTGTTTCAATTTTCTGTTTCTCCTATCATGACATTACAATTGGTTACAAGGAACAGGAGAAGAAGACAGCCAAGAAAACATTCAAAGGCCCTATTTTCTACCTGAGCTTTTGCCCTCACCACTTAAGTCTCTAATGTTGTTCCTAGTCAATTTAGATTTTTGTTTGTTTTATCTTTATTTCTTTGTTTTTTTGGGGGGTCATAAGAATAGGACAGCTTAGTATTATTATTATTATCTGAGTATTGTTTTCTACTGGGTGTCAGCCAAGGATTCGCCACCATTCACCAATGCGACAGAAGAGAAATTTGCACAAGTTTTACTTCAAAAGAAGTTTAAGTTTTATTGTTACTAGGAGTCTCCTCAAAGAATTGCTGAACTTTCTTCTCCAGTCTTACCTTTGTAGAGGCTACTTTTTACAAAAAAAAAAAAAAAATAGAAGAAGTTGGGATATAGCTCAATGGTAAAGTACATGCTTCTCATATCCCTGTGTTCAATCCCCCGTTCCAAAAATTTAATACAATTTAAAAGTGAAGAAATAGTATAGGGTACTTTATACTTAGAAGGACAAAAACAACTCTTGAGACAGTAGTAAAATGTTTACTGTGAAGTGGTACGATGTTTTTGCTCTAATTCAGTAGTGCTGACTGATCCTGACCTGCTAATTGTGGTCTATGATGCTCGATGGTTTGGAAGCCGGTGTTTTTTTTTTTTTTTTTCTTTTAAAACAAATCTATTGAGGTATATTTACATGTGATAAATCCACTCATTTCAGTCATACAGTTTAGTGGTTTTATTCATAACTTCTTTAAGTCATGCAGTCATAATTCTGATTCAGTTTTGGAACATTTTCATCCCCCTTCTCCTTACCCCAATATACTCCTTCATGTCTATTTGCATAATCCCTGTACCCAGTTCTCAGCAACCAATAAACTTCCTGTGTCTATAAATTTATCTTTTTTGGACATCGTATTAATGGAATCACATACTAGTGGTCTGGTCCCTGGTATTTTTTTTTTGTTTTCTACAAGAGTTATTGCTGGGGCTCTGAGCATGCAAGATCCATTGTTCACAGTGGTTCCTTTTCCCCCTCTCAGATGGTGAGACAGAGACAAAGGAGGATAGACACTATAGCACTGTTCCACCACTCATTAAGCTTCCTCCATGCCACTGCTTGCATGTGGTAGCCAGTGACTTGAATCCAGGTCTTCATGCATACTAACGTCTACACTGTGCTGGGTGAGCTGTCTTCTGGCCCTTCTCTGGCCTTTTTCACTTTGAGTATTTTTGAGGTTCATTCTTGATGTAACTTGTGATAGTAATTTGTTCTTTTTGTTGTTGGATTATATTCCGCTGGTGGGTATATACAACATCAGCTTGTTAGCAGGGAGTCTTTTAAACTTAAATTTCAGTCCCCTCTGCAGTCTAAAATGGAACCCTCAGAATATAAGGCTCATAGGGGAGGTTGCTTATCAAAACCAGTTTTGTTGACAGAAGTTCCACATGTTGGAATCTGAACTGCTGCAGGGAAGGTTAATAAATTTGCAACTTCCTTTGTATGAGGAACCTTTGTGCTGTCAACTCATTTGAAGCATCTTATAAAAGTATGAATGTGTATCTGAGTAAACAAGAAAGTGAAACCATGTTGGATGCCTTTTTCCTTCCTGACCAAACTTAATAAACACAGCATCATCTCCATTACAAAGCTGAACTTGTTTTAAGGATGGTGATGCCCTTGTGGATGGCTCTGGAGGGAAGACCAGCAGGGCATGTTGAGAAGAGAAGGGAGCTAGAGCTTGGGAAAGAAGAGGGTCTATGCATGGCCCACCCACCCATCTGCTGGAGTGGGAGAAATGCTGATGGTGCCCTGGAAGACTGGCACCTGCAGCAGACCCAGGTCTTGATTCTCACCCCTGCCCCCCAACTTCACAAGTGTCTATAAAGACTGCTCTTTCTTACGTAACCATTGCCTGATAGTTATTATTACTTCTTATGCGGGGGGTTGGACTTTAATGTTGAAGGAAAATTTTTTCTATGTGTATGTTACTTTTTAAAAAAATTTGCTACACAAACCAAATGGCAGCTGTTGAAAATCTCAATAAAATGCATTTGCTGAAAGTGGTATCTTTTTTCTTTTCTTTTTTTCTGCATTGGATCATGATGTTCATTGTATGTCCCTACCTGCAAGGAGAAAGCTTCACAAGTGGTGAAGCAGGGCTGCAGGTATCTGTCTTTTCTCCCTGTCACCCCTCCCCTCTCGATTTCTGATTGCCTTTATCCAATAAATGAATAAAGAAAACAAACAAAAAAATTTTTTAAAGAAACACTTGCAACACTACTTCACCACTTGTGAAATTTAACTGGAGGTTTGAACCCAAATCCTTGTGCTTGGTAATAATCTGTGTGCTTAGCCAGGTGCACTACTGCCTGGCCCCAGTTTGGTAGTTTAACCTATCTTGAATCTCCCAATGATTCTGAGAGTTATCACATGTAAAAAGATCATGGTATCAGACCTCAAGTTCAATTCCAGGCACTGCATATGCCAGGTGATGTGGTTCTCTCATTTTTAAAAAAATATTTATTAATGAGAAAAATAGAACCAGACATCACTCTGGTACATGTGCTGCCAGGAACTGAACTCAGGACCTCATCCTTGAGAGTCCAATGCTTTATCCACTGCACCACCTCCTGGACCACTCATGTAATAAATGATAGAACTCAGGTCGGCAAGATAGCTCCCCTGGAAGTGTGCCTTTCTGCTTTGTCATGCATGTGACCCAGGTTTGAGCTAGCTTTCACCACACTGGAAGAAGTTTCAGTGCTGCGATTATCTTCCCCTCTGTCCCTTTGTCACTGTCTCTGTTTGAAAAAGTTGTCCTGGAGTGGTGAAACCCTAGCAGTGATCACCTCCCCTCCAAAAAAAAAAAAAAAAAGGTAGCACTAAAACAAAATCCATGGGCAATGGTGAGTGATGTGCAGACATCACAGAGAGGGAAGAAACTGTATTCACATGATAACTGTCCTGTACACATTTTTCTTAGATTACATTTTTTTTTATTGTTGAAACAGAATGAGAAGGAAGAGACAGACACCTGCAGCCCTACTTTACCACTTGTGAAGCTTTCCTCCTGCAGGTGGGGACCAGGAGCTTGAACCTGGGTCCTTATGCACTGTGATGTGTGTGCTTAACCCAGTGTGCCACTGCCTAGCCCCTTGACATTTTTCATAATGAAATGATTTGGAGAGGAAGGATGATGTCCATGTACTGGAGAACATAAGTTAGTATTTTTTTTTCTTTTGTTCCAGTTTCTAGGGCTGGGTGCTTTATGATGGATACATGAGAGCCTAGGTTCGAATCCTAGAACCACATGTAGCTCCACAAATGGTAGAGCAGTGCTGTGATGTTTTCCCCTTTAAAATAAAAAGAATGATAGCCAGCCTGGGGGCCAGTGGAGTCTCATACATGCAAAGCCCTGGTGTATATATATGTGTACGTATATGTACCAAAGCAAAACCAAACCTCTAAAGCTCGTTAATAAACAGTATTATTGGAACTATGCTATACAGCAAAGGGACCTCTACTCTATCCTTGTTCTCTTTGCAAGCTCTTTATCAGGTGATGTGCTAGGGATTTGCTCAGGGCTGGCTGAACTCTGGTTCAGGCCATAGCTGGATGTGATCAGAGCTGCTACTATATACCATGAACATGACACCATATCTAACTTAGGAAGTGAGTACCCAAGACCCCTTTGGAGGGTTAACTAGAGTGTAGAAGCTGCTGGGTAGCACTCAAGTGCAGATCCAGGGCCTCTGCAGCAGAAACTAACCGAATTATTTAGTAGAAACAAAAACTCCTCAGGGAGGTGCTCAGGAGGTAAGTACAGGATATGGATACAAGAAGTTCCAGATTTAACCCCTGGCTCTGCATCTGTGTGAGCAGTGCTCTAATCTCTCACAAACACATCTTTAAAAAAACCAAAAGAGAAATGCAAATTCCCCATCTCATACTTTACATACTGAGTCAGATATGGAAAGACAATGGAAATCTGTGTTAAAACTACATTAAACCGATTCACTGGTATCCAAGGTCTGACTGAAGCTTTCTAACAGCTAACACCAGACACCTGTAGAGGCAGCTACTGTTTAAGTCAACTCTTCAGTTGTCACCAGAACTATCAGGAGAGGGTATAATCAACCTGAAGGCAAGATTTTATACAGAAAAGAAAAAATGGTTCTACTGTAAATGGTCAGGCAGGGACTGTGATTGACTTTGACAGAAGAAAACCGTGGTCACAAGTCTAACTAGCAGCCACGGCTAATGTGTGTACCAGAGATTAATTATCTGCCCAAGGGTGTGGGGAGCAGACTACAGACCACAGGTCAAGCACCTGAGCTGGGACATTAAATCTCAGGCTGAAACCATCTGGAATACCAGCTGGCAGGGGCAAGGCAGACGCATACTACAAGCATGCCTGATACACAATTCAGTTGGAGAGTGGGTAAAGTGTATATATATATATATTTTTAATTTAAAGGAAAAGGAGAAAAAGCCCTCTACCTCCCAGCACCCAATATCCACATGGTCAGGAGACAGTGAAGCCAGGGCCACCCCCTAAGAAAAGGTGTGGGAGTAGAAGGCCATTGCACTGAGACTGTAGTCCATGGGAAGCAGGTAGCCAGCGTGCCTGGCCCCAAGGCTGGCTGCACCCAGGGCAGAGGAGTGATGCAGCTTCATCAAGGTGAAACGAGAGAAGGAGTTAGGAGCTTGGGTCTCCCTGCCCTTGGTCAGCGACAAAAGGAAACCTGGAAGGAAAGAACACAGGATGGAGATGAGAGGAGCCCAGCAGCCTGTGCTGGAGACCAGGGAGGAAGCGAGGGTGAAAAGGGAAGAGGCCCAGCCCATGAGGCATGGTGGTGGAGGTCCCAGAGGGGCTCATGGACTACCATGGTGATGCCTAAGTACGGGGTAACAGCTGTGGGATGCTGGAGCCATGAGGACACCAGGAGAGTAACGGGTCCTTAAGTGACTACAAACTAACAGGAATTACACAGCTCCATTCCTTTCCTTCTGGCTAGAATTGTGCTGACTAAGGATGCCAACACATGCTGGGAAGAGAGCTCTGACCTTAAGTTAGATTTGCCTTGAATTTTACTTTTAAAAAAATTATTATTGGATAGAGACAGAGGAACTGAGAGGGGAGAGACAGCTACAGCCCTGCTTCACCACTTGTGAAGCTTACCTCTGCAGGTGGGGATGGGAGTTTGAGCCTGGGTCCTTGTGCACTGTAATGTGAACACTTAACCAGGTGTGCCACCACCTGGCCCTCAAATTTTACTTTTTAAAAATTTTTGTTTTTATGAGAAAAAGGTCAGAGCACCTGGCATAAGTGCTACCAGGGATCAAAGCTGGGACCTCAAGCATGGAAGTCCTGCATTCTAGCTCTGGGCTATCTCCCCATCTTCATTTTTACAAGCGGTGCTTATTTAATTATATAATTTTGGCAGGGGAAGGGAATCAAACCACTTTATTGAGGGAATTTAGGAAGAGAACCCAAGGGCTGGAAGAGTGATTCCATGTCCTGGGCACCACTGGGATCTCCCAGACGCAGACTTAATGTATCTTTTAAAGAATTTTTTAAAAAGAATTCAAGGAAGTGGGTAGGGCATGGTAAAAAGCCATCTGGTAGAGTGAAGCTCTGGTGACCTTGGCCTTGGGGATCTGTGGTCTATCCAGGGCTCAGGACTCCAGTTCCAAGTTCTTCCTTGGGCACGTAGCCTTTCTGCTCGACCTCCTTTCCAACCCTGCTCTTGGTCCATGCCAAGTCCTTCTCCCACCCAGCCCTCACTTACCATCCTTCAGCAACTCCCAGCTCTTCCATACTGAGCCCACACACAGGATGGGGAGGCCAGTGTCCCCTTGGAACAAGACCTAAGCAGACAGCAAAGAAGGACATTGGAGGCAACCAAGCTCTTCCATGCCAAAACGGGTAGCCTTTGAGGACTACCCCTATCTCAGTTACACTCCCTCCAGCCAAGAACCAGAAGGTAGACTCAAAGGCAAAAGGGAAGAGAATATAGAGATTCATAAAGAGAAGGGAACAGAAGAGAAAGAGTTAAGTAACACTACCAAGGAAAGAGAGAGGAAGGAGAAGGGAGAGAAATAGGATTAAAAGAGGATAGCACATCTATAACACTGAAGAATCCACTACAAGTAAATCACTGGACCAAAGAGCTTTTTTGCATTGTGGATGAGGAACGGAAAGTTTCTCAGGCCCTGAGTTGATTTAATACAGTCAACACTGTTTGAAGGGACAGTCGCACCACAGCAGCAACTAGATTTGCCTTCCAACTCAATTTACCGGGTCGATCTCAGGCAACACTGCCATGATGTGTTTGCCCAGGATCTCCCCAGCCTTTGTGAAGATGTGGCGAGAGAGAGCATCTCCTTGTAGAGCACCTGGGGTGGAGAGAAGAAGGGCATAGGTGAATGCCAGGGAGCAGCCAGTCTTCAATGTTCTATTTTATTTTACCTCCAGGGTTATCGTTAGGGGCCTTGGTGACTGCACTATGAATCCACTGCTCCTGGCGGACATCTCCCCCCCCCCCCATTTTATTGGATAGGACAGAGAGAAATTGATAGGGGAGAGGGAGGGAGACCGCAAGACACTTGCAGACCTGCTTTGCCACTCACGAAGCGTCACCCTGCAGGTGGGGAGTGGCAGCTCAAACCTGGATCTCTGAGCACTTAACTGGGTGCATCACTGCCCAGCCCCCCTCAGTATTCCCTTTCTCTGGGTCAGGGTAGTGACAACAGCTAGCAAAGGTCAAATTCAGGAATGGGCACCCACTTCGTGCCTTTCCATCTTTATTCCTTCCACACACTCAGAGGTGGCTCCTCAGGCACTGGAGAAGGGCACCTGCTATCTGGTTTGTTCTCTAGCTTATACTCAGGTCTGAAGGTCTGGCCCTGAGGACAGGCTCTGGGGACCAAGGATCCTAGCTGAGCAGCTAGCTGGTGCTCCTGGGGGGCTCCCCTCCTACCTCTTAATAGTCTGCTTGCTGATAAGTCCCTTCCTCACTCTGTTCTAAAAGGGCATAAGGCCAATGGGTTCTGAGAGGTCTCTAGAATGCCTTGAGGCCACAGGGATACAAGTTAAAGCAGACTGTATAGTGAAGAAAGAGCTATATGCAGAAGAGTTAACAGGTTCACTAGCTAGACCAGATTTAGCTTCTCTGGGATGTTTTCAAACTGTGATAGACAGACCTAAAGGACAACCGCTTCATACATTTCTCAGAAACTAACAAAAAGGATTTGGGAGATAGCTCATCTCATTTACCATGTCTAAGGACCCAGGTGTGCCCCCCACAACCCACATGGGAGTACCATGCATAGCACCAGGAGAAGTTCCATCAACAGTGAAGTGGTGGGAGTCGGGCAGTAGTGCAGTGGGTTAAGTGCATGTGGTGTGAAGCGCAAGGACCAGCGTAAGGATCCCGGTTCGAGCCCCTGGCTCCCCGCCTGCAGGGGAGTCACTTCACAGGCGGTGAAGCAGGTCTGCAGGTGTCTTTCTTTCTCTACCCCCTCTGTATTCCCCTCCTCTCTCCATTTCTGTCCTATCTAACAATGACATCAATAACAACAATAACTACAACAACAATAAAAAAACAAGGGCAAATTTTTAAAAAGGGGAAAAAAAAGTGGAGTGGTATCCTCTCCCTCTTTCTTCTCCCCTGCCCCCTTAAAAAAAAAAAATGTCTACCAGGACCAGCAAAACTATTATTTGTATGAATCCTTGGTGCAATAAATAAATAAATAAATAAATAAATAAAAAGAAAAACTGACATAGAGCCTACAAAGCCTGCTGGGAGCACAGGTGACATTTAACAACTATCAGTGCAAACCCCATGTCCTTCTCCCCCAACCCTGGTGCTCACTAGTACCAAGATGACACAGAAGAGGTCACTTAGTCAAAGAAAGATGAACTTCCCGAGGACTGAGAGATAGCTCATTATGTAGAGCACATGCTTTGCCATGAGCAAAGTCCTGTGTTTAAACATCACCGACACCACCAGGAAGCACCTGGATGGGGAAGCTTCATGAATGGTGGAGCAGTACTGTGATACCTCTCCTGTTTTTCACTCTATCTGTCTGATCATATCTCTCACCTTCTATGTTAAAGAGAAAAGAATGGAAGAAAGAAAGAAAAAAAGATAGAAAGGAAAATATTCCACCAGGAGGGGTGGAATGATGCAGGCATAGAGCCCTAGTAATAAAAAATTGCTTCCATTCCCCATCTGAACCATACTCTAGCCCCAATTAAGAAGGTCTTTGGGGAACAATGTCAGATAAAGCCCTGCAAAATCAGGTAGAACAAAGTCAGACAAAAACCTCTGATACCTTCTGCAACTTCCTTGCAAAATCCAGCAAACCTGCTTTTATCAAAATCCCTATAAAGGTGAGTCAGGATTCCTAGTCGATCTGACACCTAAAAAAAAAAGAGAGAGAGAGAATACAAAACTGTCAACAGAAGTGAAGGAAACCCCCCAGCTTTCCCTCCCAAGATAGCCACCTGATGTCTTTACTGTTTGAAAAATGAGAGTTAGTGTTTATTTAAGGTCTACAGTGTATAAGTATTTAAAATTTATTTTTTGAGACAGGTTTGCACCCACCAGACACTGTCACTCCTTACAGGTTATCTGAAATAAAGCACAGAGCATAAACCGCTCATCAAAGTATGCTACACACTTCCCCAAGCTATTTCTGAATCAAAGGAACCTAAGAACCACTATGCAATGTAGTTCTCCCTGAGAGAATCGTAAGCACTTTAGTGACCTGATAGCTATGGGAGGTTCTTCTTAATCAAGAAATCAGTATTTTTACCAAGTTTATTTGTCCACAGAAGGCCATTCTTCCTCCACAGCAAAAACATACCTATAACCTCTGTGAGCTTCCCAAGGAAACAGTGATTCCCCAGAATGCACTACAAAAATAAGAGGGGAGGCATATTGCACAAAGTAAAAGACTCTGGAGTGGGTGGGAGGGGAGAGTACAGGTCCTAGAAAAAGATGACAGAGGACCTAGTGGGGGTTGTATTGTTACATGGGAAACTGAGAAATGTTATGCATGTACAAACTATTATATTTACTGTTGACTACAAAATATTAATCCCCCAATAAAGAAATAAAAAAAAAATAGTAAGGGGGGAGGCCTCAAACACAAGCATTTTCAAAAATGTATAAAGCATGATACATGTCCTTATTTAATCTTTGCAGCAGCTCTGGAAGAACTAAAGTACAGGGCTTGGAAATAGAGCTTCAGCACACAGGAGTTGCCTAGGTTTCATCCTCAGCACCACCATACACCAGAACTCACCAGTCTGTTTCTTACAGATAAACCTTTTTTTTTTTTAAAGTTTACTTATGTGCTGGGGAGAGAGCATAATGAATATGCAAAAAGATTTTCATACCAGAGACACCAAAGGTCCCAGTTTCAACCCCCCAGCACCACCATAAGCCAGAGCTCACCAGTGCTCTTGTAAAATAATTAACTAAATAAGTAAATCAATCAATAAATAAATAAATAAAATTTTACTTTTTAGTGAGAGAAGAAAGAGGGATAGAGGGAACCAGACCCTCATTCTGGTACATGTGATTCTGGGGACAGTATCTGGGACTTCATAGTTGAGAGTCCAAGGCTTTATCCACTGTGTTACCTCCCAAGTCACAAAGTAAATAAACCTGCTTCTCTCTCTCTCTTTTTTTTTTCCATTTTATTCGATAGGACAGAGAGAAATTGAGAGAAGGGAGACAGAGAGGGAGAGAAAGACACCTGCAGACCTGCTTTACTGATTGTGAGGCGAACCCCCTGCGTGTGGAGAGTGGGGTTCAAAGTTGGACCCTTGTGCTTGGTAATATGTACATTTAACTGGGTGTGTCACCACCTGGCCCCCAATAAATAAATCTTTAACAAAAAAAGGGGGGGGGAGCCGGGCAGTAGCACAGTGGGTTAAGCACATGTGGTATGAAGCGCAAGGACCAGTGTAAGGATCCCGGTTCGAGTCCCCGGCTCCCCACCTGCAGGGGGGTCACTTCACAGGCGGTGAAGCAGGTCTGCAGGTGTCTATCATTCTCTCCCGCCTCTGTCTTTCCGTCCTCTCTCCATTTCTCTCTGTTCTATCCAACAACGACAACATTAATAACACTAATAACTACAACAATAAAAACAAGGGCAACAAAAGGGAAAATAAATAAATAAGCATTTTTTTTTTCAAAAAAAAAGAAAGAACTAAAGGGTGGAAGAGTGTGGTAGATTTACTAGTGTTCTGGGACCAGTAAACTGAGTCAGTCTTAACTCCACTTCCTGTGGCAATTACTCTAACAAGTGATTTCCCATCCTGCTCCCTCCCTATTCCTCAACTTGGCTCTGGCCAGAATTTCTCTTCAATCCTCAACTCCTGGGTCTTGAGAAGGCATACTCTACTTTCCAACATTTGTAATCTCCTTTCATGACCTCAGTCCTGGATTGCTTAATTGGCTTCTCTCAGAGAGACATCTATCAAATAAACTTGCCTCCTTTCTCCTCTCTTACCTTTTAGCTCTGATTCTGCTGAAGGCATTTGTTTTCTAATCCACTATAAATGAGTCCAGACAAAAAGTAAAGTCAATCCCCAATCCTCTGGGCAGGAGGTTGCACTAGCCCAAGAATTCTGGTTTCTTTTTCTCCTAATTTTTATTATTTTTTAAATTTATCTTTATTTATTTATTTGGATAGAGACAGCTAAGAATTGAGAGGAAGGGGGAGGACAGAATTGGGTTGTGATTAGATTAGATTAGTTTGGTGGTAAGAGTATAGCATAATGGTTATGCATAGATTAGATTAGTTTGTTGAACTACATCCCCGCTCGTGCATACAGATTAAACTGCGTTCTCAGCTCAGCCACGAGTCTCTGGTCATCTCTGTCTCCCGCCCGTGAAGCCAGCCTGGCAAAAACTACACCTGAGGCCCCAGGGGTTCAGTCCTCAGCATTACCTTATGAGTAGAACTTTGGCACATGTGTGCTCATTATCTTTCTCTCTTAATATCACTTGTTTGTTTGTTTATTTATTTATTTTACCAGAGCACTGCTCATCTCTGGTTTATGGTGGTGTGGGTGATTGAACCTGGGACTTTGGAGCCTTAGGCATTAGTCTCTTTGCCTAACCATTATGCTATCTACCCCTGCCCAACCTCCCTCCCTCTCTCTCTCTGGCTACGCTTACTTATAAATAAATCTTTTGAAGAAGAGAGAGAAGCCAGAGCATCATTCTGGTATATGTAGGAATGGGGACTGAACCTGAGGCCTCAGGAATGCAAGGCCTATATTGTATCCACTAAGCCATTTCCCCAGATACTATTTACTTCTTTTTAAAGATTTATTTATTATTTACTTATGAAGAGGAGGGGAAACCAGAGCATCACTCTGGCACATACAATGCTGGGGATGGAACTTGGGACCTCATGTCTGAGAGTCCAACATCTTATTCACTATGCCACCTCCCAGGCTGATAGATGCTGTTCACTACTCAAAGGATTCCTTCCTGGTCTATATAAGCTGCAAACAACGCACAATCCAACACACCCACACAGGTATGTGCTTTCTGCCTGCCTTGCCTCCTGACCTCAGCCTACAGTTCTCACTCTAGCCTAGAGCCCTGTCATCCATCCCCACCCAATAGGGCCTAGCTACCCAATGATGAAGTCTGCTTAACAACTTGTCCCTAACCTACTGCTTCCTCATACCTGTTGAGGACCACTACCCACATCACTCTGAATCCTATCCTTGTCTCCCCTTCCTTCATCCAGCTTCCCAGTCCCTCTGCTGCATTTACCCCTGCTTGGTCTACCATAGCTCTACCTCAGGGGTGTATATCTGGTGAAGGGGGAAATATACCTGGAAATAGTTGAACATGGCCTGTTTGATGTAACCAATGTCATGAGGAGCCACCTCCAGGTTGTCAATGGAGTCAAACACTGTCTTCACTGCTTTGTGTGCAATCCAGTAGGCTGTGGAGAGCAGAGAGAGCAGAAAAGGTAGAGTAATCTCCCCAAAGTCCACAGGGGTAAAAAACTCAGGCCTGCTTGGTTATTAGAGAAATTTACATGTCATAATTCCTTCTTTGGGGGCCTTGAATGAAAATGTATCTTACTAATTCTGGAATAGAAAGCTGGAGGCAGGGGGAGACATAAAAAGTAAAGGCTGTGTCACATCAGTTTCTAGCCCAAAATAAAGGTTCATCAGTTATCAGACTGACCACAGGAATCACTGCCAGGAAGACCCAAATGGAAATACACATCTGCTCTCCATAGCGATGTAACAGAAGGTGATACCTATAAAGAGGGGGCTGGATTTATATACTTTTCCCATATTTCAGAGCTTCTCTCTTCTGATTCAGCTTTCTAGTCATATTCTTAACTCTGACACTATCTTCCTAAACAATACTTTTAGCCCATCAGCATGCTAGCTGTCAGGCTCAGGCAAAAATCAGTAAAGTCATGGGCCCTTTGGAATATACCTAAAATAGACTACCTAGCTTTTTCCAACATGAAGACCCCAAATCTCATCTGCTCTATTCTTGCCTTTATGTTCCTGATTATTATTATTATTTTTTTAGGTTCCTGATTATTAAACAATTTGTTCTGCTTTATATCTTAATACTTTTCAGCCACTAAGTTGAAGATGCTACCATGACACCTTTATATCTTAATACTTTTCAGCCACTAAGTTGAAGATGCTACCATGACACCAACCTGACTTCTCTGGGCAGATGAACTACCAATGTGTCTTGGAACCCCAGGGCCTTACCCTTAGGTAAAGATAGAAACACACTGGGAGTATGGATCAACCTGTCAGTGCCCATGTCCAGCGGAGAAGCAATTACAGAAACCAGACCTTCTACCTTCTGCACCCCATAATTATCCTGGTCCATACTCCCAGAGGGATAGAGAATAGGGAAACTTCCAATGGAGGGAATGGGACATGGAACTCTGGTGGTGGGAATTATATGAAATTGTACCCCTCTTATCCTACAATCTTGTCAGTTGTTATTAAATCACTAATAAAAGAAAAACATAAAAAAGAGGGGGGTGGGTGGTGGAGCACCTGGTTAAGCACACATATTACCATATGTGTGCAAGGACCTGGGTTTGAACCTGGTGCTTCATGAGAAGTGAAACAGGTCTGCAGATGTCTTTCTCCCTAACTCCCATTCCTTTCTCAATTTCCCTCTGTCTTATCCAATAAAATAGAGGGGGGGATGGCCACTGGGAGAGGTCGATTTACAGTGCTACCACCAAGCCCCAGTAATCCTAGTGGGGAAGAAGAAGAGAGAGAGAGAGGTATTGAAAAACACAAGCCACTGGCACAGCATCTCCTGGCATCTATGGTCTTCATCTTTACAGTGTTAGTTCCTCTCTAATAATTCCAGAAATCTGGTTGCCTAGCTGGACACTACACTGAGGCATGAAGCTGAGTTCTGGGTGTGACACACTGCAGAAGAGCAAGGCCTGCAGCTGGTGTGACACACTGCAGAAGAGCAAGGCCTGCAGCTGGCCCAGCATCTGCAGTCTATAATTTCTCAGTCACTGTCAAGTATACAGAAAGATCTCATTAGGACTGTCTCCAGAGAACCCCAAGGGGTTAGCTGGAGGGTAAGGGAGAAGAAGAATGGGGAGCTGCAGGAAGGGTCTGAGCTCCCCAAATGTGTGGAAGCTCACCTGAGCCCTCGTCCCCCATCATGTGGCCCCAGCCGCCGCAGCCTCTCTCGGAGCGATTGGGGTTGACCAGTCTGCAGTTGGAGCCTGTCCCAGCGATGAGCACGATCCCACCTGCAGAAATGGCACAGGAGGCTGGGTGTGGCCTGGGACCCTGCTCAGAGCACTCAGCTCCAACCAAGAGGTACAAAGACCAGTCTGGACAAAGGGATCACCTCCCAATATTACAGAGAAAACTGAGTCCTGCTCGTTTCCTGCCTGAAGGTTAGGGGCCTGGGTCTCAGAGTAACTCCCATCCCTATGAGCCTCTCTCTGTGATAAAGGAACCCAAACCTCCATCTGCCAAATGGCTACTTGTGCTTTTGATTACTCACTGTTTTACCAGGGATTGTGCTAACCCACTGTCCACACAGTGATATTCCCTCCCTGCCCTAAACCACTGAATGAATACAACTGGCCCCCTTCTGCAGATAAGAAAATCAAAATCTACAGAGTCCTATCTCCTCTCCAGGATAGTACAGGTAGAGGTTCAAATGCCAATTTTGGAAGCCCAAGCTTTCTGTCCTGTCACCGAATTCCTTCCACTCTCTTGTGAAAACTTCTGCTTCCCTGGCCTTCATAACTGTACTGCTCCTAAGGGCTCCCTCCTCAGAAATGGAGTTTTATGTTTTGACTCCATTCCTTGCTTTTCATCAAGATACCCTTCCCGCCTTCTCCCTCTTCACTCTGGCAGGTAAGCTCAAGAAAAGGGGAGAAGGGGCTCTTATGGAGGTTGTCTTCCAGCTAAATTCTACCACCTAAACTTTACAAACCAAACCAGTTCTCAGACCTCACTGCCCCCTCCACCTCCTCACCATGTGGGGTAGCTGTGGCCATGGAGCCTGCGGCATCAGTGGTGATGAAGTAGCTTTCACTCAGGTTGGGAAATCGGTCTCTCAACAGCTTCGTCAGGTTCTTTATTGCATCCTGCTGTTCCCCTCCGCTGAGAGATAGGCCCTAGGCCATGAGGGAGATGAGCACGCCATGAGCAAGCAGGCAGGGCCCCAGGCAAACCACCTTCCTCAGCCACCTCCCCAACAGGAACCTGAGCCTGCTCTCTGCATTTGTATTATCATATCCTGCTGATCCTGTCCCAGACAACTGAAGGTAAGGCCAGAGAGGACTCAACACTGTCAGGTTTGGAGCTTGGGGAGATAGGAGTGCCCTCAGCAGGGAAGTGAGCTGAGGAGACATGGAGAGATCAACCTGGTCTGGCTCTGCCTGAAGAAAGTCTTGGTTAGGCCGTGTCCTGGGATTAGCCAGGGCCACAGCAACTTGGGAGAAAGGTCCGAGCTGGGAATAGCAGCTGACATATGGTGGGTGTCTGTGGACCAAGGACCTCTGCTAAGCATTTTGGATCAGGGCACTTTATTTTCCCCACAGCTATGAGGTAGCTACTACTGCCTGTTGTTTCCATAAGTATTACTTTTAAAAATAAAGACAGGCAATTCTGTGTTACTTTGTCTTGGTTACATAGGACACACACACACAGAGACACACACACACAATTTATATGTGATTTAAACCAGCTATCCCTCTACACCTGAGTCTCCCTGCAGCTTTCTTTTTTTTTTTTTTTTTTACTTTTGTCACCAAGAGTTCTCACCTAACTAACTCCACTGTTTTACTACTCCTAGCCAATTATTTTTTTCCCCCAGGTAGGAGCTGAAAGACAGAGGAGAGAGAGAGAGAGAGAGAGGCAGACAGGAAAGACTGCATAATTCTCTTTGTATGGTGCTCACATCTAGTGACCACTGGCTTAAACCTGGGTCTTTGAGCATGGTAAAGTGTGCACTCTACTGGGTGAGCTATGTCCCAGCCACTCAAAATTTCTAAGATTTCCAAATATGTGATTCCTCAGTAAGGAAACTGAGGTTAGAGAAGTAACCTACTTAGGGTCACACAGATGCTGAGTAACAAAGCTGGGATTTGATGGCTCTCCAAAGCCATGTATCTTTCCAATCCCTGTGGCTTGCAGAAAACAAAGTCACAAAGATGAATAAGATTATGTGTTTTCACACCAGTCCTCTCTGCAGTTCAAAAGCTCTGTATCAGTGTCAGTATAACTGAATTCCTAAGAGTGCCTTGAACTCACCAAGCTTCGCAGAGGCACCAGAGGATCCACGCCTGCTTTCTGCTTGGCTGTGTTCACCATCTCATTGATCCTCTCCACACACTTGTCGGTCCCGACCAGCTGATCCCAATCAAGGGAAGGGAGAGTTGAAAAGGCCTCTATAGGTGATCATATGAGCTCCCAGCCACCAACAACTCCATAGGAGTTACAGAAAATGAAACTACAACCGAGCATTGGTCCCCCTCAGTGTGGCCTTTACCCAGTGGTTTGTGCTGAGTCCTTCTGCTTCCGCCAAGATCTGTCCATCTTCTGAGAGTAGAAGGGTCTTTGACTGTGTGCCTCCCCTACAGAACACAAGGGGGCACTCAGACGCACTGAGAAAAACCTGCAAGTGCAGCTTGAGCAGCCCCAAGCTTCTGCACAGACAGAGCCCAGTTCCGCAAACGCAGTCGTGACCTCTGAAGCCCCTCTGTGGTTGGGTGTCTGCAGCGCTCTTGAAGTGAAACGTAATTCTTGCTTACTTTCATTTGGGAAGGTCCTACTTGCCCGGCAAGATCTTACTTAGATTATCATTTAGTCCTTGAAACCTCTTCTGTGTGTTCCCCCTCCTGACATCTTATATGTCACTAACCCCCACTGCTATTAAGGGTTCTTCTGTACTAAGAGGGTGTTTAACTGGTTTTCTGTCTCTTGACAGGTTGAATTCCACTAGGCTGTGCTTGGAATCATTTGTTTATGCTCATGCATGGGGCCTGGCACAGGCAACATCCAACTTAAAAAAAAATAGCATGTTTCTCTGCTTCTCTAAACCAGTTAAAGGCTGCCTTTTGAGACCCAGTTCCAGCTGCTAAAGTCTTCAAGACGCCTTTCTGAGAAACAGTGGTGGGGTGGTTGGGGAGAACATATACCTACTTAAGCAACAATAATAAAAAGTCGGAAGTTTATTACTGGGGAGATGGTAGTTTAAAGAGAGGTCTGTGGTGTGTTTCTTTACTGATCAATACTTTTAGTAATAGTAGAAGACACTGAAGCAAATTCAAAGATGACATGAAGTTTCAAGGGACAGTTACAGCATAAGATGGCAGATTCAAAATCCACAAGACTCTTGGCAAGTTAGAAACACGGGTCATATCTTAGACATGACTATTAGGAATGAATGAAAACTTCAGCATTTTATTTCTTTTTCAATTCCAATAACTAGAGGGTGCAGGAGACCAACCCTAACAGTTCATATCTAAAAAAGACTTTGGGGTCAAAGCATCAACAATTAGATGTGGCTGCCATAGAAGGAAATCAGGGTGGGCGGGGGCAACATAAAGGTTATACAAAAATACTTTTATGACTGAGGCTCCAAAGTCTCAGGTTCAATCTCTCACACCACCAAAAGCCAGAGCTGAGCAGTACTTGGAGGGTCAGGGAGGGGGGTGGTGAATCCAATCTTAGAATCACAAGTGCCCAGGCCGACCAAACAGCCGCCCCCACCCCACTACCACCATTATGCCCTGACTTGGCACAAATTAACTTAATGTTGCTACTAGCAAAGGACTCAGCAATCGCCTTGTGCTTCCCTCTTCTAACTTTACACATGTGGTAACTGAAGCCCGACAGGGCAAGGGTCTTGCCTATTGTTATAATGAAGAGAAGAGCTATAATAAAAAAAAGTCTAGTAAGCAAACTTGTAAAGTGGAGGGGAAAAAAATGCAAGAGTAGCAGTGGATTCAACTAGGGTGAGAGGACTGGGGTGCAGAAAGGACTGAGGGACTTCACACATCAGGACAAATTCCAGGTCCCAGAAATCCCAGGGCAAAGATCTTTGTCTAGGTTTTTGCCACAATCCTGCTCCCAATCCTTCAGCCACTTCACACCTGACACCTGTTAAGCAAAACTTTCTCCGGAGTCGGAAATGAGAGAAAAATACATTTCTCAAGCTTGAGATGGGGTGAGAGGGACGCCATTCCTGGAGGAGAGGGGCGTGGCCCCACCCTGAAACACAAGGGCAGCCTTGCCGTGCAGCTGTGGCAAGCACAGAGTCCCTGCAGGGTGGTGCACCCACCGGCTCCTCGCATGTGAACTCCTCTTCCTGCTCTTCCCGCAGCCTTGCAGCCCCAAGCGTCTGGATCTTGCAGCGCGAGGCCACGAACCAGCCACCCCTTTCCCGGATCGCTTCCATAACGCCCCTCCCAGACTTTCTCCGTCGCACTCACCCCTCCACACCCCCGTAAAGAGCAGCCATGCTATTGCTGTTGCTGTTGCCGCTGCCGCCGCCGCCGCTGCTGCCACCTCCACCACCACCACTAAAGCGTCAGCTTCCAGGCAAGGGCCCCTCCCCCTCCTTCTCATTCACTCGGCTCCACCCCGCGTCATGTGAGCGCCCAGTGGGTGCCGAGTGCGCATGCGCAGGGCTGGCGCCGAGAACTTTTTTTTAACTTTAACGATGACTCTTTATTTTAATTTATTTCTTTATTGGGGAATTAATGGTTTACATTCAACAGTAAATACAATAGTTTGTACATGCTGGGAACTTTCATTTGTCGCTGGCTCCCGGCGGGGCGGTCCTGGGCTGGGCGAGAGGAGACACCCTGCCATTTTCGGCGTCAGCGTCACCAACCCCGGCCCCCCTCGCCACCCCCTCCAACTTCCTACTGCTTCCAGAGGTAGATGCCGGATTCCAAGCGCAAGAGTGAGAGCGAGGTGTCCTAATCAAAGCCCCCATTTTGTCCTACGAGCCCTTCGGTGCCCTGAAGTTGCAGGAAGCACCTCCTGGCGCGTGCGCACTGCTTGCAAGCCACGTCGCCGTCGGTGACGCACACTGTGACGCGCATGTCGCGGGACCCCGGCGGGCCGAGGACTGCAATCCTGTGCACCTGCCTGGGGCGCCCTGGGTTATTTAACAGAAGGTGATGACGTGCCAGTCCCCTACCCTGTAGCTGTGGGGATGGGAGCCGGCCGAGGTGAATCACACTGTGGCTTCTGCAGGCCCCCGCGGACTGTCCAGAAGACTCTGGGTCCTCACGCCCGTGACAGCTTTTCGGGAACATGGGCCTCAGAACAGCTGCTTCGCTGGGGCTTGGTTTTCAGCCTGGTTGCCCCCTGCTCTGGGCCCCATCACGGACTTTTCTTGTCTCCTGATCATGTGGACCAGAATATGTAAAAGTCACTGAATACCGATTTATGAAATAAATCACAACCGTATGGCTTATTTATTTATTTTTTTAATTGTTAATTCATGGGAAAATGAAAGAGAAAGAACCAGAGCATCACTCTGACGCATGCAATGCCAGGAACTGGATTTAGGACCTCATGCCTGAGAGTCCAACGCTTTCACAACTGCACCATGTCCTAGGTTGCCAGATGGTTGATTTAAAGAAAATATGGGGCCAGGCAGGTGCATCTGGTTAAGTACACACATTACAGTGCACAAGGACTCAGGTTCAAGCCCCTGGTCCCCTTCTGCAGGGGGAAAGCTTCATGAGTGGTGAAGCAGGGCTGCAGGTGACTGTCTCCTTCCTCCTCTTATCTCTCCCTGTCCTATCAATTTCTGTCTCTAGCCAATAATAAACAAATTAATAAAAAATATTTTAAAACAGTCAACAATATTTATACACCTTTCCCATATTTGGGAGCTACTCTTTTCCCTGATCCAGCTCTCTAGCCCTTTTTCCAGCCATGACATCATCTCCCCAGACAATAACTTGGGTCCACTTGCATATCAGAGGTCAGGCTCAGGAAAAAACTAGTATAGTCATGGGCCCTTTGGAATATGCCTAAAATAGACCTACTAGCTATTTCCAAAATGGAGACCCCAAATCTTCATCTGCAATATTCCAGGCTTTAGGTTCATGATTAATCAACAGTTTGTTTGGCTTTATATGTTAACTATTCAGCCACCAGGTTCCAGATGCTAACATGAAGCCAACCTGACTTCCCTGGGCAGACGACTCCACCAATGTGTCCTGGAGCCCTGCTTCCTCAGAGTCCTGCCCTACTAGGGAAAGAGAGAGACAGGCTGGGAGTATGGATAGACCTGCCAATGTCCATGTTCGGTGGGGAAGCAATTAACAGAAGCCAGACCTTCCACCCTCTGCATCCCATAATGACCCTGGGTCTATACTCCCAGAAGGATAAAGAATAGGAAAGCTATCAGGGGAGGGGATGGGATACAGAGTTCTGGTGGTGGGAATTGTGTGGAATTGTACCCCTCTTATCCTATGGTCTTGTCAGTGTTTCCTTTTTATAAAGAGAAATTAAAAATAAATATTTAAAAATAAAATAATAACCCTGGTGGCAATAAAAAAACAACTTTATTTAAAAAGAAGGGGTCCGGGCAGTAGCACACCAGGTTAAGCATACATGGCATAAAGAGCAAGGAGTGGCTTAAGGATCCCAGTTTGAGCCTCCAGCTCCCCCCAGCAGGGAGTCGCTTCACAAGTGGTGAAGCAGGTCTGCAGGTGTCTATCTTTCTCTCCCCCTCTCTGTCTTACCCTTTTCTCTCGATTTCTCTCGGTCCTATCCAACAACAACAGCTGCAATAACAAGGCCAATAGAATGGGGAAAATGGCGTCCAGGTGCAGTAGATTTGTAGTGCAGGCACTGAGTCCCAGCAATAACCTGGAGGCAAAAAAGGAGGGAGTCGGTCGGTAGTGCAGTGGGTTAAGCACACAAAGCGCAAGGACCTGCGTAAGGATCCAGGTTCCAGCCCCAGGCTCCCCAACTGCAGGGGAGTCACTTCACAAGTGGTGAATGGGACTGCAGGTTTCTATCTTTCTTTCCCCTTCTCTGTCTTCCCCCTCCTCTCTCCATTTCTCTCTGTCCTATCCAACAACCACCACAACAATAAGTACAACAATAAAACAACAAGGGCACCAAAAGGGAATAAAAATATTTTTAAAAGGAGGAGAAGGAAAAGGAGAAAACATTGAGTAAAAGATTAAGAATAAGATTGGTGGTGTGTGTGTGGGGCTGGTGCAGTGGATAAAGTGTTGACTGCTCAAGCTTGAGGCCCTGAATTAAATCCACAGCAGTGCATGTGCCAGAATGAAGCCCTGGTTCTCTTTCCTCTCTCCTATCACTCTTTAACAACAACAACAACAAAAAAGAGTGACATTTCTTTTTTTAATTTTTATTTATAAAATGGAAATATTGACAAGATCATAAGATAAGAGGGGTATAATTTCACACAATTCCCACCACTAGGACTCCGTATCTCACCCCTTCCCTGAAAGCTATCCTATTCTTTATCCTTCTGGGAGTATGGAAGAATGACAGATTTCTAATCACATTTTATGTGAGGAAACTTCTTCTTCTAGCGTTTGCCCTTCTTCCGTAGCCAGTCAACAGGTCAGGCTGAAAGCTGTCAGGAGCTGCTTGTTGCTGGCTTTAAAAGTGACTGGGATCCATGTGGATTCAGTCGGCTAGGAAGGATCGTCAATTTCCCCAATGAATGGGTACTCACGGGATGCGCCACGTGAAGGTCGATCCAATGCATCCCGTGAGGAAACTGAGACTCTGAAATAAAAGTAATTAGCTAAGGCTCACACAAACGGTGGCTATTACTTATTGTGGATGTGGTTACTATATTCAGAAGGAATGAAAGATGCTGCAAAGGGATGGGATTAAGGGGCCCTGGGGCCCTGGTGTATGATGGGGGGAAAGGGACCTAGGTTGGGGAGTGGGTGTCTTGCAAACACCTGGACACCTATCATGGGGAGATAAGAGGTTGTACGTATGTGTCAGGAACTGTACTATAAACCATTGATCCCCCAGTAAAGTGTGTATATATATGGAGGCAAAGTCAGCTTGCTGCCTGACAAAGTCCAGGTAGACTGAGGCAGGCAGTTCTAGACAAAACTGAAGCTACTCATCCTTTTGCTTATGATCACATTGATAGTTTGGGGACTTATTGGCTACTTTAATCATAAGAACATTATAGGGGAAGTACATAATAAAAATTACAGCAGTGAGTGTAATAAGACCAAAAATGGCCTGGAAACAGAATCTCTGGTACTCATCAAAAAGCTCGCAGAGGAAGAGCTGTTTGCCTTCCAGCCTGTAACTACTACAAAACCAAATTGGCTAAATAGATACAGGAGAACAAGAACCTTAGGTTCTTCCCATGGCACAAGGGCTGCCTTGGGTAGCTTATAGAATAGGTGGTAGATTGTAGTCTCCTCCAGAGTATAAGGGCCCACACCAATTATCCCCACCTACTGACCCCCCTCTTGCATTTACGGGCATCTATGATAAATACCTTGTTCATGTGGTTTACATTAAAGACAAGCAGGTTGAGGTTAATAAGTTACCATCTATAAAGAAACTAGCAAGGCCCCATCCCCCCCCCCCAAGTGTGTGTTTGCCAGGAAAAAAAAAGACAAGCTAAAAAAGATAATTTGCTTCACAGAAACTGACCTTTTAGAAACAATAGATGCTTTACAGAAAACTCATGATATTCCAAGAAGCTTGCTCAAGAAAAAGAGTTTATATTATTAACTGGTAAAATAAGAAATGAATTTTATGGTAAACAGTTGTGCCAAGAATTCTGCAAAAATAATGAGTTGATACATGTTGTATCTGTGTGAAAAATGAATGAATAATAAATCAAGAGAAAGCGGAGACGCCTCTTTCCTGCTCCTGAAGCAGCTAATGTGTCTCCCACCTCATTCTGCTGACGCCCCTCCTCCTTTCAGGGACCCTAGTAACATGCCGGGGCTGGCCCCTGGCCATATATATATATAAATGTTGCAATGCAGACAAGTGTTCACTTGTGTATAATTTTGTAGTTGCTTAATGCCTTTTTGTACTAGATTTGGAATATCCTAGCAGCACCTCCCTGTGATGCTCACAAGATCAAACAAGTTTTGTAAGAAAATGTAAGCTGTAAGAGGGAGTTTACTTAGTTCAGAGTATTGTACTTGCATGCCTGAGGTTTCAGAGGCCCCAGGCTTGATTCCCAACACTACCATCTGCTAGAGCTAAGCAGTGCTCTGGTGTACTTCTATTCTTCTCATTCTATCTCATGGAAATAAATAAATACATTTTCAAGTCTTGGCCCCTGTATTCTCTATTTTGTCTCCAAGACTCCAGAGAGGAAGCCTATGTTTTATTGGAGGTGAGGGCATGAAGTAGTTAAGAGGAACAGTGGGAAAATATCTTTTGTTTAAAATCCATTTATAATTTGAGGGCAGAAACCTTTTTGGTTCCCAGGTCTTCAACAGATTGTGCTAACTTAGTTCATGAAAGCACTACTTCCAGGGCTAACAGTACCAGGCAGGTAATCAACAGTAGTTCTGAAAGCACTTATAAACTGGAAGGCATTGCATTCCCATTTGTGAGAGTTAGTAAATGATTTGCTGTGAACTAAAGCAGGAAGCAAGCAGGTATTTATTTATTTACTTATTTATTTATTTATTTACCGGAGCACCGTTCAGCTCTGGAGTCTCAGGCATGAGAGTCTCTGCATAACCACTATGCTATCTCCCCTCCCCCCAAAGCAGATTCTCTGGTAGACACAATTTGTGCAACAATGCACAATGCAGGAAGAGAAAGAGCTACGGAGAAAATAGAAGTGAAATTAAGAATTGGGGAAGCAAGAGTTGGACAAGTGGTCAGGGAATCTCAAAGGGGACTAGCCCTCATCTGTTCAGCTTGAGAAATTTCCAGTGTGTGTAGGACTTCAGTAGTATGATTTAGGGTAATTAATTTAACAGGTCTCTTATAGCAAAGGGAAGAAAAGAACCTAGAGCAGGGAGATATTTAGAAGACTGGAGCAACAACCCAGACAAGCGATGAACATGAGAGTGATGAAGAGATAGGGTGGAGAGGAATGCATGTGGAGGTGTGTGTGTGTGTGTGTGTGTGTGTGTGTGTGTGTGTGTGTGTGTGTGTAGGGGGTCTTGCTGAACTCTCCCGCTCTTGATCTGGAACCACAATAGACAGACTGGAGGGGCGTGTGTTGGTGTCTTTCTTTTGTTTTGTTGCATTTTCCCCCTGGGGAGTTGTGTACTCAGGCATGAGTGATTTCACCATTATCAGGTGCTTTTTCATTCTTCTTCTTCTTCTTCTTCTTCTAGCGTTTGCCCTTCTTCCCTAGCCAGTCAACAGGTCAGGTTGAAAGCTGTCAGGAGTTCCGGAGGCGGAGCTACAAGCAGCAGATCGCTTTCTCTCCTCTCCTCTCCTCTCCTCTCCCGGATCAACTAGGAATACCAAAGGAGACCACCCGGACCGAAACAAGACAGGACTAGAATGACCACAGAAACCCAGTAAATCACCCGTGAGTACAAACACGCGTGGCTGGTGACAGAGAGGAGAGAGGGGCCTAAGGAGAGATTAAGTGACTGCTAACAGTTCGACAGTTTGTCAGTGGAGACACCACCTCCAGTCTGCTCCACCAACAAGGGGACAGCTGAAGGGAGGAAAGGACTCCCCAGAGACTCAACAAGTACAACTCTGAGTCTCCATTGCTACTACCCTCAGAATCTGGAGCAGCAACAGGGAGGGCACAGAGATCTAACCGGGAAACTCAGGAGAAGACCTATACCTCGGTGGCATAGCTGAAGGGCTGTGAAAGTCTCTTTGCATAACCACTGGATTATCTCTGCCACACCCTGCTTTATCTCTTGGTCAGGAGTCATTGATTAAGCCAAGAAGCCTATTGATAGTTTAAAAGCCCTCAGGCTACCATAGCCTACAGGGGAAAAAAAAAAAAGGCTTTTACACCACTGAACTCCAACTCAGGGATTGAAAAAACTGTTAACTTATATGAAATGGTTAAAACAACAAGAAAAAATAATGGAGACTTGAACCAGGACAAGAGTCCAGCTAAAAGTCCTCCAGAGGGCGAAGCACAAAACAACGAGTTCAACATCCAAACATTAGCTAAGGAAATAATAACAGGAGTGAGTAAAGAATTTGAAAAAATTGTAACCAGAACTGCAGGAACAACAAATGAGAATATGGAAGAAAATTCTAATAATCTCATGGTTATTAGAGAGCTGAAAGCTGAAATTGCTGAGCTAAGAAGGCAACTAGCTGAACAAGCTAAAATAGTATCAGAGCAGGGCAACAAAATAGATGAACTCCAGAAAGCAGTAGAGGGCAGAGAGAATAGAATCAATGAGGCTGAAGACAGAATTAGCAAGATTGAGGATGAATTAGAGACAACTAAAGAAGAAGTAAGAGATCTCAAAAAGAGATTAAGAGATGCTGAAAACAGCAACAGAGTCCTATGGGATGACTTCAAAAGAAACAATATACGCATTATTGGCTTACCAGAGGAAGAAAGAGAAGGGGAGGAAGAAAGCGTTCTCCAGGCCATAATAGCTGAAAATTTCTCTAGTCTAGACAACACCAAAGACATAAAGATTCAAGAAGCCCAGAGGGTCCCAAACAGAATTAACCCAGACCTAAAGACACCAAGACATGTCATACTTAGATTGGAAAGGAATAAGGATAAAGAAAGGATCCTCAAGGCTGCAAGAGAAAAACAAAGAGTCACCTACAAAGGAAAACCCATAGGATTAGCAGCAGACTTCTCCATACAAACACTACAGGCCAGAAGAGAATGGCAAGATATCTATCGAGTGCTCAATGAGAAAGGCTTTCAGCCAAGAATACTATATCCTGCTAGATTGTCATTCAGACTAGATGGAAGCATCAAAACCTTCTCAGACAAGCAACAGTTAAAGGAAGCAACCATCACCAAGCCTGCCTTGAAAGAAGTTCTGAAAGGTTTCCTATAAACAACCAGACCACCACAAATAGAACATATATCAAAACACTCTAAAACTCTACAAGAATGGCGTTCAAATATCTTCAATCTTTGATATCAATAAATGTGAATGGCCTGAATTCACCTATTAAAAGACACAGAGTAGGAAGATGGATCAGAAAACACAACCCAACAATATGTTGTCTACAGGAAACTCACCTAACGCAACAGGACAAACACAGACTTAAAGTGAAAGGATGGAAAACTATCATACAAGCCAATGGCCCACAAAAAAGGGCAGGAACAGCTATTCTCATATCTGACATGATAGACTTTAAAATAGATAAGATTAAAAAAGATAGGAATGGACACTACTTAATGCTCAGAGGATCAGTCAATCAAGAGGACTTAACAATTATTAATATCTATGCACCCAATGAGAAGCCATCTAAATACATCAAACTTCTACTGAAAGAGCTACAGCAATATATTAACAGTAATACAATCATAGTAGGGGACTTCAACACCCCACTATCTCAACTTGACAGATCATCCAGGAAGAAAATCAGTAAAGACATAAGGGAGCTAAATGAAGAGATAGATAAACTAGAACTATTGGACATTTTCAGAGTCATTCATCCCAAGAAACTGGAATACACATTTTACTCAAATCCACATGGATCATTCTCAAGGATAGACCATATGTTAGGCCACAAAGACAGCATCAGCTTATTCAAGAGCACTGAAATCATCCCAAGCATCTTCTCAGACCACAGTGGAATTAAACTAACACTTAACAATCAACAAAAGATTAGTAACAGTGCCAAAATGTGGACGCTAAACAGTACACTTCTTAACAACTTCTGGGTCAAAGAGGAAATCAAGGAAGAAATCAAAATGTTTCGAGAGTTCAATGAAAATGAAGACACAAGCTATCAAAATATTTGGGACACAGCTAAAGCAGTCCTAAGAGGGAAGTTCATAGCTATACAAGCACACATTAGGAAACAAGAAAAGGCACAAATAAACAGTCTGATTGCACATCTTAAAGACCTAGAAGAACAACAACAAAGGAACCCTAAAGCAACCAGAAGGACAGAAATTACTAAAGTTAGGGCAGAAATAAATAACATTGAGAATAGGAAAACCATACAAAAGATCAATGAAAGTAAATGTTGGTTCTTCGAAAGAGTAAACAAAATCGACAAACCTTTAGCCAGACTCACAAAACAAAAAAGGGAGAAAACCCAAATAAATCGGATAGTAAATGAAAGAGGAGATATCACAACAGACACTGCAGAAATTCAACATATCATGCGAGGCTTCTATGAACAACTATATGCCACCAAGTTAGAGAACCTGGAAGAAATGAATGATTTCCTAGATACCTACCAACTTCCAAAACTAAGTAAAGAGGAAGTGGATAACATGAACAGGCCCATCACAGCTAATGAAATTGAAACAGTTATCAAAAATCTTCCCAAAAATAAAAGTCCTGGACCAGATGGTTTTACAAATGAATTCTACAAAACTTTCAAAGAAGAACTAATACCTCTACTTTTAAAAGTCTTCCAGAAGATTGAAGACACTGGAATACTCCCTGCCAGCTTCTATGAAGCCAACATCACCCTGATACCAAAAGCAGACAGGGACACAACCAAAAAAGAAAACTACAGACCAATATCTCTGATGAACATAGATGCGAAAATATTGAACAAAATTCTAGCCAACCGGATACAGCAGGATATCAAAAAGATTGTTCATCAAGACCAAGTGGGGTTTATCCCAGGCATGCAAGGTTGGTTTAATATATGTAAATCAATCAATGTGATCCACCACATCAACAAAAGCAAGACCAAAAACCACATGGTCATATCAATAGATGCAGAGAAAGCCTTTGACAAAATACAACATCCCTTTATGATCAAAACACTACAAAAAATAGGAATAGATGGAAAATTCCTGAAGATAGTGGAGTCTATATATAGCAAACCTACAACCAACATCATACTCAATGGTGAAAAACTGGAAGCATTTCCCCTCAGATCAGGTACTAGACAGGGCTGCCCACTATCACCATTACTATTCAACATAGTGTTGGAAGTTCTTGCCATAGCAATCAGGCAGGAGCAAGGAATTAAAGGAATACAGATTGGAAGAGAAGAAGTCAAACTCTCCTTATTTGCAGATGACATGATAGTATACATGGAAAAACCTAAGGAATCTAGCAAGAAGCTTTTGGAAATCATCAGGCAATACAGTAATGTGTCAGGCTATCAAATTAACATTCAAAAGTCAGTGGCATTCCTCTATGCAAACACTAAGTTAGAAGAAATTGAAATCCAGAAATCAGTTCCTTTTTCTATAGCAACAAAAACAGTAAAATATCTAGGAGTAAACCTAACCAAAGAAGTGAAAGACTTGTATACTGAAAATTATGAGTCACTACTCAAAGAAATTGAAAAAGACACAAAGAAGTGGAAAGATATTCCATGCTCATGGGTTGGAAGAATTAACATCATCAAAATGAATATATTACCCAGAGCCATCTACAAATTTAATGCTATCCCCATCAAGATCCCAAGCACATTTTTTAGGAGAATAGAACAAATGCTACAAATCTTTATCTGGAACCAGAAAAGACCTAGAATTGCCAAAACAATCCTGAGAAAAAAGAACAGAACCGGAGGCATCACACTGCCAGATCTCAAACTATATTATAGGGCCATTGTCATCAAAACTGCTTGGTACTGGAACATGAACAGACACACTGACCAGTGGAATAGAATTGAGAGCCCAGAAATGAGGCCCCACACCTATGGACATCTAATCTTTGACAAAGGGGCTCAGACTACTACATGGGGAAAGCAGAGTCTCTTCAACAAATGGTGTTGGAAACAATGGGTTGAAACATGCAGAAGAATGAAGCTGAATCACTGTATTTCACCAAATACAAAAGTAAATTCCAAGTGGATCAAGGACTTGGATGTTAGACCAGAAACTATCAGATACTTAGAGGAAAATATTGGAAGAACTTTTTTCCGCATAAATTTTAAAGACATTTTCAATGAAACGAATCCAATTACAAGGAAGACTAAGGCAAGTATAAACCTATGGGACTACATCAAATTAAAAAGCTTCTTCACAGCAAAAGAAACCACTGCCCAAACCAAGAGACCCCTCACAGAATGGGAGAAGATCTTTACATGCCATACATCAGATAAGAGTTTAATAACCAACATATATAAAGAGCTTACCAGACTCAACAACAAGACAACAAATAACCCCATCCAAAAATGGGGGGAGGAATTGGACAGAATATTCACCACAGAAGAGATCCAAAAGGCCGAGAAACACATGAAAAAATGCTCCAAGTCTCTGATTGTCAGAGAAATGCAAATCAAGACAACAATGAGATATCACTTCACTCCTGTGGGAATGTCACACATCAGAAAAGGTAACAGCAGCAAATGCTGGAGAGTATGTGGGGTCAAAGGAACCCTCCTGCACTGCTGGTGGGAATGTCAATTGGTCCAACCTCTGTGGAGAACAGTCTGGAGAACTCTCAGAAGGCTAGAAATGGACCTACCCTATGACCCTGCAATTCCCCTCCTGGGGATATATCCTAAGGAACCCAAAACAGCCATCCAAAAAGATCTGTGTACACATATGTTCTTGGCAGCACAATTTGTAATAGCCAAAACCTGGAAGCAACCCAGGTGTCCAACAGCAGATGAGTGGCTGAGCAAGTTGTGGTATATATACACAATGGAATACTACTCAGCTGTAAAAAATGGTGACTTCACCGTTTTCAGCCGATCTTGGATGGACCTTGAAAAAATCATGTTGAGTGAAATAAGTCAGAAACAGAAGGATGAATATGGGATGATCTCACTCTCAGGCTGAAGTTGAAAAACAAGATTAGAAAAGAAAACACAAGTGGAACCTGAAATGGAATTGGAGTATTACACCAAAGTAAAAGATTCTGGGGTGGGTGGGTGGGTGGGGAGAATACAGGTCCATGAAAAATGATGAATGAAATAGTGGGGGTTGTATTGCTAAATGGGAATCTGGGGAATGTTATGCATGTAAAAAAAAAAAAAAAAGAAGTAGAAACGCAAAGCAGAAATTGACTGAGTTTGGAGTATGGCACCAAAGTAAGAAAGCAGAAGTACACTAGAGTTTGCAGTGAGTACCTCCCTAATACTTCCTCTCCACTTTTCCAAGCTTTGGGTCCATGATTGCTCAACAATTTGTTTGGCTTTGTATGTTAACTCTCTTTTCAGTCACCAGGTTCCAGGTGTCATCAGGATGCCGGCCAGACTTCCCTGGATTGAAGACCCCACCAATGTGTCCTGGAGCTCAGCTTCCCCAGAGACCCATCCTACTAGGGAAAGAGAGAGGCAGACTGGGAGTATGGACCGACCAGTCAACGCCCATGTTCAGCGAGGAAGCAATTACAGAAGCCAGACCTTCTACCTTCTGTAACCCTCAATGACCCTGGGTCCATGCTCCCAGAGGGATAGAGAATGGGAAAGCTATCGGGGGAGGGGGTGGGATATGGAGATTGGGTGGTGGGAATTGTGTGGAGTTGTACCCCTCCTACCCTATGGTTTTGTTAATTAATCCTTTCTTAAATAAAAAAAAAAAATTAAAAAAAAAAAAAAAAAGAAAGTGACTGGGATCCATGTGGATTCAGTCGGCTAGGAAGGATCGTTAGTTTCCCCAATGAATGGGTACTCACGGGATGCACCACGAGAAGGTCATTGAGACAGAGAGACATGGGAAGAGCCCACAGTACCAGAGCTTCTACCAGTGTTGTGGCACTCTCATGTGGTGTTGGAATTTGAGCATGGGTCACAAATCTGTCAAGGCACTTTCCTACCAAATGAATTATCTCTCCAACCCAGATGACTGGAGTTTGACTTGGAAAGAAAGAAAGAAAGAGAGAGAGAGAGAGAGAGAGAGAGAGAGAGAGAGGAAGGAAGGAAGGATGGAAGGAATGAAGACAAAAAGCAGGGGCCGGGTGGTGGCGCACCTGGTTGAGTGCACATTACAATGCACAAGGACCTGGGTTCGAGCCCCCAGCCCCCACCTGTAGGGGGAAAGCTTCATGAGTGGTGAAGCAGGGCTGCAAGTGTCTCTCTCCCTATCATTCCCTTCCTTCTCAATATCTGGCTGTCTCTATCCAATAAATAAAGATTTAAAATAAAAGTCTTAAAAAAAAAAGACGCAAAGCGCAAGGACCGGTGTAAGGATCCCGGTTCGACGACATCAATAACAACAATTATAACTACAACAATAAAATAAGGGCAACAAAAGGGAATAAATAAATATTTTTAAAAAAAAGAAAGGAAGGAAGGAAGGAAGGAAGGAAGGAAAGAAAGAAGAAAGAAAGAAAGAAAGAAAGAAAGAAAGAAAGAAAGAAAGGAGATTGTGAGGAACTGTCTTCCTAAGGGTGCGGTCCAGACTGGAAGCTAAGGGGATGGCAGGCCTTCCTTCCTTCCTTCCTTTCTTCCTTTTTGTATATTAACACCATTCCCACCACCAAAGAAAGGTCTGTGTCCCTACACCACACCCATACCATCCCCACAATGAATCTGAAAATCTACCCTCACCCTCCACCCAAAGCTTTCAGTTAGTTTTTTTTTTTTTGCTTGATTTTTTATATTTATTTATTTATTTTGCCTCCAGGGTTATTGCTGGGGCTTGGGGCTCAGTGCTTGCACTACAAATCCACTTCTCCTGGAGGTCATTTTTTCCCCATTTTGTTGCCCTTGTTGTTGTCATTATTGTTATTGTTGCCATTGATGTTCTTGTTGTTGAATAGGACAGAAAGAAATGGAGAGAGAAAGACAGACCTGCTTCACTGCTTATAAAGTGACCCCCCCTGCAGGTGGGGAGCTGGGGGCCTTGAAACTGGGTATCTTGCGCCAGTTTTTGCGCTTTGCATCTTGTGCCCTTAACCCATTGCGCTACACCCAACCCCCAACCCAGAGTTTTTTTTTTACTGTGGTACAATACTCCAAACTCAGTCAAATTCTGCTTTGTGGGTTTTTTTTTTTTAATTTCATTAGTGATTTAATATTGATTTACATAATTACATGTCAACAGAGATATAATTCCATACTGTTCCCACCACCAGAGTTCTAAATCCCCAATCCCTCCATCGCAAGCCACAGCAGTTCTCCTAAGATTGTAGATATGGGTTAACTATCATGTCTACATCTGTACATAATTTCCCCCTTTTCCTTCCAAGTCCAGTCTTCTCTTTCCCTCCAAGCCACACATAACCCTATTAATACATTCAAAGATCCCTCCCTTTTACCTCTCTCTCTCCAGGTCCTGATGGAGCTGGAGTTAAGAGTCCTCTATCCTCTTCCTCCAATTAGTTCTCCCCCACTGGGAGTATGGATCAAAATTGTTTAAGGGGTGTAGAAGGTAGGAGTTCTAGCTTCTTCGTTTTTTTTTTTAATTTAATATTTATTTATTTCCTTTTTGTTGCCCTCGGTTTTTGTTGTTGTTATTGTTGTTATTGATGTCTCCATTGTTGGATAGGACAGAGACAAATGGAGAGAGGAGGGGAAGACAGAGAGGAGGAGAGAAAGATAGACGCCTGCAGACCTGCTTCACCTCCTGTGAAGCGACTCCCCTGCAGGTGGGGAGCCATGGACTCGAACTGGGATCCTTACCCCGGTCCCTGCGCTTTGCGCCACATACCCTTAACCTGCTGTGCTACCGCATGACTCCTGAGTTCTAGCTTCTGTAATTGCTTCTCCACTGGACATGAGCATTGGCAGGTTGATCCATACCTTCAGTCTGTTTCTATCTTTAAAGTAAGAGCTTTTCCAAAACCGCAAGAACAATCTAGAATGGCAGTGATGGTGATGTGTAGGTGCCTTAGAAATGACAGCGTGCAGAAGTTAATGTAGTTACCTGACTGGAAAGAGCTTGCCCTTCAAGTCAGTATACTAGGTCACGTGAAGGAAAAGAAGGATTACCTGTCTTGATCTGAAATGGGTCAGATGGAACCAGAAAAGACCTAGAATTGCCAAAACGATCTTGAGAAAAAAGAACAGAACCGGAGGCATCACACTGCCAGATCTCAAACTGTATTATAGGGCCATTGTCATCAAAACTGCTTGGTACTGGAACATGAACAGACACACTGACCAGTGGAATAGAATTGAGAGCCCAGAAATGAGGCCCCACACGTATGGACATCTAATCTTTGACAAAGGGGCCCAGACTATTATATGGGGGAAGCAGAGTCTCTTCAACAAATGGTGTTGGAAACAATGGGTTGAAACATGCAGAAGAATGAAACTGAATCACTGTATTTCACCAAATACAAAAGTAAATTCCAAGTGGATCAAGGACTTGGATGTTAGACCAGAAACTATCAGATACTTAGAGGAAAATATTGGAAGAACTTTTTTCCGCATAAATTTTAAAGACATTTTCAATGAAACGAATCCAATTACAAGGAAGACTAAGGCAAGTATAAACCTATGGGACTACATCAAATTAAAAAGCTTCTTCACAGCAAAAGAAACCACTACCCAAATCAAGAGACCCCTCACAGAATGGGAGAAGATCTTTACATGCCATACATCAGATAAGAGTTTAATAACCAACATATATAAAGAGCTTGCCAGACTCAACAACAAGACAACAAATAACCCCATCCAAAAATGGGGGGAGGAATTGGACAGAATATTCACCAAAGAAGAGATCCAAAAGGCCGAGAAACACATGAAAAAATGCTCCAAGTCTCTGATTGTCAGAGAAATGCAAATCAAGACAACAATGGGATATCACTTCACTCCTGTGAGAATGTCACACATCAGAAAAGGTAACAGCAGCAAATGCTGGAGAGGGTGTGGGGTCAAAGGAACCCTCCTGCACTGCTGGTGGGAATGTCAATTGGTCCAACCTCTGTGGAGAACAGTCTGGAGAACTCTCAGAAGGCTAGAAATGGACCTACCCTATGACCCTGCAATTCCCCTCCTGGGGATATATCCTAAGGAACCCAAAACAGCCATCCAAAAAGATCTGTGTACACATATGTTCTTGGCAGCACAATTTGTAATAGCCAAAACCTGGAAGCAACCCAGGTGTCCAACAACAGATGAGTGGCTGAGCAAGTTGTGGTATATATACACAATGGAATACTACTCAGCTGTAAAAAATGGTGACTTCACCGTTTTCAGCCGATCTTGGATGGACCTTGAAAAAATCATGTTGAGTGAAATAAGTCAGAAACAGAAGGATGAATACGGGATGATCTCACTCTCAGGCCGAAGTTGAAAAACAAGATTAGAAAAGAAAACACAAGTCGAACCTGGAATGGAATTGGCATATCGCACCAAAGTAAAAGACTCTGGGGTGGGTGGGTGGGTGGGGAGAATACAGGTCCATGAAAAATGATGAATGAAATAGTGGGGGTTTTATTGTTAAATGGGAATCTGGGGAATGTTATGCATGTAAAAAAAAAAAAAAGAAGTAGAAACGCAAAGCAGAAATTGACTGAGTTTGGAGTATGGCACCAAAGTAAGAAAGCAGAAGTACACTAGAGTTTGCAGTGAGTACCTCCCTAATATTTCCTCTCCACTTTTCCAAGCTTTGGGTCCATGATTGCTCAACAATTTGTTTGGCTTTGTATGTTAACTCTCTTTTCAGTCACCAGGTTCCAGGTGTCATCAGGATGCCGGCCAGACTTCCCTGGATTGAAGACCCCACCAATGTGTCCTGGAGCTCAGCTTCCGCAGAGACCCATCCTACTAGGGAAAGAGAGAGGCAGACTGGGAGTATGGACCGACCAGTCAACGCCCATGTTCAGCGGGGAAGCAATTACAGAAGCCAGACCTTCTACCTTCTGCAACCCACAATGACCCTGGGTCCATGCTCCCAGAGGGATAGAGAATGGGAAAGCTATCGGGGGAGGGGGTGGGATATGGAGATTGGGCGGTGGGAATTGTGTGGGGTTGTACCCCTCCTACCCTTTGGTTTTGTTAATTAATCCTTTCTTAAATAAAAATTAAAAAAAAAAAAAAAAAGAAATGGGTCAGAAAGGTGTGGGATCTCAGGGCAGAGCAATAACTTCAGCACATTACCCTGGGTCAGTCCCCCCTAGTTTCTGTGTGCATTTATTTATTAAATGATTTATTTGTATTGATTACATATGAGAGAATGTTTCACATGACATAGAGGGTGACAAGAAAGAATGCAGAGCACATACTCTAACATATGATATGCTGGGGGTTAATCTGGAAACCTTAAGCATGCAAGCCCAATGCTCTCCCATTTGAGCTATTTTTTCCATGACTGTATGTGCTGGTATATGCATGTTTTGCCTTGGATCTATCTATATGTAGACACATGTTCTTTTTTAATATTTATTTATTCCCTTTTGTTGCCCTGGTTGTCTTATTGTTGTAGTTATTATTGTTGCTGTTGTTGTTGGATAGCACAGAGGGAAATGGAGAGAGGAGGGGAAGACAGAGAGGGAGAGAAAGATAGACACCTGCAGACCTGCTTCACCAACTGTGAAGCCACTCCCCTGCAGGTGGGGAGCCAGGGGCTCGGTAATCCTTATACCAGTTCTTGTGCTTTGCGCCACTTGCGCTTAACCCACTTTGCTACCGCCTGAATCCCCACCTGTTCTTTTATTTACTTGAAATTTGAATATATCTAAGTGATTGAATGTGGTATATATATTTGAAATAATGTCTTTATTCATTGTACTATACTCTGGTTTAAAATTAGAATGTAAGTAGCACAGCAGGTTAAGCGCAAAGCGCAAGGACCAGCACAAGGATCACGGTTCGAGCCCATAGCTCCCCATCTGCAGGGGAGGTCACTTCACAAATGGTGAAGCAGGCCTACAGGTGTGTATCTTTCTCTCCCCCCTCTATCTTCCCCTCCTCTCTTCATCTCTGTCTTATCCAACAACTTGACATCAACAACAATAATAACTACAATAAAAAAGGGCAACAAAAAGGAATAAATAAATATTTTCTTAAAAAAGAATTTGAATGTCAACTCAAGAAACCTACAGGGCAGGCTAATCTGATTAGTCACCTACAGGTGACTAATCTGATTAAGCACACACATTACCATGGGCCAGGACCCAGGTTCAAGACCTGGGTCCTCACCTGCAGGAAAAAGCAGAACTGGTGAAGCAGTGATGTGGGTGTCTCTTTTTCTTTTAAAAGGTATTTTATTTTTATTTATTTAAAGTAAAAAACAGATAAACTGAAAGGGCAATGGGGAGATAGAAAGGGAGAGAGAAGAGACAGCTACAGCATTGCTTCACCACTTGTGAATTTTTCCCTCTGCTGGTAGGGACTGGGGGCCTGAACCTGGATCCTTGTGCATTTTAATATGTACACTCTACCAGATGCACCACCATTCAGCCTCATGGTGTCTCTTTTTCTCTCTCCCACTCTATTACCCACCTTCCTTCTCAATTACTATGTCTCTAAAAAATGGGGGCGATAGAAAAAAAGGCCACCAGGAGTGGTGGGTTCTTTATGCCTGTAATATTGTGCTGTAGCCAGCTTCTAGCAAATTCACAGAGAGCACAGCTTTTTTTTTTTTTTTTTTTTTGCCTCCAGGGTTATTGCTGGGTCTCAGTGCCTGCACCATGAATCCACTGCTCCTGGAGGCCATTTTCCCCCCTTTTGTTGCCCTTGTTGTTGTAGCCTTGTTGCAGTTATTATTGTTATTGTTGATGAAATGGAGAGAGGAGGGGAAGACAGAGAGGGGGAGAGAAAGATAGACACCTGCAGACCTGCTTCACCGCCTGTGAAGCGACTCCTCTGCAGGTGGGGAGCCGGGGGCTCGAACTGGGATTCTTACTCCGGTCCTTGTGCTTTGCGCCACATGAGCTTAACCCGCTGTACTACCGCCTGACCTCCTAGAGCACAGCTTTTTATTGAGACTTGGTGATATAGTGTGAAAGGCTTGACATTTCAGTAGTGAGAGTATCATAATGGAGAAGCCAGTGCAAGGACCTAGGTTTAAGCCCCCATTCCCCACCTGTAGGGAGGAAGCTTCCTGCATGGTGAAGCAGGTGTGCAGGTGTCTCTTTCACTCTCCCTCTCTTGATTCCCTTCCTCTCTCAATTTTTATCTGCACTATCTAATAAAAATAGATGTTTTTATTAAAAAAAGGAAAAAAGTGAAGTAAAAGACTCTGGGGTGGGTGGGATGGGGGGAATACAGGTCCAAAAAGGATGATAGAGGACCTAGTGGGGGTTGTATTGTTATATGGAAAACTGGGAAATGTTACGCATGTACAAACTATTGTATTTACTGTTGAATGTAAAAACATTAATTCCCCAATAAAGAAATTTTAAAAAAGGAAAAAGTGGCCACTGGGAGCAATGGATTTATAGTGTTGCCATGAAGCCCCATCAATAACCCTGATGGCAATAAAAAATAAAGGAAGAAAGAAAGAGAAAAAATTAGATTTTCATTAAAAGAAATGTACTATGAAACCAAGTCTTCTGATAAGATTGTCTCATTCAACACCAGCTGGGATTTTTCTCCTCATTGTTTTACAAAACCAATGTCATGGTCCGGGAGGTGGTGCAGTAGATAAAATGTTGGTCTCTCAAGCATGAGGTCCTGAGTTCAATCCCCAGCAGCACATGTACCAGAGTGATGTCTGGTTCTTTCTCTCTCCTATCCCTCTCATTACTAAATAAATAAATAAATAATTTAAATGTCCAACAAAAAGCTGTTATTCAAGGATCTGTTGTATATGTAAATGTATACCTATGTAGTAGATTTGATTTTTTTTTTTAGTGACTACAAACTCAGGGGTGCAAAATGCAACTATTTCTGGGGTTCAGGTGGTAATACACCCTGTAGAATGTACATGTTACAGTGTGTAAGGACCCAGGTTCAAGCCCCCAGTCACTACTTGCAGGGTGGGAAAAGAGACCCCTCTGCAGCTCAAACTGGAATCCTTGCACAGATCTTTGTACTTTGTACTATGTGTGCTTATCCTGTTGTGTCACCACCCAGCCCCGGGATGAACAGGATTCTTCAGGGTTCCAGAACCATAACTCAGTGTCTTGTGAGAAAGTGGGAGGTGGGCTGATTAGCTTGCTTGCCCTTCTGCACCTACTCAGGACATCTGGTCAGTGTGACCTGTGGTGCCAGAGACTGGACACAGGGAAGACGACATGTCAGATGGTCACTCAATCAATTTACACAGTCCCTTGAAAGGTGCCTGCCAGTCTCAGAGGGTTATCTAAACTGTTTGGAGTCTATCCCAGATAAGAATAGTGAGGCCAGTGCTCTGCCTAGCTCAGGATGCAGGTTGCCCCTGGGATGTGTGACTTACATTTTTCAAAGTGGGATGAGTTGGTGACCCTTGGAAAAAAATGGCTCTAGAAAGGAATACTGGAACAGGGCCAAGGGAATGATCCCAGTGACTCCTGAAATGGATTATAAATGACTCCGTTGATTTTTGGAAGAAATTGTTCTATAAAATGGTCTTCCAATAATTTAGGAGAGGAAGATTTACATATGATGGGGAATAGCAGGAAAAAGTATTAATACCGGGAGTCAGGTGGTAGCACAGCGGGTTAAGTGCACATGGCTCAAAGCCCAAGGACCGGCGTAAGCATCCTGGTTTGAGCCCCCGGCTCCCCACCTGCAGGGGAGTCGCTTCACAGGCAGTGAAGCAGGTTTGCAGGTATCTGTCTTTCTCTCCCCCTCTCTGTCTTCCCTTCTTCTCTCCATTTCTCTCTGTCCTATCCAACAATAACGATATCAATAACCATAATAATGTTAAACAATAAGGGCAACAAAAAGGAAAAATAAATAAATAAATATAAAAATTTAAAAAAATGTTTTAAAGTATTAATACCACTCCACAGATCAACTCAGCAGTGTTTTCCTAGTGCTATTATCCCCTCAGGAGAAGCTAATTGGTCCTTCAAGGACAAAGTGTTTTTGTGGTCCTGGAAAATACTGAGTCCTTTTACAGTCCACTCGTCCACCCTCACCTTAGAGAGTCCATCAGCGCATTAAAACTCAGAAAAGTCCCAGAGGAGACAGAACTGTTTCATACTATTTAATGGCTCAATAAACAAGATTTTTTTACACAGAGAAAGTCTTGTCTCTCAAGAGGGATTAAGTCCCGAATACATCTACCTGACCATACCTCCCCCACCAACACATGCCACCCTAGAAACCTCTGGAGGGAGGAGGAGGTAATGATGGATGGGACATAGATCTAAACGCCACGTTATGATATTAGTGGCCCTATAATGACAGAGTATTGTCATGATCAGACTTTAAGAATAACCCAGGTGAAAGTGTAATGTCTATTTTTTAAACATTTATTTATTTATGAGAAAGAGAACCAAAGCATCACTCTGTTACATATAATGCTGGGAACTGGACTTGGGGCATCATGCTCTTGGGTCCAGTGCTTTATTCACTGTGCTACCTTTCAGGCTGTAACTTCTATTTTTGTTCAGCACCATCCCCCATCTTTAATAATTTACTGTTAAGTGCTGGACTTTTCAACTCCACAAGGTGTTTCGCCCTCACCTCCCAGGCCTGAACCATGTCTCCTCAGTGTTGAAGTCAGTCACCAGAAGCCCAGATGACTCTCTGAAGGCAGATGGTCTGGGCTGGAGGCCCAAGGCCTAGGAAGGAGGAAGTTATGCCACTGGCTGGGAGGATGGGGTGGCATTCCCTCACTTCCTCTCCTGCGTCCTCCTCCCCTGGGGCAACACAGAATCTTCCCCTAGGTTCTGAGTTAGCAAGACTTTGACTCTCCTTGCTTTTACTTTTTTTGCTTTTCTTGCTGCCCTCACTGCCACCGCTCATTTCTCCTCCCTCTCCCCGTCTTCCTCCCCTTCTTTCTTCTCTTTTTCCATAGAGACAGAGAGAAGTAAGAGGGGGGGAAATGCACAGCTGGGGTCAGGGATACTGAAGCAGCACCTGCCTGGATGATAGGAAAGAAGGGGAAGAGAGAGGGAGAAAAAGAGAGAGACCTGCAGTACTGAAGCTTCCCCTCTGAAGATGGACTGGGGACTTGAACCTGGGTCCTTGTGCATGGTAACAAGTGTGCTCTATTGGGTGCACCACCACCTGACTCTTTCTTTGCCTTTTCTAACCCCTGAGGGGGAAGGACAATGTAGATTTCAGTGATCCAAACCCAGAGGAGGACAAAACACCATATAGGCCAGCCACCAAAAGAGTGTCATAGGCTGCACTTCTCTCTGTAGTATGGAGTATATTAAAGGTACAGTGACCAGTTTTTATTTCTTTTATTTAATTTATTCAGTCACTAAACTCCTAGATATGGCACTGGGGAAAGAGAGACAGAAGATGTCTGCTTGAGCCCAAATCCACCTGGAGCTCTGCAGTCAGTCTCCAAGTGGGGCAGGAATGTAACCACAGCTTGCTAGAGTACACCAGAGCAGCAGCAGGGAAGCCCTCCTGAAGAGGCAGGATTTGAAGATAATTTGGAAAGTGGGAGAGGTTTTAGCCCTACACTAGAAGGAGGCTGGACCTTGCAAACCCAAGAAAGGGTACAAGCTTGTTTCTGGAGGTATAAAAAGAGAGAACAAGGGGAGTGGGTAGACTCTGGTCTTGGGTTTTCTGGTGACCCACTGCTTCCCTGATCTTCTCCCTCAAGCCCCGCTGTGAGGAGAGTCAGGTAAACCAGCATCCACTCAGGACCTCAGCTACATGTAAAGAAAAGCCATTTCAGTTACTCCAGAGGCCAAGTGTCTCAGAAATAGGGTGTGATGGATTAGGCTGGGGCAGCTACTTCTAGTCTGAAAGCAGTCCTCTTAAAGGTCCTGGGCATGGGGCTGTGAGGCCAGAACAATACCAATAAAGGAGCCGAGTGATGGTGTGGAAGACTGAATCTACACCTTACAATGTGTATGACTGGGGCTCAAATCCCTGGCCCCCACCTGCAAGCTGGAAGCTTTATGAGTAGTAAACTAGTGCTACAGGTGTCTGTCTTCTTTTTTTGCTTCCAGGGTTTTCCCTGGGGCTCAGTGTCAGTGCTACAAATTCACTGCTCCTGGTGGTCTTTCCCCCCCCCATTTTATTGGATAGGACAGAGAGAAGTTGAGAGAGAGGAAATAGAGAGGGAGAGAGAAAGATATACACCTGTAGACCTGCTTCACTGCTTGTGAAGTGACCCCCCCCCCGCCCCTGCAGCCGGGGAACCTGGGGCTCGAACCCAGATCCTTTCTCGGGTCCTTGAACTTCATACTATGTGCAGTTAGCCCAGTGTGCCACCACCTGGCCCCTATCTTTCCCTCTCTTCTTCTTCTTCTAGCGTTTGCCCTTCTTCCGTAGCCAGTCAGCAGCGTCAGGTTGAGCCTGATGTCTGCTTGTTGCTGGCTTTGAAAGTGACTGGGATCCATGTGGATTCAGTTGGCTAGGAAGGATCGTCAGTTTCCCCAATAAATGGGTACTCACGGGATGCACCACGAGAAGGTCGATCCAATGCATTCCCTCTCTTTATCTCCCCCTTCTCTTTTAATTCCTCTCTGTGTCTATCCAAAATGAATTAACTAATAAAATATTTTTAAAATAATAAGGGTAGCAACATAGAGTTATAGGGATACAAGCAAGGATGAATCATAAATTTTAGTTAGCGTTGCTTCCTCTTTCTAACTTTCTGTGCTCCCCCCTCCACTTCCCATATACATACATAAGAAAAACCCTGCAGGAGAGCAAAGATTGAGCTAAAGGAAACAGTGGCCTTTCTGGCTTTGCTGCATAGGTATTTTGGCCTTCCTCACACTCCTCGGGTAAACCAAGGCCAGTCCTTTCTACTGAGCTATCTCTGCTCTCTCCCAGGAGTGAGTGAGGTGGGGGCCGCCATCAGAGAGGCGCGCTGGCCTAGCTCATCCCACATGGCCAGGCATGTGCAGTTCAGTGACCAGCTGAAGCCTGAGCAGAGAAGACAGCAGCGCCTTTCCTGAGACAAGTGGGAAGAAGGTATCAGCCATGGCTGACCGAGCGGTGACCCAAGGCCCAACACAGAGCCAATTAGCAGCCACCACAGCAGCGCTGGGCTGGCCTGGCTTCCATGGGAAATCCCATATGCACCCATCATGTCAGGCTGAGTTAGCAGCAAGAGGGCTGAGTGGAGTCCTGCTGGAAGAAGCTGCCTGGGTGGGGGAACTGGGAAGCTGGGCTGAGGGAGATACATGAGCATGCTTGCCTCTGCCCACAGACCTGTATGTGTGCGAGCACATGTGTGTTTGCATGTTTATGTTTGGTGTGTGTGCCTGTGTGCACATTCGTCTGCCAGGCCTCCTCACCATGCAAGTGCATGCCCTCTTGTGCTTGTTCGTTATGTGTAGTGTATATACTTTGTGTACACTGGGAAGTCTAAGACTGTGCAGGCCATAGTCCTGCCCTCCTGGAACTCACATTCTTTTTTTAAAAATTTTATGTATTTATTTATAAAATGGAAACACTGACAAGACCATAGGATAAGAGGGGTACAATTCCACACAATCCCCACCACCAGAGCTCTGTATCCTATCCCCTCCCCTGATAGCTTTCCTACCCTTAATCCTTCTGAGAGTATGGACCCAGGGTCATTATGGGATGCAAAGGGTGGAAGGTCTGGCTTCTGTAATTGCTTCCCTACTGAACATGGGCATTGGTAGGTCTATCCATACTCCCAGCCTGTCTCTCTCTTTCCCTAGTGGGGCAGGGCTCTGAGGAAGCAGGCCTCCAGGACATACTGGTGGAGTCATCTGCCCAGGGATGTCTGGTTGGCATCATGGCATTTTGAACCTGGTGGCTGAGAAAGAGTTAGCATAGAAAGCCATATAAATTGATTAATTATGAACCTAAAGCCTGGAATATTGTAAATGAAGATTTGGGGTCTCCATTTTGGAAATAGCTAGTAGGTCTATTTTAGATATATTCCAAAGGGCCCATGAGTTTATTAGTTTTTCCCTGAGCCTGACCTCTGATATGCAGGTGGACCCAAGTTATTGTCTGGGGAGATGATGTCATGGCTGGAAAAAGGGCTAGAGAGCTGGATCAAGGAAAAGAGTAGCTCCCAAATATGGGAAAAGTGCATAAATATTGTTGACTGTAAACACTATCAATTTGATCTGGGGCCCATATTAAGCACAGGAGCCTATGTAACCTCTGCATCCCTGTAGGTCTGAACTCGCATTCTGTGGTCATCAGTAGGAACATTCCGAGTTGCACTAATTTCAGGACACATCTTCTTCAGGTGGTAGATAGAATATGTTATCCAACCCCCCTTCAGAGGATGGAACATTTTCTACCATTGTTGGTCGACATTGAGGTCAAGGTCCTATGGGGGCCCCCAAAGGAGTCCATTATGTTGTTCCTGATGGAGATGACCAGTGATAATGGAGAGAGGGATCTATTCAAGGTCTAGGCTCATGGTGTCTGTCTGGGAATCCCAGGACTCCCTGACTAGGGCCCCAGCTGATGGGGTGGCCTGATAGTGACTAAAGAGTCATCATTACAGTATGCCAGTCTTTTGCCCTTATTCAGCTTTTGTAGTCTTTACTTTGATAAGGTTAGCTTTGGAGTGACTGAGGGGAGTGTAATAGGAAGTAGGTGAGGAGGGTATCTAAGTCTGGAACTCACATTCTTTTTTTTTTTTTTTTTGCCTCCAGGGTTATTGCTGGTGCTCAGTACTGTGGATCCACTGCTCCTGAAGGCTATTTTTTCCCTTTTCTTGCCCTTGTTGTTTATCATTGTTTTTGTTGTTATTGTTGTTGTGGTTATTGTTATTGTTGCTGTATAGGACAGAGAGAAATTGAGAGAGAAGGGGAAGACAGAGTGGGGGGGGAGAAAGAGAGACACCTGCAGACCTGCTTCACCGCTTGTAAGGCAATCCCCTTGCCGGTGGGAGGGGAGCCAGGGGCTCGAACCGGGATCCTTATGCCGGTCCTTGCACTTTACTCCATGGGTGCTTACCCCGCAGTGCTACCGCCCAGCCCCCTGGAACTCACATTCTAATGAGAGACCGAAGAGAAACAAAGAAGCAGCTCATACTTCTATGTGTAATGGAAAGAGCTATGGGGTGGTGTAGTGGCTAAAAGATGGGGTGGTGTAGTGGCTAAAAGGTCGCACTCTTCAGCATGAGATTCCAAGTGTGGTCCCTGGCAGCCCATGTGCTGGAATGATGCTCTGATGTCCTCTCTCTCTCTCTTCCTATCTCTCTCAATAATAAATAAATAAATAAAATCCATTTATTTATTTATTTATTAGAAAAAAAGAGCTTTGAGGCAAGGCAGTGCAGGAGAGGGAATGGGGCTGCTATTTCAGAATGTGAATGGGGAGGGTCTGCTCCACTGATCTAAGCATGTTCATATGGTGGTCAGAATCCAGAGTGGCCACTGATTAAGCTAGGGAGACAGCTTGATGCTTAAAAGCAAAAAAAAAAAAAAAAAAACTTTCATTCCTGAGACTCCGAGGTCTCGGGCTCAATCCCTAGCACTACCATAAGCCAGAGCTGAGCAGTTCTCTGGTTAAAAAGTATATGCTGAGAAAAGAAAACACAAGTCGAACCTGAAATGGAATTGGAGTATTACACCAAAGCAAAAGATTCTGGGGTGGGTGGGTGGGTGGGGAGAATACAGGTCCATGAAAAATGATGAATGAAATAGTGGGGGTTGTATTGTTAAATGGGGATCTGGGGAATGTTATGCATGTTCAAACTATTGTATTTACTGTTGAATGTAAAGCATTAATTCCCCAATAAAGAAATAAATTATTTAAAAAAAAACAAAAAAAAGACTACTATACTGAGGTGGGAGTGTCTTAAGATATGCATCCATATACAAAAAGTTATTTGAATATTTTACCAGGAAAATACACTTTCTTACTTGCAAATAACTCATTGGCTTTCTCCATCTTGATAGCAGCTGATGCTGATTTACAAACTGTCTTCTCTGACTCTACTGTCACAGATCATAGTTACAACCCTCCAAAAAAAAAAAAAAGTATATGCTGGGGGTCGGGCAGTGGCGCAGTGGGTTAAGCGCATGTGGCGCAAAGTGCAGGGACCGGCGTAAGGATCCCGGTTCGAGCCCCCGGCTCCCCACCTGCAGGGGAGTTGCTTCACAGGCGGTGGGGCAGGTCTGCAGATGTCTGTCTTTCTCTCCCCCTCTCTGCCTTCCCCTCCTCTCTCCACTTCTCTCTGTCCTATCCAACAACGAACAACATCAACAATGGCAATAATAATAACCACAACGAGGCTACAACAACAAGGACATCAAAAGCGGGAAACGATGGCCTCCAGGAGCGGTGGATTCATGGTGCAGGCACTGAGCCCAGCAATAACCCTGGAGGGAAAAAAAAGTATATGCTGAAGAGTGGCCACTGCCCAGGGAGGGAGAACAGGTTGAGCTGGGAATAGAGCCCGACACTGTCCTGGAAGCTGTGTCCCAGTGGCCAGAGACAAGAATACCTGTACTGGCTCTGCCTTTGGGGACCCACTGGCAGATGGAATGAGGGGACAGTTGAGACACTAGACTAAAGACCCCAGACTAGGCTCTCTGAGCACAGACTTTCCCTTGGAAGACCTTGTAGGGTGCAACAATCTGGACTGGGCCTTGACAAAAGGCAGGCTTGTAAACCTAGCAGAGGTGCTAAAAGCTGCCACCTGCCTTTTCCCAGAACCTACAGACCTGGGAGACAGGGTTGAGCTACTTCTAGTGACCTCCAGGAATGGATGAGCGAATGAAAGGAAAGGAAGATGATTGTTTTCATAGCCAGGCAGCTAAAGGCCTCCTTCCATGGGAGAAGACTATTGTGGGCGTCTCAGGAATGATGTGGCACAAAATAGGTGTGTCTCACTGGGACGTGTGTGTGTGTGTGTGTGTGTGTGTGTGTGTGTGTGTGTGTGTGCTTGTACACGTGTTTATTTTGCCAGCTCGGTCAATCTATTACCTACCAGGTGGTGCCCAAGTCTGAGGATTCCCCCATGTGTCTCTGGGCCCATCGGTCTGTTGGTGGGTTGCTCAGCTGTCCCTGCACGTGCAGGCGATGTGGGGGCCTGTGTGTGTGTGTCGAGTGCCTTTCTGGGTGTGAGTGCATGAGTGTCTCGACTTTTGTCGCCTGTCAGCCTCTGTAACACCCTATTCCCTAGCTGGCCCCTCAAGCTCTCTGAGGGGAAGCTGCCTGTTCTGTTCTCATCACAGCTGCACTGGGGACCTTGGGGAGACTCGGGCAGCTCTCGGGAGGGGCATTTCTGATGCTGTTTGTTGGTGTAAATTTGCACTTAACTTCACTTTCATTATCCACACATTCACTCCCGCTGCTGTAGGGTCAGATTGTTGGCCCAAAAGCCAGTCATGGGTGGATTCTGGCCTCTCACTGATCTCTGGCTGCGGTTTCACACTCCAGGCTTTGTCAGCATCCCATAAAGCCACCAGGGGCTCGTTCAGCACTGCGGGTTTTGGAAGCTATTTTCCCCGTCCCCTTTTGGGTGTCAGGATATTCACCTGCCTGCCTCCTGAGCCCTGAACTGTGCTTCTAGTCTAGGTCTCCAGGTATCAGGGACACAATGAGGAGCAGCACAGTGCTCTGTAGGAGAGGCTGTACCCATTTCACAAAGACCCAAAGTCCCAGTGGTTAGGGCCCTCACAGAGGACTAACCTGGGATTGGAGCCCAGCTCTTTCCACCTGAATGGAAAGGTAGAGGAGAATGGGGAGGTAGCTCAGCCCTCTCTCCTGGGTCTGTAGGTTTTGGGAAAAGCCAGGTTTGCAGCCTCTCCTCCATTTGCCACAGTTGTGTCTGTGTGAGAGACACCTATGCACAGCTCACCTGGATCCCTCAGCACCTTCCTGATGACAGGTCCCTCAGAGTGGAAGGTGTGTTCCACTCTTCCTCCTCCTCCTCCTCTTTTATGGGGTAGTTAATGGTTTACAGTATAGCTGATGACAAGTGGGTACAATTTTCCATGGTAGGTGTCTGCAAAACACTCTCACCCCCAAGTTAAGTCTTTTCCACTATCATGTACCAGGACGCCAAAGCCTTCCCACAGCTTGGCCTCCTCCCTCCCCTCCCTCCCTTCATTCCCCAAAATTCTTTGCTTTGATGCAACACACCAGATTTTCCTTTCTCTGTTCTTCTTTTTTCCTTCCTTTCTTCTCCTTCTCTTTTTTCTCTTTATCCTCCTCCTCCTTTTTATTGCTACCAGTGTTATTGCTGGGATTTGGTGCTTATACAATAAATACACCACTCCTGGCAGCTTGCTCTTACCCTCTATCTCTCTTTCTTTCTAACCCCCTCCACCATTTTTTTCAGAGATAAATTGAGAGAGGAAGGGGAGGTAGAAATGAAGAGAGAAAGATGAGCATCTGCAGCACTGCTTCACTTGTAAAGCTAACCCCCTTGCAGGTAGGGACTGGGGGCTTGAAACTGTGTTCTTGAGCATGTTACATGTATTCTCTGTCAGGAGTGCCACTGCCCTCTCCATGCATGACTTCTGTGTCTAGGGTTTGGCCAGGCTCAGAGAAGGCAGACATGGGTCTCACAGACTGGCTGTGGAGGCCAGGTGTTGACTTATGGAGAGCCTAGATCTCTATCCTCATCTACTCTACTCCCACTTTTTGGTTCCTTTTTATTAATTTTTTTCCCTCCTCCAGGGTTATTGCTGGGCTTGGTGCCTGCACCATGAATCCACCGCTCCTGGAGGCCATTTTTTCCCCCTTTTGTTGCCCTTGTTGTAGCCTCGTTGTGGTTATCATTATTGCCCTTGTTGACGCAATTTGTTGTTGGATAGGACAGAGAGAAATGGAGAGAGGAGGGGAAGACAGAGAAGGGGAGAGAAAGATAGACACCTGCAGACCTGCTTCACCGCCTGTGAAGCGACTCCCCTGCAGGTGGGGAGCCGGGGGCTCGAACCGGGATCCTTACGCTGGTCCCTGCGCTTTTCGCCACATGCGCTTAACCCACTGCGCCACCGCCCGACTCCCTTTATTAAATTTTTTATCCTACATTATATCTTACTGCCTTCAGACACCAAGTTGCAGGAGTGACTATGGTTCCACCCTGAATTCCCTGGGTAGATGATCTCACCAGTGTGTCCCTAAGTCTCACCTCTCCAGAGCCTCACCCAGCTAGGAAACTATAAAAACAGGCTGGGGGTACAGATCGACGAGCCAATGCCTGTGTCCAGCAGAAAAGCAATTACAGAATTCAGAACTCCCACCTTCTGTACCCCAGAAAGAATTTTGGTCCATACTCCCAGAGGGATAAACAATAGGGAAATTTGCGATGGAGGGGATGGGACACAGAACTCTGGCGGTGAGAACTGTATGGAATTACATCCCTATTACAGTTATACCCCTTAAAAGTTTTCAAATCAATAATAAATCACTAATAAAAATAAAACAAAGAAATTCTGGAAGGGAGGAATGGGGGAAGGAAATAAGGGAGCGAAGAAGGGAGACTGGCAAGACAGGGTGTGCCAGATGTGCAGCTCCATTCACTGCCAGTGCCTCTGAAGCTGTGCCTGGGAGGAGGTGGCAGAGTGGGTCCTGGATCACGTGCAAAGAGGGAACTTGATTTTTTTTAAATTATAAAAAGGAAACACTGACAAAACCATAGGATAAGAGGGGTACAACTCCACACAATTCCCACCACCAGAATTCCGTATCCCATTTCCTCCCGATATCTTTCCTATTCTTTATCCCTCTGGGAGTATGGACCCAAGGTCATTGTGGGATGCAGAAGGTGGAAGGTCTGGCTTCTGTAATTGCTTCCCTGCTGAACATGGACATTGACAGGTCAATCCATACTCCCAGCCTGTCTCTCTCTTTCCCCAGTGGGGAAGGGATTTGGGGAATCAGAGCTCCAGGACACACTGGTGGGGCTGTCTGTACCGGGAAGTCTGGTTGGCATCATGCTGGCATCTGAAACCTGGTGGCTGAGAAGTGAGTTAACATATAAAGCCAAACAAGTTGTTGACTAATCATGAACCTAAAGGCTGGAGTGGTGCAGATAAAGAGTTTTTGGGGGTCTCCATTCTGTAGATAGCTAGTAGTCATATTTTAATTATATTCCAAAGGGCCTGTGGCTATACAAGTTTGTTTTTTTCCCCTGAGCCTGAAATCTGATATGCAGGTGGATCCTAGTTATTGTCTGGGGAGACGATTTCATGGCTGGAAAAAGGACCAGAAAGCTGGATCTGGGAAGAGAGAAGCTCCCAAATATGGGAAAGGTGTATAAATATTGTTGTTGTTTTTTTAAGATAGTGAAAAAAAGAGAGTGAAAGAGACCTTAGTTTCCTTCTATGTAGTAAGACCAACTCTGGGTTGTGCACATGGCAAAGCAGTGCACCATCCAAGTGGGCTATTTCACTGCCCAAATGAATAACCTGGAAACCCACTGCCACCCGGATGCAGCTCAGAGAGTTTTGTTTGCTTGGTGTGAGGCTCTTAGCTTGTACAGCCAGGACTGAGGACCGTCCAACAGGGCTGCACCATGATGCAGCCACAGCCCATTGTGGGTCAAGTGGGGAATGAACTACAGGTGAGCGTTCACAGAGCTCGACACTTCTTCCCCTGGAAAGTTAGGACTTCCCTGTGTTGGGAGTTGGGAGGTAGCACAGTGGGTTAAGTGCAGGTAGCACAAAGTGCAAGGACTGGTGTAAGGATCCCGGTTTGAGCCCTCGGCTTCCCACCTGCAGGGGAGAGTGAAGCAGGTCTGCAGGTGTCTCTCTGTCTCTTTCCCTCTCTATCCCCCACCCTTCTCAAATTCTCTCTCTGTCTCTATTCAGAATAAATAAGTAAAAATATTTTTTAAAAAGGACTTCCCTGTGTTATAGTAACTAGAACTAAAGGGATCAAAAAGAAAAGAGAAAGGAAGAGGGAGAAGAAAAAAAAAGAAAGAAAGACAGACTTAAAACTCAAGGGTGGGAAGCAGGTAGGATGAGAAAGGCTGCAAGGTGGAAGACCTCAGTCATTCTTTGGACAGTGCTCTCCTCACATGCCTGCCTGGGCCTGCTTACCACTGTCTATCTGCTTTCTTTGCTGTCAGCCACATGTGAACTCACAAGGTGACATGTTAATGGCTAGGAGTCACATACTCCATGCAGACTGCCTCTCAGATCCCACCCCCAGCTCACCACCACCACCTTCTTGCAAGAGCCACTCTTCCAAGAGATACAGTGTGACTCAGCAGAAGCTGTCTGCAGTGAGGATGGCTTTTTGTCCACTGCCAACATTTCTCCAGGTCAGGCCTTGTGCTAGGCTCAGGAACTAGGTAAAGGAGGCATCCCTTCACAGCCTCTTTGGGAAATGGCTGAACAGGGTCTTGGGAAAGGAACAGAAGTTTGTCAAGTGGAGAGGAGGGGCAGGGTTAGCAGGAAGTTGCTGGGAGTCTATCTCAGGTGTCAGGCACTAAGACCAGAGAAAGAGAAGGAACAATGGTCTGGCTGAAGTGTGTGAGATTTGATCCCTGGTGTTGTGTATACCATAGTGATGCAATGGTTTCCTCTCTCTTTTTCTTTTACCTCTTTCCCTGCATTCTCTCTCCATTATTATTTAATAAAATCAAGAGAGAGAGAGGACCGTCGTAGTCTAGTGGTCATAAAAAATGACTTTCATGCCTGATCCTAAATACCCAGATTCAATCCCCAGCACTACCATAAGCCAGAGCTGAACAGTGCTTTGGTTAATAATAATAATAAATAAATAAATAAATAAATAAATAAATAAACAAAGAAGACAAAGGACCTACTGGGATTCTCAGGTAGGGAGATGAAACACACTGAGGCTTTCAAATAGGGCAAAGTGTTTATTATGTCCCCAGCACATTTGTATCCAAACCCTGGGCCTGGAACACTGTGGGGTTTTGCTTTTATACGGTTATCTTTTCTTTTCTCATAGCAAGCCATAGCAACAAGATTAAAAAGTCAGTTTTCCTTTCTACAGGAAGGTAGCACACTTTGTTTTATTTATCGGCTGGGGTTGCTAACTGACCCTTCCAGCACAAGGGCTAGAGGATTCACTGGCAGCTCACCAAGGTCAAGTTGATTACTTTTAGCAGAAAAATCTCATCTGTGCTGAGGAGAGGGGGAAGGTTGCCTCTAACTGCTTCTTCTTATTCAGTTTGAGAATTACTCTTTAGCTTCTATCTTGGGAAGTTAACCCTGGCTTGCCTCAGACCCTCTCAGTTCCTTATGTCTGAATACAGGAGAATGCCAGGCAAGCTATACCTGCTAAGTAGAGCTCCATGTGGCTGGGTTTGGATTTGAGGAGCCTCACACTTCCTCTTTCTGCAGCCTCCAAAGAGGAAGCAGCAACCCCTCAGCCTCTTCAAGTTTGTGTCCCTTTAGTGAATGTCTGACTGACCACATAGAACACAGGGGGGTGACAGATCTGCTGCCACAAAGAAAAGTCTGAAAGAGCAGGAGGAGGAGACTGGGGGCAGAGTATGGACTAGCTGAACCGTATCTGTACCTGTTAGGAAAGGTATTTTTGGGAGTTGGGCGGTAGCGCAGCGGGTTAAGCGTACATGGCGCAAAGCGCAAGAACCAGATCCTGGTTCGAGCCCTGGCTCCCCACCTGCAGGGGAGTCCCTTCACAGGCGCTCTAAGCAGGTCTGCAGGTGTCTATCTTTCTCTCCCCCTCTCTGTCTTCCCCTCCTCTCTCCATTTCTCTCTGTCCTATCCAACAACAAATACATCAATAACTACAACAATAAAATAAGAGCAACAAAAGGGAATAAATAAAAAATAATAATAGTAGATAAAATCTTTAAAAAAAAAAGAAAAGAAAAGGTATTCTCTTTCAGTATTTTTCAGGTATTTCTCACCTGGCCATGTGGAAATGGACATTGGTTCTAGAATACTTCCTTAACCAGCAGGTGGAGTCTATACAGTCTGTATTTTTGGCTTATTGTCAAAAGAGATAACTGTTTCTCTTCTTTCAAGTTCAGTTTCTTTTCTTTTCTTTTCTCCTCTTTTCTTTTCCTAACTGTGTATCAGTGACTCCTAGACATGCCATGACTTTCTGTATTTCAAACTACAAGGGGGGAGTGATGGCTCTCCTCTAAGATGCAGGATTGGGTGGGCACTGGCCTAAGGCCATGAAGGGCCTTGTCTGCTGCTGAGCTCCGCCTTCTTTTCCCAGGAGACTGGCAGAGTCATCATGTCTTCATGAATCCTTCTGGAGACATTCTGGACAAAGCAATACATGTACAGACTCTTTCTCCCCTTCCTTTTCTTTTTGCCCTTTCTTCTTTCCTCCCTTCCTACCATGGCACTGCTCAGCTCAGGCTTAAGGTGGTGATGTGGATTGAACCTGGGACCTCAGAGCCTCAGGAAATTGTTTTTTGCATAATTATTATGCCATCTTCCCAGCCCCATCCTACTTTTTCTTTTTGTCTCCAAGATTATTACTGGGGCTCAGTGCCTGCACTATGAATCCATTGCTCCTGGAGGCCATCCCCCCTTTTTCGTTGCCCTTGTTGTTTATCATTGTTGTTGGATAGGACAGAGAGAAATCGAAAGAGGAGGGGAAGACAGAGAGGGGGAGAGAAAGACAGACACCTGCAGACCTGCTTTACCGCTTGTGAAGCGACCCCCACTGGAGGTGGGGAGCCGGGGGCTCAAATCAGGATCACTTCGGCAGTCCTTACGCTTTGGACCATGTGTGCTTAACCCGCTGTGCTACAGCCTGCCCTGCCCCACTTTTTTCCATAAGGAATTCTCTGATATAGTGACATTAAAAAACACACTTAAGTGTGTACGCTTTATACAAAACATCCTTTTATTAATGTTTTCATATTTATCTATCTATCTATTTATTTATTTATTTATTTAATAGGAGTGGTATAGAAAAAGGAGACACCAGAGCACTGCTCAGCTCTGGCTTTTGGTGGTGCTGGGGATTGAACCTGGAACCTCAGAGTATGCAAAGCATTCTTGAGAGCTTGTTTGGAGATTCTCCTATCACCCAGGAGATTCCAAGAGATTGAGGAACTTCAGGTAAAAAACTTCAGTCATCTCCATCACTAAGAAAATTACAAGAGTTAAAAAGCAAAGAAAAGGGAGTCGGAGGTAGCTCAGTGGGTTAAGGCATGTGGAGCGAAGCACAAGGACTGGTGAAGTGATCCTGATTCGAGCCCCCGGCTCCCCACCTTCAGGGGGGTTGCTTCACAAGCGGTAAAGCAGGTCTGCAGGTGTCTGTCTTTCTCTCCCTCTCTCAGTCTTCCCCTCCTCTTTCAATTTCTCTCTGTCCTATCCAAGAACAACAATGATAAACAACAAGGGCAATAAAAAAGGGGGGATGGCCTCCAGGAGCAAGGATCCCAGTTCAAGCCCCCACTCCCCACCTGCAGGGGAATCCCCTTACGGGCAGTGAAGCAGGTCTGCAGGTGTCTGTCTTTCTCTCCCCCTTTCTGTCTCCCCCCCCCTCCATTTCTCTCTGCCCTATCCAACAACAATGACAGTAATAACTACAACAACAATGAAAAACAACAAGGGCAACAAAAGGGAAAATAAATAAATATTTAAATAAAAAGAAAAGAAAATTGCAAGAGCTTTAGTGTCAGCAACTGGGGTCAGAGAATAAATATATAGATTTATGTCATAGATAGAAAGTCATTAGATTTTTTTTTAACGGAAGAAGGGTGGTGGTGCAGCTGGTAGAGCACTCATATTTCTTTTTTTTTTTAATATTTATTTTATTTATTTATTCCCTTTTGTTGCCCTTGTTGTTTTATTGTTGTAGTTATTATTGTTGTTGTCGTTGTTGGATAGGACAGAGAGAAATGGAGAGAGGAGGGGAAGACAGAGAGGAGGAGAGAAAGATAGACACCTGCAGACCTGCTTCACCACCTGTGAAGCAACTCCCCTTGCAGGTGGGGAGCCGGGGTTCGAACCGGGATCCTTATGCCAGTCCTTGTGCTTTGCGCCACCTGCGCTTAACCCGCTGCGCTACAGCCCGACTCCCGCACTCATATTTCAATGCATAAGGACCTGGGTTCAAGTCCCTGGTTCCCACTTACAGTGGGGAAACTTCAGGAGTGGTGAAGCAGTGCTGCAGGTCTCTCACTTTATCTCCCCTTTCCTCCAAATTTCTCTCTGTCTCTACCCAGAATAAAAAATCTGGTTATGTTAAGCATTAATAAAGAAGTGTGTATGTTACTATATCACACATTTTGTTTTATAAAAATACTTTGATAACTATTTTTTAATTTAAAAAAATATTCTTTGTTGGGGCAGTAGTGCAGCAGGTTAAGCGCACGTCGTACAAAGCACAAGGACCAGCTCAAGGATCCCGGTTCCAGCCCCCGGCTCCCCACCTGCAGGGGGTTCGCTTCACAGGCAGTGAAGCAGGTCTGCAGGTGTCTATCTTTCTCTCCCCCTCTCTGTCTTCCCCTCCTCTCTCCATTTCTCTCAGTCCTATCCAACAATGACGACATCAACGAACAACATCAACAACAACAATAATAACCACAACAAGGCTACAACAACAAGGGCAACAAATGGGGGGAAAATGGCCTCCAGGAGCAGTGGATTCATGGTGCAGGCACTGAGCCCAGCAATAACCCTGGAGGCAAAAAAAAAAATAGGAAAGGATTATTTTATAAAAACAAAAAAGATTCCATAGCATATGTACACCACAGATTGCTTATCCACCCACCCTCCACTGATGGATAATTGGATTATTTTTACCTTCTCACTATTGTGAATATAGTGCTATAGCATAAAAATATCTCTTTGACAACAAGGGCAACAAAAGGGAAAATAAATAAATAAATATAAAAAATTAAATATATATATCTTTGGGGAGTCGGGTGGTAGCGCAACAGGTTAAGCGCACGTGGTGCGAAGCACCAGGACTAGCATAAAGATCCCGGTTGGAGCCCCTGGCTCCCCACCTGCAGGGGCGTCGCTTCCCAGGCGGTGAAGCAGGTCTGCAGGTGTCTTTCTCCCCCCTTCTCTGTCTTTCCCTTCTCTCTCCATTTCTCTCTGTTCTATCTAACACTGGTGACATCAATAACAACAACAATAATAACTACAATTTAAAAAAACAAGGGCAACAAAAGGAAAAATAAATAAATTAATTAAAAATATATATCTCCTTGAGACCCTACTTCCAATACTTTGGAGTAAATATCCAGGGATGGGACTGCTAAATTCTATGATGATCCCATACTTTTAATATATATATATATATATATATATATTAAAATATTTATTTATTTATTCCCTTTTGTTGCCCTTGTTTTATTGTTGTAGTTATTATTGTTGTTGGTGTTGGACAGGACAGAGAGAAATGGAGACAGGCAGGGAAGACAGAGAGGGGAGAGAATGAGACACCAGCAGACTCCCTGCAGGTGGGGAGCCGGGGGCTCGAACCGGGATCCTTACACGGGTGCTTGCACTTTACCTGCTGCGCTGCCGCCCGACTCCCGATGATCCCATACTTAACCTTTAAAGAAACATTTACTTATTTTTATGCATTAAAAAAAATACTCTGGGATGAAAAGCATGTCAGACTTCCTTGGACTCACTTTATTGTGCATGCCCATCTTGGCCACTAGATGGCTGCCCCATTCGAAAGGCCCCTCCCCAATGTCCGAAATGCATTCAGTCCCCGAGGAGCAGCTAGTGCCCCCGTACTTCCATCTGTTGGAGCCAAAACGATGTAGAAAATACTCCCGAGAGTCGGGCGATAGCGCAGCAGGTTGAGTGCAAGTGGTGCAAAGCGCAAGGACCGGAGTAAGGATCCAGGTTCGAGCCCCCGGCTCCCCACCTGCAGGGGGTTCGTTTCACAGGAGGTGAAGCAGGTCTGCAGGTGTCTATCTTTCTCTCCCCCTCTCTGTTTTGCCCTCTGCTCTCCATTTCTCTCTGTCCTAATAACGACGACAACTACAACAATGAAAAACAAGCGCAACAAAAAGAAAATAAATAAATATTTTTAAAAATCATAAAAAAGAAAGAGAGAGAGAGAGAGAGAGAGAAAGAAAGATAGAAAGAAAGTACTCCCAAAGGAACTCAGCTTAGAGGGAGGCTTGAGCCTGAGAATGACTATTCCTTGGCGGCCCAACTCCTGCGCTGCCCGTTTTCTAGGGTGTGTGGGCTGGGACAAGGTAACGTTTCTTGGTCCCAGCCTCTATCTACATCGTCGGCTCTAAGTCCATCTTGAAACGTACAGTCTGGCCTTTAGCACCCACAGTGTGTGACACACATTAGGCACTTGACTGCGGTTGCAAGCGAAAACCCTGTTGAGCAACCCTGCATTGGAGATTTCTGGCGAAGGTTGCAGGGGAAAGATCCTCTGCCGTGCATTTTCTCTCCCCCTCCAGCTGGCGGGGCACTGCAGTCCGAACCCCAGTTCAGACGCCGCGTCCTGGCTCCTGAGGACCATGTGGACATGGCCCACAGCAGACATCAGGGGAGCCGGTGGGTCCACGAGCGCCCAGCCGCACGGGGCACTGACAGTGAGCCCTCCTCTCCGACAGGCGGCGCTGGTCCAAATAGACTTGAAGGCGGCGCTCGGGCCGGGCTCCTCTCGGCGGCGGCGCACGGCCATCCGACCGACCGTACGCGGGGCTGGGACGCGGCGCGGCGGCGGCGGCAGCGGCGGCTCCGTGTCGCCCAAGCCCAAGCGCGCAGGCCCGTCCCGGCTGTCGCGGGGCGGGCGGGACGGGCGGCGCCATGTGGTTCATGTACGTGCTGAGTTGGCTGTCGCTCTTCATCCAGGTGGCCTTCATCACGCTGGCCGTCGGTGAGAGTGCGCGACCCTGCTCTGCTCGCCGGGGGTGGCCGCTCTGATTCTCCCGAGAGACCCGGGGGACGCCGGGCCGAGATCTCTGACGTGGCATATCCCCGCTCCCTGACCTCTGACCTCCGACCCCGCAGCCCCGCCACTGCCGGGAGAGGCCGGCGGCCTGAGCGCTGCACCCAGCCTGGGGCCTCGACTGTCTTTCTCCCCCACCCGGCCCGAGACCGCCGCCCTTTCGCCTCCGGCCCTTCATAACTTCCCGCGTGCTGTGGTCACACACGTTTTCCTTTCTGGCTAAATGTGCCTGATCTCCCTGAAGAAGCGCGCCTCCTCCAGGGAGCCCTCCAGCGCCTGCACTCTGTAGAGCAGCGCTGGTCTCGCTGGCATGCGGTCACCAGGCCCGCCCCGACCCCTGCCCACCGCCCGCCCTTGCTGAAAGCTGGGTCAGGGAAGGAGCCGCAGCTGGCCCAATATTGGTGGGGGGCTCAGAAGAGGCTTCTTGATGAATGAATGAATGAATGAACGAATGAGTGAATGAGTGCACCTTGCCTGACCTGAGTTTACCATTGTGCCGAGGCACTCCCTGTCTTGGGAGCCTGACCTGAGCATTGCAGGCTTCCCTTTCACTTTCATGAACTCTGCCTTTACTTGCAAAGTTTTACATCCTTAGACTTGGGGTGGGGCTGGGGGAGTTGCAAGGGGCCTAACACGTGGGTGGTTGGGTTTGTTCCTTACCTTCTGGGGCCCTCGAAGGGTTTGCTTGAGCTTAGCCCCAGCTGCACGAGGGCCGAGGGCCGGCGAGGGTGGTGGGAGTGACCCAGAGTCATGTGCTCTCTGCTTGCCCCTCTCCCTTGGCCCCCCAGCCGCTGGACTCTATTACCTGGCAGAACTGATAGAAGAATACACAGTGGCCACCAGCAGGATCATAAAATACATGATCTGGGTAAGTGACAACTTCCTCCAGGATCTCCCTCATTTGTCCTGCTTCAGTTGGGGGAAGCTTGTCATGGATGAGACCTCTAGCCTACTGTTTCCCGAGAACACTAGGCCCTGTCCCTAGGTGGGCCCAGGTTCTTCTGGGCCCAGGCCTGCCCTGTCCTTCTCCAAGTGGCATCACTTCACTGCACACTCCACTGACAGGACCATGGCTTTGTCTTTGCTGGGTTGTGTCTCATTGTTGCTAGCTCCTGTACTGCTCATAGCACTTAGAGCACTTGACAACAATGTTTAACTTAATTTTTTCCTGGGGGGCGGTCATAATAATGAGCTTCTGGGACCTCAGTCATACAGGTCCTGTGCTCTGACATTGAAATGTCTTTCCAGGTCCCCAACAGAGAGAAAGGTCAAGTGTAATTTTTGAGTACTTAGTATACTTTATTTGTTCTGGATAGAGACAAAGGAATTGAGAGAGAGGGAGAGAGAGAGATACCTATATCACTGTTTCACTGCTTTTGAAGTTTCCCCTGTGCAGGTGGGGACTGGGATCTTGAACCCAGGTCCATGCACATTATAATGTGTGCATTTATCCAGCAGTGCCACCACCTGGCTCCAGTACACCTTTTTTTTTTTTTTTTTTTTTAGTTACCTTTATTTGTTGGGTAGAGACAGCCAAAAATTGAGAGGGAAGGGGGTAGTAGGGAGAGGGAGAGAGACAGAGAGACCCCTGCAGCCCTGCTTCACCACTCGCAAAGCTTTCCCTCTGCAGGTGGGGACCGGGGGCTTGGACCTCGGTCCTTGCGCACTGTAACGTGTGCATGCGCTCAGCCAGCTGCGTCCCCACCAACTCCCCAGTACACTCTTTCTAATTTCAAGTGACTTGTTATAAGATGGAGATGTCTTTCTTGGCCTAGACCTTGCTCTTCTCAGATCTTATGGAAGACTTCCTAGAGGCACAGTCCTTGCCATAAATGTCAAAGCTACAGAAGCAGCTGCTGGGGATAGCTGTTTAAAGAAAGGAAGGAAGAAAAGAAAGGCTTCAAGTGGGAATGAGGGCACATTTGGGCAGGAGGAGTCCAGTGCCTTTTAAGTCTCCTGGTGCCAACAGCCACTTCCATTTTGGGAATAGACAACAGACCATAGCTCTCAGCATTGGGTGAGGAGCAGACTCTGGGTGTGGGTTTAGAAACTAGACCTGCATTCAGGCAAGTGCTGTTTTGTTAAGTACTGGCAATGATAAGCCCTTCAGAACGGTGTTTTTCAGCCTCTGTTCATGATTCATCACAGGGTTGTATAAGCATCACTGTGGGTCATGGTCAGCATTTTCTCAAAAAAAAAAAAAAAAAGAATATAAAAGGATAGAATTAAAATTTGAACCTTGACCTTACATGTTTGTACGTGTTATGATTATTGTGTAAAACTTTTTTGGTGTGTGTCTGTGCACACACATGCAAGCATGCTGAGGGTAGTTGTCAAAAACTTTGAGAAATGGCCTTAAAAACAAAACAAAACAGGATGCCTACTTTGCTATATGCTCAGCTCAGGTTCAGTCCCCACCACCACATGGAGAGAGAGCACGGAGCTCCACTGCTATGGTTTCTCTCCCTCTCTGAATGAGTAACCCTGTCCAGGAGAGGTGAACTCATACATGTGTGAAACCTTGGCTTGGGCGTAAAAAAACAAACAGATGGGAACTGGAAGTCTGGTTGCGGAGGCCAGATTCTGAAGCATAGGGATTAGTGAGTCTGGGAAGACAGCCTGGAAGAGGCTTCCTTTACTGTGTGCCTCTGGTTGTTTCAGTTCTCCACAGCTGTGCTGATTGGCCTCTACGTTTTTGAACGCTTCCCCACCTTCATGATTGGCATGGGCCTCTTCACCAACCTCGTCTACTTTGGCCTCCTGCAGACCTTCCCCTTCATCATGCTGACCTCGCCAAATTTCATCCTGTCTTGCGGTGAGAGGGGACAGAGTTGGGGAGGCCGTGGCAGAGGTGGTTAGCTATGCCTTGCTTAGTTGGAGCACTGAGGAGGACATGGGGAAGAGATAAGCTCCCTAGGCCCTCTGGATCATTGGGAAGGTGGGAGCTCTCTCTCTTTCGAGGAACCCAGAGCAGACTTTGGCTCTTGTGACTAGAATTTGTTGGAATAATGGGGTGGGGGTGGGATACTCAGCAGGAAGGCTTTCCCTTGGAGGGAAATTTGAAGAAGAATTTGAGAAGAGAGAAGAGGTGACTGTCTGAGTAATTCTGATGCCTTAGCAACTGTTTGACTAGGAGAAGCCCAGGGTAGGCAGCTCCTTGTCCAGTCTTCTGGCCCAAAGCCATGATTAAGACTGGAGCCTTAGGCTCTGGGTCCCCCACAAACAGCTGCCTTGGGGCTGACAAATGTATTTGGAGGGCCTTGGTCTTCCTGCCTTTGCCCATCACTGGACCACTTTGCCCTAGTCTGGATGTAAGCCTCCTTCTTCTCCCTCCCTCCCTCCCTTCCCCCCTCCCTCCCTTCCCCTTACCAGACTATTGCTCAGCTGTGGCTTATGGTGGTGTGGGGGATTGAACCTAGGACCTTGGAGCCTCAGGCATGAAATCTGTTTGCACAACCATTATGCTGTCTCCTCTGCCTCTCTGTCTTTCAAAGGTGATGCTTAGGAGATTTGACTGTGCCTCAGTAGATTTGTGGAAAAGGTTCCGAAATGAGGTTGCCTTTTCTCCCATTAGCCATCACTGGTCTTCCTAGCCTTTGCTTAGAATATCAGCTGGGGCACCGGGTTAAGCGCACGTGGCGTGAAGTGCAAGGACTGGCCTAAGCATCTGGGTTTGAGGCCCCGGCTCCCCACCTTCAGGGGGGTTGCTTCACAAGCAGTGAAGCAGGTCTGCAGGTGTCTTTCTCTCTCTTTCTTTGTCTTCCCCTCCTCTCTCCATTTCTCTCTATCCTATGCAACAACAATACTACTGACAACAATAATGATAATAGCAATGATAAACAACAAGGGCAACAAAAAGGGGAAAAAATAGCTTCCAGGAGCAGTGGATTTGTGGTGCAGGAACCGAGCCCCAGCGATACCCCTGGAGCAAATATATATATATATATCAGCTGTAATTAGAGGTGGGGGTGGGGTTGTCGGAGCTACTTTTCTGTTTCTGTGGGAGAATCTGGGAGAAGATACTTGGAAGGTGTGAATTGCTTCTTCATTAGAGTTGTGGTATGACTTCACCCAAGAGTCTGTTCAGCAGGGGTTGGTATAGGGTGTCCTTCCCTGGGGTTCCCCTCTCTGCGTCTTCCCAGGTGGAAGGCCGTCTCCCAGCCCTCTCTACAGTAGCCCTCCTCCATCCCCCCCCCAAAAAAAAAAAAAAAAAAACCTTTGACACTTCTTCACCTGCCCTTCAGATGCTGGGGAGAGTTTTTCTGCAAGATCTTGGGGCATTAGGTGCCTTGCTATGTTCCGGCACCCTGAGCCCTGGGGGATGGTGGCAGGGCAGACCTCCCGTCCTTGCCTCAGTAGAGGAGAAAAGAGACATGGCAGTTGGCCATGAGATGTAGATGAGGGGTGTTTGGTTTAGGGGGTGTTTTTAAATATTTATTCCCTTTTGTTGCCCTTGTTGTTTTTTTATTGTTGTAGTTATTGTTGTTGTTGATGTCATTGTTGGATAGGACAGGGAGAAATGGAGAGAGGAGGGGAAGACAGAGAGGGGAAGAGAAAGATAGACACCTGCAGACCTGCTTCACCACTTGTGAAGTGACCCCCCCCCCACAGGTGGAGAGCCGGGGGCTTGAACTGGGATCCTTAGGCCGGTCCTTGTGCTTAAATGTGTGTTTAACCCGCTGCGCTACTGCCCAACTCGGTTTAGGAAGTGTTTTGCTCCAATGTCAGCCTTTCACCTTGACTTGGGTGCCTGTGCTCTCCCAGCATCTGTGAGACGTCTGCCTTTCCCTCCAGGAACTGGGTCGAGAACATATGAGTTCAGATCTAGGGCAAGAAGAGAAAGGACCCCTCACTTCAAACTTTTGAGGAACCCTAACTTTGTACCCACCGTGCCTAGGAGAGCAAGCCCTTTTGTTCCTGAAGAGTGCGAGCCTCTGTTCTGCCCTGTTTGGAGTCTGTGATCTGCACACTGTGACTTCCTTCACCTCCACTAAGGGAGAGCTGATCTCAGGACTCATGTCCATCAGAAATCAGGCTAACTCTCACGAGGCTTTGGACTGCATAACACTGGAGTCTCCTTTTTAGAGCACTCACAGTTTTATATGGCTTCTAATTTCACTCATCAGTGCCCTCTGCAGTACACCTCTCCCCCTCCACCTCATCCCCTCTTTTTCTCATTGTCACCAGTGTTATTACTGGGATTCGGTGCCTTCATGGTGTATCCACTGCTCCTGGTGGCCACTTTTTGCCTTTATTTTAAAAATTGTTTTATTTTTGTAGGACAGAGAGAAATTGAGGAGGAAGGGAGAGTTAGAGAGGGAAAGAGAGAGACACCTGTAACACTGATTCAGCACTCATGGAGTTTCCTCCCCTCAAATAGGGACTCGGGGCTTGAATCCGGTACAACTCCAGTTTTAACAGCTAGGAAGCTGGGTTCTAGAGGAAGCCAGTACTCAGCACCAAGCCATTCTCTGAGTTGGGTTTAAAGGCAGGACATTCAGGGCTCCCGCCTCTCAGGGCCATTTAGAGTGTTGAAAGTCCAGCTTTATGTTATTCCCCCCAAACTGACTCTCATTTTTTTCCACAGGGTTAGTGGTGGTGAATCACTACCTAGCATTTCAGTTTTTTGCAGAGGAATACTATCCTTTCTCAGAGGTAAGAATTGTTCAGTATTTGAAGCTCTTTACAGAGAAGGCTACCTAAAAAGGGTTCACATGACTTGCGTTGTAAACTCAGTTACAGTTTCAGGCAACCTGCTCAGGGATAACATGCGCCAAGCAGTTTATTGTAGGTAATTTTAGAAAGTAGTGTGGAGAAGTAAATATACATTTGGCTGATGTTGGGGGGCCATGACTCTTCCCCTGGGTGCTCTGGGTGCTCTTCCCCAACCAGTCACCCTGCAGCCGAGAAGGGACACGGGATGATCTTGTTTAACAGAGAGCCTGCAGGGGAGAGTGGGCTAAGTCCTGAAGCCTGGGTCACCCAGGGACTTGCCAAGACAGTCTCCTCTCAGACCTCTCCCCGGTCTGCTCCACTAGTTTGGAGCCCTAGGGAAGAAGTATGCGTTAGTCACTCTATCTGCCTCCTCCTGCTTATACAGGTCACCAGATTGAGGGATTTTGCCACGTTTAGTCATCTTTAGCTTCCACCTCGTCCCACTGAGTGATCTCCATCCCTGAGCATGTCCTGTCAGTCTCAGAACTAGGGTGGACCTTCTCTGCACCCTTGACCATTTCTCTAATCCTAGAGAAGTGCCTTGGCCACCTCTGGCCCACGTATGGTGCGTCTAGGGACACCCCCTCCTCAGTGTCTCTTGTTACAAATAGGTCCTGGCCTATTTCACCTTCTGTCTGTGGATAATCCCGTTTGCGTTCTTTGTGTCACTGTCGGCTGGGGAGAACGTCTTGCCTTCCACCATGCAGCAAGGAGGTGAGAAGGGACTCCTGGGGGTCACAGTGGGAAGGCATCATCAAGGCCAGGGGGAGCTTGAGCCCAGGCCTGTGAGGAAGACATTTGGGGTCTGGGTGAGCTGAGGTGTGTTCTGTTTCAGATACATACTCACTCATCTGTCTGCCTATGTCTCTACAGATGACGTGGTCTCCAATTACTTCACCAAAGGCAAGCGGGGCAAACGCTTAGGGATCCTGGTTGTCTTCTCCTTCATCAAAGAGGCAATTCTACCAAGTCGTCAGAAGATGTACTGACCCCTCTGGGGAAAGGATGCAGGAGTACCATCAGGGACTAAGAGCCTAAAAGGCGCCTTTTCCCAGCCCTGACCCTCCTTCCCTGGACTCTTCCCAGAGCCCCCATCCCACCATCTTGGGGGACTCAGCTTGACTCCCATCTGATGCTGCATAAGGCTGCAGCCTCAGGACACCAGGGAGAGTGGTAGAGCCTGAGCAGCCAGGGAGCCATGGTCTACCTGGCTGGGCGGAAGCTGAGCTCCCTGTGGCTTTCCCTGCCCCCGTCCTGGGTGGCTCAGGAGATCCTGGCTCAGCTGGGATGGCAGGGCAGGGCCAGAAAGTCAGAGAGCAGACAGTGACAAGTTCTTTGTGAAAGTGGTTATGGGGAGGGCCTGTGGCTTGGCACTTCCAGAAGAAAGAGTTTTTGCTGTTGAACTGTGATTTCTGTCCAAGTGCTGATTCCCATTTGAATAAAGATTCTAGGTGGCACAGTTTGCCTTAATGCCCTGAAAGTTCATCTGCCGTACCTCCTGCCGACTGACTGCCCTGGACTAGACTGACTGGCTGTTCTGTTCCAAGGACTCCTTGTCTGGGTCTGGGTCTGGATCTTGCCCTTCTGAAGGGACTTCTCTGGTGGCCCTTACCGGGTAGGAGCCAGAGTTGAATTGAGTCTGGTCAGGAGTGGGGGTGAAGGCAGCCTTTCTACTGCCCCTTCCTTTTCTCCCATTTCTTCTTTGCCCATAGCTCCACAACTTAAAGCTGAGGGTAGATAGTTGAAAACTGGGTCAGGTCGTCAAAAGAACATCTAAGTATTCTGTTTGTAAGGCTTCCCCCCAGGGGAAAGGAGTGGTTTCTGGCAGAATTGTATCTCAGCTCAAGGAAAAAAAAAAGTTGGCTTCTAGGCATCCTGAGCCATAGCCTGGCTTTGAAGTGGGACTGCTAGGCCAAGCCGTTTGTCACTATAAGGGCATGCAAGGGATGCTGTCTGCTCTTGGCTCCTGGGGAGCTGACCTCAGCCCTCGGAGGAGGAGGAGGCCTGTGTCCCAGGCACAGACTTTTGTTGACCTTGTGCTCCAACTACAGTGCCTTGAAAGTACCTCGCAGTACATACCAGAATGAAGCCCCCAGGAGAGCCATTACTGGTCATACCCTGTATCTCAGAGCGAGGCTGGCAGGTGTAGGGGCACTGCACACCACGGAAGACCACTGGGAAGAACTCTGTGCTCAAAAACCTTTCCTCCACATCCTGCCTTGAGTCCCAAGTAACTCTTTATTTCCTTGACTTTAGTATTTTCTGTTGTCTTAAATAAAACTGCCAGCCTTTTCCTCTTGCTGGGTAACACAGTACATTTTGGTCTTCTCTTGCTGGGAAGATCACCAGATCTTCTGTCCTATGCAGGCAACGGAGAGAGAGAGGGTTCTGGAGGAAGGGTGTTGTCACCCTCATTACCAGGCCAGCTCTTCCAGGGTTGCCTGTGTCCTTTCCATGTTAAACCCAGAGGACCCTTGTCCTATCTTACTGGAGCTCTACAGCATCAAGTCTCATTACTCCTCCCCGTGTCCCACACAGGCTTTTCCACTCACCCCGTGCACCGCGGGGCATCTCAGGGTTTCATCACAGGCTGCGTGAAGCACCCCAATTGGGCTGATAGCTTCGAGGACTCTGGTGAAGGGTTGGAGTCGCCCTCCACTTCTAACATTCCTCCTGTGCTTCTGAGCCACAATTCTGCCACCTCTAGGGTGCAACAGACAACTCCTGGCCCAAATGGCACTTGTTTTGCTGCCCCCTGCAAGCCTGTCCCTATTGTGTACCTAAGAGCCAGACCAAGACCTGCGTTCTAAGACTGCTTCCTCTTTTTACACCCCCCCCCCCCGCAACATTGTCTCTGAAACCAGTTAGGTTTACCTTTTAGCATCTCTGATTTCAGCCACTTCTACTGTCATCAACTTTCACCTAATTATTATGACAGCCTCCTACTTCCCTATCCCCTAACTCTCCCCAGAGTTGTCCAAGGTGCAGAGCTGACCAAGTAACTTCCTCATCTACAACCTTCCGTGGTTCCCTATTGCTCTCAGGATAAAGTCCAAACCCATTAACATGGCTTGTGAGACTCCTGATGTCTTGCTTTCTCCTCTCCTCTCTGGCCTCATTACTTTTTATTTATTTATTTATTTTTTGTTTCTGTTCAGCTCTGGTTTATGATGGTGTGGGGGATTGAACCTGGGACTTTGGAGCCTCAGGCATGAGAATCTCTACATAACCATTATGCTATCTAAACCCTCCCCCCCAACTTCATTACCTTCCACCTTGTACTGTGAGCCCCAGGTCCTTGGGTCCCAAGATGTCATTTTGATCTCCCTCCCTCAGTTCAATGGGTATATTCCATTCACACCTTAGATTTTACTTCTTTCATGGAGCTTTGAATTTCTCCTCTTGCCCGCACACCCTTCACAGATCACTCTGGGCTTATTTGCCTGCTTACTGGTTTATCTGCTCTCTAGACTGTAAGCTCCTTGAGGGCAGGGACTGTCCAGTTTTTGTATCAGCCGTGCCTGGCTTGGTGCCTGGCACAATGAAAACATTCAATAAATGTTTGTTTAACATCTGTAGTGGTGTGTACAGGGGGGAGTGGGGGATCCAGGAGAGCTTCCTGGGGAAAGTAGTGTGCTTCCATTGTCTCATGTCCTCCCTTGTCTTGGATATACCACCTGTGTGTCCTTGAAGTGCAGAACTCCAGTGCAGCTGAGAATGGAGGGCAGCAGCCTGTGATAACAGGAATGAGATGCCAGAGTGGCACATCACAGTCTGCGGTCTGGCAGTGAAGAGTGTAGCTTACAACCTGCAGCAGGAAGGACTTAACCTGAGCAAGAGGCTGGATTGCTTTTTTTTTTTTTTTTTTTGCCTCCAGGGTTATTGTCAGGGCTTGGTGCCTGCACCATGAATCCACTGCTCCTGGAGACCATTTTTTCCCCTTTTGTTGCCCTTGTTGTTTTGTCATTGTGGTTATTATTGTTGTTGTTGTTGGATAGGACAGAAATGGAGAGAGGAGGGGAAGACAGAGATGGGGAGAGAAAGATAGACACCTGCAGACCTGCTTCACCACCTGTGAAGCGACTCCCCTGCAGGTGGGGAGCCAGGGGCTCAAACCCGGATCCTTACGTCCTTGTGCTTTGCTCCACTTGCATTTAACCCTCTGCGCTGCTGCCCAACTCCCAAGAGGCTGGATTTCTTTGTGGTCCTTCTATCCTGGAAGGAAGAAGCCTTGTCCCATGAGAGCTAGTGGGGGCCGGTGGGAGGGGTAGTAGTGGTATCAAAATGTCACTTTTACAGTGTGAGGGGCCTGGGGCCAGAAAGTGGTGCACCCACTTGAGCACATGTTACTATGCTCAAGAACCTGGGTTCAAGTCCCTGGCCCCTACCTACTGGGGGGAGCTTCATGATTGGTGAAGCAGTACTCCAGTGTATCTCCCTACCTCCTCCTCCTTTCCTATTTCTGTCCCTATCCAATAAATAAATCATAAACAAGCAATGTGAGGGTCCCAGGATGGAAACTGATTGCTGTTTCCTGGTGAGTCCAGAAGGTCTCCATGTGGAGATAATGGAAACCTGGGATCAGGGCTTTTGTTGGGGACTCCCCTCTTGACCTTTCTCCACCTGCAACATGAAACAACACCTCAGTCTTCAGCCAGAGGGTGCCACAATAAGTTTATGAGGAGGTTTGAGAGGGCAGAGCAGGGAGCTCTTGATGCGCTCTTAAGGCTGCCAGGAAAGTTTCATCAAATGTCTCGCGAAGGTTCATGGCCAGAGTGTCAGTCCAGAAGGTCTTCCCACTGCAGTGACGCTTGTGAGCTATGTTCTTCATGCTGATTGAGCAAAGGCCCCTGGGCACCTTCATCCTGTAAGGCTTCACGGAAGGGCAGAGCACTGGGATTATCACCTCAAAAGGCAGCCTGGGCAGAGGCTCCACCTGGTCGCCTGTTGTTGTATGCAGCACCACACCCTTCTGCCTGCTGGACTTCACCTCCAGGAAGTTACAGAGGTCATCCTCCCTGCTCGGGTCTGGATGCACACCCAGACTGATATTCTGCGGGTAACCAATCTGGGTGACGGGGGGCCTGGCTGGGTTGTGACTGAAATTCCACAGTTTCTGCTGCCTGAGCAGCCTGATGGAGGGACTGGTGTAGATGAGCTTGGGCTTCACCAAGGACTGCAGCAGGGATTGTCGCTTTCCCAGGCAGGCCTCTGGGGATGGGTAGAAGCTCTTGGGAGGGAACAGTCCCTGGTGCTTGGGGCTTCTGGAGAAGGGGAGGCCCCTGGCTGAGCCACCAGGCTTTTGCTCCTTGCTCTGCAGCAACTTTTGGTGGAGCCACCTCTTGAGCTCGTTTGCTCTCAGAATCTGGTGCTCTTTCTGCAATGTCAGGGGGTACAGGCCAGTCAGAGAGCTGTGAAAGGAGGCCCTGCCTCCCAGAGTAACCCTGGTGACAATTTAGGCCCAATGGACCAGATACTGTCATGGAGGACCTGAGTCTGATGGGAGAAACTCCTTCCCAAGGGGCACACGTTGCCCAAAGTGAGCACCTGGACCCGGTTAGATGAGGCAGACAGAACCTCTTCTAATCAAATGGTAATACAGCTTCTTCCCATGTGAGGCTCCCTACCTGACAGGAGACACAGTCCCTGCCTAAGGTTGAGTCTTGAGGAGACAAGCCTCTAATCACCCTCAAAGGAGCCCTCTACTCTGATAATGGAGATAGGTCCTTCCCCGAGAAAAAATGAGAAGTACCAACTGCATTCTTGAGCCCAGAAGGAAAACACACACACACACACACACACACACACACACACACACACAAAAAAAAAAAAAAAAAAAAAAAAAAAAAACAGGTCTGGAACTGGGTGGAGGTAATCTGGACAGACTTCTTAGAAGTGGTGACACTGAAGAGTCTTGGGGTGAGGGTAGAATGGAAAAGCTAACTGTCTCTGGGCTGGGTGGTGATGATTGGGACTAGTTCTCTGACCTTGCCTCTACTAGAATTCAATCTTAAACTTGTCACAGAACCTCCCCCTTCCCACCCCTTTGCCTAATTGTCTCACTTCCAGACCAATGCTAAGTAGTCAGGTGGTGTGGAGATTGACCCAGTATGGAGGTAGATTTTGCTCAGGCTTAGCCAATCAAGATAATTCCATCAGCCTTGCCCCAGACCTAAGTCAGTGAGCATATGGCTCTCCTTCAGCTGCAGAGATTGGAACAAGAATGGAGACATGATCCTATTGAGATGACGTGGGGGGAGGTCTGTGAGGGGTTTCTAGGAGAGTTTAGAGCTGCAGGAACAGATGGACACATGTGTGACTGAACTGGGCGATACAGAACAGGGTGGAGAGAGAAAGCTGGAGAGAGATGCAGCTGGAGCAGAGCTGGAATACTGGCTAAAATGTGGAAGCCCTCTCACTTCTGCATGCACTGGGGCTTCCCAACATTCTTCTGGGTTTTCTAGTATGTAAATATACCTACTTAAAATTGGCCATTATTGCCCTTTCCTTCCCCAGCCAGCCTATCATTGACCTGGGTTTCTGCCAGATCTCCAGCTTGTTAGTCTCCAACTCACATCTCCTCCCGATTGTACTGAATTTGCACTTCTCATTGTGTACATCAGGCTCCCATGTGACTTTGCCTTTCCACAGGGCTGTCTATTGATTTTTACCAGAGCATTGCTCAGTTTGGACTTATGGTGGTGGGGGGTGGGTGGGGGGGTTGAACCTGGAGTTTTGGAGCCTCAGGCATGAGAGTCTCTGAATAACTATTATGATATTTACCCTGTCTGTTCCTTCTTTCTGGTTGGCCATTCTTTACTTTTTTCTTACTTTTTTTCTCTCTCTCTCCTTCCTTCCTTCCTCCCTTCCTTAGTGGAGAGAGGGGGCAAGCTAGAGTACAGCTCAGCTTTGGTTTATGGTGATACTGGGTATTGAAACTTAAAGAGTCTCAGGCATGGAAGTTTTTTTTGTTGTTGTTTTTGTTTTTTGCATAACCATTTATGATATCTCTCCAGCCCTCCTTCCCTACTTTTTCACATGGGTAACTTCCGCCTTTCTGTAAAGACTCCTTGTAAGCATAAGAGTTACTAATCTGGGGAGCTGAGCCGGTAGCACAACGGGTTAAGCCCACATGGCGGGAAGCACAGGGACCAGCCCCAGAATCCCAGTTTGAACCTCCGGCTCCCCACCTGCAGAGGGAGTCCCTTCACAAGTGGTGAAGCAGTTCTGCAAGTGTCTATCTTTTTCGCCCCCTGTCTTCCCCTCCCCTCTCGATTTCTCTCTGTCCTATCCAACAACAACGACAGCAATAAAAACAACAATAAACAACAAGGGCAACAAAAGGGAAAAAATAGCCTCCAGGGGCAGTGGATTCATAGTGCAGGTACCGAGCCCCAAAAATAACCCTGGAGGCCTAAAATAAAATAAAATATATTTTTTAAAAAAGAGTTATTACTCTTACACCTTCCTGCATGCCCCTGTCCTCTCTGGGAATGTAACCCACCTCCCCTGCCAAACTAGCTCCTTGCGGGGACCACATCTCCTCTGTCTTTGGAGCCTCCGATCTGATCTAGCTGGTGCCTCTCAGGCAGTGAATGCTCAGTGTTTGCTGGGAGAAATGGTAGCTTTTTTCTTTTAACCCACATGAGCCCCAATATAGGCAGGACCTGGATCTCTCTAGAGAGTCCTCTTCACCCAGAAGAGGCAGTGTGTGAGGAGAGGCTCCACAGATACCTATCAATTTAAGCTGTATTTGTTTTCTAATGCTAAGAGTCTTGATCCAAAGGCATGGCTTGTAAGGGTGAGATTTCAGTCAGAGGAGTGGGAGAGGGAACTCTTTCTGGGTGCAGTTGATTTTAGTCACTCCTGTAACCACACCAGGCTCTGCTAATGCCTGGCTCATATCCTGCCCCGGCAGAGCTCTTACCTGATACTCAATCAGGTAGCTCTCTTCCATGAGGGCCAGCTGGCCCTTGAGCTTCTTCAGTTTCTGCATCTCACAGTCATAGTCCTTCTTGTCCCGTTTCCACATGGCATCCTTCAAGAACCTGGTGTCAAGGTGGGAGTGTGTCATCCCCAGTAACTGAGCTTCCACAACCCACTGTGCAGGGTTTCTCAGGATTTCTAATCCCTTAGAGGTGAGAAAAAAAAGTGTTGGTCTGACTGATACCCTTCCACAAAGGAGCCAGAGGCCTCAAGGCTGGGCAGAAGACCAAGCTAAACCCACGGGGGAAGGCCCTTTGGAAGGTCCTGCAAAGAGAACAATACTCTGTGAAAGACACCTTTTTGGCTGATTTATCATGTGGTTCCTGGGGTGTTCCTCTGACAGGCTAACCTGTGGTTAAGGGGCTAGAAGAAGGGCTGGGAGAAGGGGGAGGGTGGCAGGCTGAGTGAGTGTAGTTCTCATGCCCTTACCTGGCACAGGAGCGGTAGTTCCATATTTTGCAGTAATCGATGGGCTTGCAGCCCATGGCATCTTGGGCATGGACATTGGCACCATTCTGCACAAGGACCTTCACACAGCTCAGCAGACCCTCCCGGGCTGCCAGGTGCAGGGGTGTGGAGCCATTGTTTGTCAGACTGTGGAGGGCCCCGCAGCAGGGAAGAGAGTAGACAGGAAGGACAAAGGGTGTTGGCCTGTGAGGTAGTTGGGTCAGCCGGCTTTCCAGGCCGTCTCTGTCACCTGCCAACTGAGTGACTCTGGCCGTGTCCGTTAATACAACTAAATGTACTCAATGTACTTAACTATAGGAAGAGAGTTTGAACTAAATGACTAGTACAAGCCTGACTGTGGAGAGTATGTGATAGTTAAGAACTGCCAGAAGGAAATCCCAGTGAGTGGGAGCTCAGCGAGCACTGACTGAACACATCCACTTTGAAATCAATGGATGATTTAAACCACCCTCCTGCCTCCACTCTTCCATGCCTGGCCATGGCCCTCTGGGCCTGCATGACCTTGCCCCATTCTTTCCCAATGCATGGTCTTTGCACGTGCTGTTCCCTTGGCCTGGAACACTTTTCTGACTTTGCATGACTGGCTTTTTCCCAGTCTTCAGGTTGCAACTTAAACATCACCTCCTTAGGGGTGACTGACTGTCCCTTCCATTCCCCTTTCCCCCCTCAGCTCCCCACATCACCACCTTGATGATTCCCTTCCTAGCAGCATACCACACTAATGTCTTATTCTCTTGTTAGTTTGCTAATTTACTGTCAGATTCACTACTCAGCCTCTGTCAGCCCCAGCACACAAATCAGCTCTGTGTATTCACTGCTGTATTCTTCAGCTCTGGCTCAGCATTCAGCGCACGAGTGAGTGCTCGGTAAAACTTTTGTGAATGAATGCAGTTTCCTACTATATGCCACCCAGGCATTTTGCATGTGTTCTCCCAATTACCACAATGGTCTCATGTGATTAGGTACGTCATCCTCCCAGATGTCAGTTGGAGACAGATAACCATTCCCAAATTTTGTTACATGTTTTTGTTAATATGGGGTGGAGGGCAGGCAGAGTTCTTTTACAACTTCCAAAGCAACGGTCATGAAGCTGGGCGGTTGAGCACACACATTACAGTGTGCAAGGACCAGGGTGCGAGCCCTCGGTTTCTTTCGGCAGGGGTCTCTCCTAGCTCTTTCTTCCCCCTTCCCTCTCAATTTCTGTCTCTACCCAAAATAAATAAATAATAACATTTTTTAAAAAAGCAATGGTCATATCACACACATCCCAGATCAATTAATTCCCAGCCCCTGCTTTGGAACAAGGAACTGGTATTATAGATGGACTGGTGCAGAGGCGTATGGCCGCTACTGGTGGGCAGGTCCACTGGGAATTTGTACTCCTCCACCAAGGCCTGCAGGTAAAGACCTTTGCTAGTGAGTGACATGGTTGGGATGTGAACTGAGCCTAGCATCTCCCAAGGCACCTGCTGTACCAGGTGGGCTCACTGGCTGCTTTATTTATTATTATTATTATTATTTAATCTTTATTTTTAATAGAGACAGAGAGAAATTGTGAGGGGAGGGGTAGATAGTGCAGGAGAGAGACAGAGAGACACCTGCAGACCTGCTTCACCACTTGTGAAGCTTTCCCCGTGTAGGTGGGTACCAGGGGCTTGAATCCGGATCCTTGCGCACTGTAATGTGTGTGCTTAGCCTGGCCCCCACTGGCTGCTTTCTGTGGGACTCAGCACTCATTGCCCCCCTGCCTATGCCACCTGGATCTGCCTGGCCATCAAGTCACTCTTCAGATGTGTCCTGGACTCACAAGTTGACATCAGCTCCTTTCTTAATCAGATAGTTCATGCAGGCCAGGGTCGTGGCCTTGTTCTTTTGGATGGTAAGGTGCAGAGGCGTGTGGCCACTGTTGGTGGGCAGGTCCACTGGGAATTTGTACTCCTCCACCAAGGCCTGCAGGCAGGAAAGGTTGGTACCTTGGGCAGCAAAGTGGATGGCAGTGAAACCCTGTAGGGGAGAGGCAGACTGGGGTTAGGAGGTGGTTGAGAAGGACTGGGGTTCCAGGCTCTATAATGGGTATCGGGGTGTGTGTGTGTGTGTGTGTGTGTGTTATATGTTTTCCTTTTCTTTTACCTTTTTTATTTTTTATTTATAAAAAGGAAACATTGACAAAACCATAGGATAAGAGGGGTACAACTCCACACAATTCCCACCACCAGATCTCCGTATTGCATCCCCTCCCTTGATAGTTTTCCTATTCTTTTTTTTTTTTTGGTCTACAGGATTATTACTGTGGCTCGGTGCCTGCACTACGAATCTACTGCTCCTGGAGGCTATTTTTTTTCCTTTTGTTGCCCTTGTTATTTATTATTGTTATTATTGTTGTTATTGCTGTCGTTGTTGGATAGGACAGAGAGCAATGGAGAGAGGAGGGGAAGATAGAGAGGGCGAGAGAAAGACACCTGTAGAGCAGTGAAGCGACTCCCCGGCAGGGGCTAGAGGGATCCTTACGGGGGTCCTTGCGCTTTGTGCCATGTGTGCTTAACCCGCTGCGCTACCGCTCAGCCCCCTTTCTTTTACCTTTTTACAAGATCACTGCTCACTTCTGGCATATTGTGGTGCTGAGGCTTGAGCCTGGGATGTCTTGAGTTTCAGTCACTAAAATCTTTTTGCATAACCATTATGCTATCTCCCCAGCATTCTAATAATATTTGCTTAGGGTTAACCTATTCTTTATGCACTCCCCCGCCCCCACCCCCCCAAAAAAAAACTGCAAAAAGCTCAACCCCCTTCCCCCATATATGGGTTCAGCTACTCCCCTCTACCCACAAATGGCCTGCCCACGGTGGGAGTGAGTGTGAGGTAGGAAGATAACACAGAAGAGGCCACCTCTAGGTGCCCCAGTGTCAGATGGTCCCAGGTGACCATGTGCGGAGCCCACACCCCAGCACCCCAGGCCCTACCTTGTCATCAGCAAGGATTGCCGAACGGTGCCGCTTCAGGCAGTACCGCAGCCACTCCAGATTGCCCCGGGCGGCCGCGAACAGCTCGTAACTGCCGCCGTAACTAGTGCTATGTTCCCACTCGTGCTTGTCCTGGGAGTGTTTGGCGCTAATGCAGGAAGGGCGCGCTGAGTCTGGAGGCGGGATCCGGAGGGTTGATCCTGAGGGCCCAGGAAGGCCTCTCTCCAGGAGCCTGTTGGCGATGGTTTGGAGGCTCCCCTTTGCGCCCCCCGCGCCCACTGAGGGGTGCTTGAACGCCTCGCCCCGGCTGCCTCCCGCTGGGCCTGCGGGCCTCCAGCTCATTCTGTGCTCCGAGGCCTTTCCGTGGGTCCATTTCCTGGAGCCTCTGGAGGCTCGCCCACACCCCCTCTCTTCGTGGACTTGCAGCATCACGATGAAGTCATTTTGTGCATTTAGGTTCAAGTGCTGATTACAAAACAAAACAAAATCCTAACAGGAGTACACCGAGGACATGAAAACAAAACCCCCACAGAAATCACTGTCTACTAAGATAATATGTACAGGCAGTGGATATAGAATTTTTGTATCTTTTCCATTGACCAGCATAACATGAACTCATTTCCACTGCCGGTACCACACACCGAAGACACATTACGACGCAACCATTCATTGCCCAGTGGACGTCATAATGAACCTGTTGTGAGTATAAAGCACTGCAGAAGACAACAGCTCGCGCCTCTGCTCCTTCAACAACTTCTCCTCCCCCTCCTCCTCCCCACTGCCCTCTTCTTTTTTTTTGGTTGATGTTTCCAAACTGCCCTCCATCCATTTTTTCATTGTCATTTATGGAGTAGGTGCACTGCACATCAGCCATCTAACTTTGGGCAAATGACCTGAGCTGTGTCTCAGTTTCTGCACCAGCAGAATGGAAACAACAGTTCCTATTTCACCCAGAGGGACGGGGTACGGGCTGTGAGAACCAGCAGTGGAGTGAGTACTTGCTATTTCTGAGTTTGCTGTGGTTTCAAGAGACACTACTGGAAGCACCACTAGCAACAGAAATTATGATTTGATAATTTGGTGGTGGAGAAGGTAGTCTACCTTGACTTTTTAAATGTTCATTTTATTGGGGATTAATGGTTTACAGTATAGTTGTCTACACATGGGCAAAATCTTCCAGCTCTGTATGACAGGTGTCTGCAAAATACTCTCACTCCCATCCTAGGACACCAAACCCCCCACCCCTTCAACCCCCTTCCCCAGAGTCCCTTGCTTTGGTGCAGTACACTTCTGTGTTCACCCTGTGTTCTTCCCCCTCTGACTCTGTCTTCAGAGTTCCACCTACAGTGAGGTCCTTCAATATTCATCTCTCTCTTTCTGACTCATCCCACCCAGAAGTGTCTTGCAATCTCTGTACCATGGGTTGGGCCATGCGTTACAATCACTTGGGGAAGACAATACTAGTGACAAGAATTTATGCCTAGAGATTGATTAATAAATCTGCTCTTTTGTCTGATCATTGGTATTTTCTAACAGTCATTAAGTGATTCTCATGTGCAGCCTGGCTTGAGATCTACTTTGAAACATGCATCTTCCACCATAACAAAACTTGTCACAGGATAAGGACTTGAAATGTAAGAGTTAAGACTAAAAATGTCTGTGACCATAAATTAGTGTGGGTTCATATGTTATGAAAAGAAAAATTCATAAACTAGACATCATTAAAATAAAAAAATTAGTTTTTGTTTTGGTAGTACATATACTAAAATTGCAGTGACGTAGAGGTTAGCACAGTCTCTATGCCAGAAAAGCAGGCAGATTCAAACAGTGCTCCATAGTCTAAAAAATTTAACATCTGGGCCTGGGAGATGGACTGCCCAGTGGCTGAGCACAGGACTTACACATATGCACTCCCAGATTCTGGTCCCAGCATCAAACACACCAGATCTGTGTGGTGCTCTTTAAGCTCTTTCAGAATAAGTACTTACCCAAGAAAAATAATTGTTTCAATTAAAAGCATTATAAGAACTGAATACACAGGAGTTGGGTGGTAACGCAGTGCGTTAAGCGCAGGTAGAGCAAAGTGCAAGGACCAGCGTAAGGATTTCTTTTTCTCCCCCTCTGTTTTCCCCTCTTCTCTCTGTCCTATCCAACAACAATGACATCAGTAACAACAACAATAACCATAGCAATAAACAACAAGGGCAACAAAAGGGAATAAATAAATAAATAAATAATTTAAAAAGACAACCCAATGAAAATGGGTAAAGAATCTGAATAGACATTTCTCCAACAAGTAAATGAGAAGATGTGCACTAAATATCAGGGAAATGCAAATCAAAACCATGAAGAGATATCATTTCACAGCCACTTGAATGATTATAATAAAAAGGATAATGTGGGGAGTTGCGCGGTAGCACAGCAGGTTATGCGCACGTGGCGCGAAGCACAAGGACAGGCATAAGGATCCTGGTTCAAGCCCCTGGCTCCCCACCTGCAGGGGAATCACTTCACAGGTGGCAAAGCAGGTCTGCAGGTGTCTATCTTTCTCTCCCCCTCTGTCTTCCCCTCCTCTCTCCATTTCTCTCTGTCCTATCCAATGACAGCAACAACAACAATAATAACCACAACAATGATGGAACAACAAGGACAACAAAAGAGGAAAAAATGGTCTCCAGGAGCAGTGGATTCGTGGTGCAGGCACCGAGCCCTGGCAATAGCCCTGGGGCGGGGGGTAAAAAAAAAAGATAATGTGTTGTTGATGATGTGGAGAACTTGAAACCCTCCTACACTGCTGGTGGGAATGAAAAACGGTGTAGGCACACACATATATAATATCTTTATTTATTTATAGTTTTTTAAAATATTTACTTATTCCCTTTTGCTGCCCTTGTTGTTTTATTGTTGTTGTTATTATTGTTGTTGTCATTGTTGGATAGGACAGAGAGAAAATGGAGAGAGGAGGGGAAGACAGAGAGGAGGAGAGAAAGATAGACACCTGCAGACCTGCTTCACCGCCTGTGAAGCGACTCCCCTGCAAGTGGGGAGCCGGGGGCTCTAACTGGGATCCTTAGGCCGGTCCTTGTGCTTTGTGCCACCTGTACTTAACCTGCTGTGCTACCGCCTGACTCCCTATTTATAGTTTTTTCACTACTCCCATCACCAAAGATCCATGTCCCCACCCCCATAGATAACCATTATAGTTCTCCCACAGTCCCAGACATAAGTTGACATTTTGCTTTTTCACATTTGTTATGTTCAATTCTCTATTTTCTGCATATGAGTGAAACCAGTCTGTAGTCCTTCACCTCCTTACTTGCTTCACTGAGCACAATATTCTCCAATTCCATCTACTTTATCCCAAAGGACATAATATCATCTTTATTATTGCTGAATTATGATTCATCAATATACTCTGTTGAGTATATGTTCCATAACTTAAATTTTTTTATTGGGATTAATGGTTTATAGTAGACAATAAAATACAGTAGTTTGTACATGCATAACATTTCCCAGTTTTCCACGTAGCAATTCAACTCCCACTAGGTGGTCCTCTGCCATCAAGTTCCAGGACCTGAACCCTCCTCCCCACCCCACACTTTTTCACTTTGGTGCCATACACTAACTCCAGTCCAAGTTCTGCTTTGTATTTTCCCTTCTGTTCTTGTTTTTCACCTTTTATCTATGAGTGAAATCATCCCATATTTACCCTTTTCTTTATGACTTCTCTCATTTAACACGATTCCTTCAAGCTCCATCCAAGATGAAGTGAAGAAGGTGAAATCATTTTTAATAGCTGAGTAGTATTCCATTATCAATATACACCACTACTTTCTTAGCCACTCATCTCTTGTTGGACACCTGGGTTGCTTCCGAAGGTTTTGGCTATTACACATTGAGCTGCTGTGAACAGGTATACACAAGTCTTTTTTGGTGGTTGTGTTTGGTTCATTAGGATATATCCCCAGGAGAGGAATTGCAAGGTCATAGGTAGGTCAACTTCTAGCCTTCTGAGAGTTCTCCAGACTGGGGTTAGACCAATTTACATTCCCATCAGCAGTGCAAGAGAGTTCTTTTGTCCCTATAACCTCTCTAGCATTTGTTGCTCTCTCTTTTGATGTATGACATTCTCAACAGGAGTGAAGTGGCATCTCATTATTGTCTTTATTTGCATTTTTCTATCAATGACTTGGAGCATTTTTTTTGGCCTTTTGGATCTCTTCTTTGGTGAATATTCTGTTCATATCCTCTCTCCATTTTGGATGAGGTCATTTGTTTTCTTGTTGCTGAGTTTAGGTCTTTATATATTTTGGTTATTATCCTCTTGTCTGATGTATGGCATATAGAGATCTTCTCTCATTCTGTGGGAGTTCTTTTTGTTTGGGTGGTGTTTTCTTTTGCTGTGCAGAAGCTTTTTAATTTGGTGTAGTCCCATTGGTTTATTTTTTTTAGTCTTCGTTGTAATTTGATTTGTATATTGAAGGTGCCTTTAAACTTTATATGGGGGAGTTGGGCAGTAGTGCAGTGGGTTAAAGCACAAGGACCGGCATAAGGATCCCTGTTCTACCAATTTTTCCAACACCATTTGTTGAAGAGACTCTCCTTTCCCCTTTTAATAGTCTGGGCACCTTTATCAGATTAGATGTCTGTAGGTGTAGGGCTCGTATGTTTTCTCTCCAGACATCTGTTGAAGGGCATTTTGGTTGTTTCCAGGTTTTCACTATTGCGACTAAAACTGCTATGAAGATAAGAGTGCATATACCCCTTCAAATCAGTGATATTATTATGTCTTTCAGGTATATGCCTAGGAGTGGAATTGCTGGATCATATGGCATTGGCATTTGTATTTGTTTAAGGATTCTCCATACTGTTCTCCATAATGGCTGCACCAATATGCACCCCCACCAGCAATGTAGAGTTCCTCTCTCTCCACATCTGCTGCAACACTTACCTTCTCTGTTTTATTTAAAGAGCCCATTCTCACACATGTCAGGTTTTGATCTGCATTTCTCTAATGATGACTAAACTGGGGGATTTCCACACATCTGTGGGCCATGTGCATCTCTTCTTTAGAGAACCATCCGTTCGTATCTTCTGCCCACTTTTTTACTGGGTTCTTTTTTCTTCTTTGTTGAGCTGTATTACTTTGGTGTAAGCATTTTAGAAGTGGCTTTCTAGTCTGACTGTTCCTCAGCAGACTAAACTGTTACCACCTGGTCCTCAATAAATTCACACCTAGATAAAGGCCCAAGAGAAATGAACACATATATCCATCTGACAAATTTATCATTGTTCCCAGGCTGCCTTTACAATCAGAGAGGGACAGAGGAGAGACACCACAGAACCAGAGCTTTCCCTGACTCCGTACCTTGTCCCCTACTCTTCTGTGATGCCAGGGCTCAAACCTGGTACTCCTCAAACCAGCTACTCCTCCACCTGGTGAACTCTTGATCCAAAATATTTCTTTTTTTTAATATTAATTTATTCCCTTTTGTTATCCTTGTTTTATTGTTGTTATTGATGTCGTTGTTGTTGGATAGGACAGAGAGAAATGGAGAGAGGAGGGGAAGACAGAGAGGGGGAGAGAAAGATAGACACCTGCACACCTGCTTCACCGACTGTGAAGCGACTCCCCTGCAGGTGGGGAGCTGTGGGCTCAAACTGGGATCTTTACGTGGGTCCTTGCACGTTGCACCACGTGCGCTTAACCCGCTGCGCTACCACCCAACTCCCAATCCAAAATATTTCTTAAGGATAACTCCTCCTTAAGAGAAACTCTACTGTCAGATGTTAAGGAACAACTGGGCTTTAAACATTTTTTTTTTTTTTTTTACTTATAGGAAGAAATCAAGAGGTAAAGAGGAGCTAGAAAGGGAGATAGAGAGACCCCTGCAGCACTGCTTCACTGCTTGCCCCTGTAGGTAGGCATAGGGGGCTTGAACCCAGGTCCTTGCACATGGTAACATGTGCTCAACATGGTGCACCACTGCCTGACCCCACAACTGTAGCTTTTAAAAAAGATTTATTTCTTTTACTTATTATTGGAGACAGAAACAGAGGGGATGAGATAGAGGGGGAGAGAGACACTTGTAGCCCTGCTTCACCACACATGAAGCTTTCCCCCTGCAGGTGGGGGCCAGGGGATTGAACCTAGTGCCTTGGCCACTGTAACATGAGCGCTTAACCAGGTGCACCCTCACCTGCCCCCTAAAAGATGTATTTCTTTAATAAGGGAGGGGAGAGAGAGAAAGAGAGAGAAAGAGATAGTGAGGACCATCACTCTGGCACATTTGTCCTTGAATATCAAACTCAGGACCCCACACTTGCATTGCCCTTTGCTTTACCTATGTGTCACCTTCTGGACCATTGTGGCTTCCCCCCTCCTCTAATTTATTAACAAAAGGGAAAGAGAGAGAACCAGAGCATCACTGTAGCACATGTGCTGCTGGGGAAGGAACACTGGACCTCTCCTTGTTAAGTCCAGCACTCTAGACACTACACAACCATATGAAAAGCACACACACACTATTTAGGATAGAGGCAGAAATTGAGAGGGGAGACGAAAATAGGAGCACAGAGAGACACTTGCAGCATTGTTTCACCACTTGTGAAGCTCCCAGGGGACTGGGGGCTTGAACCAGGTCCTTGCACACTATGATGTGTGTGTTCTATTAGGTGTGCCCATGCCCCTCCCTCCCCTGTCCAAACCTCGCCCCTGCTTTTATTTTTAATTAATTAATTAATTAACTTTTACTTCCAGGATTATTACTGGGGCTTGGTGCCTGCACTATGAATCCACTGGACTTGGAGGCTTTTTTTTTTTTTCACTTTTGCTGCCCTTGTTTATCGTTGTTATGGCCCGCTATGTTCCACCGCTGGGGACGACCCGAACTGCCCCTGCGGCTCCAGACAGACTATGACCCACATAGTCAACGACTGCCACCTCTCCAGATTCAAAGGAGGTCTCGAAACTTTACATCAGGCTCAACCTGACGCTGTTGACTGGCTACGGAAGAAGGGCAAACGCTAGAAGAATCGTTGTTATTATTATTGTCATTGTTGTTGGATAGGACAGAGAGAAATCGAGGAGGAGGGGAAGCCAGAGAAGGGGAGAGGAGAGACCCCTGCAGACCTGCTTCACCGCTTGTGAAGCGAACCCCCTGCAGGTGGGGAGCAGGGGGCTAGAACTGGGGTCTTTACTCCAGTCCTCGCACTTTGTGCAATGTGAGCTTAACCCGCTGCGCTACCGTCCTACCACCCCACCTCATCCCCACCTTTTAAAGTGGTGCTAATAATTTAATGAACTTCATCTATCCATCACCCCCAGCTCTTAACACTTTTTGATATTTTGCCCATCTTGCCTTCGTGTAAAAGAAATTCTTCGGGGAGTCGGGCTGTAGCGCAGCGGGTTAAGCGCAGGTGGCGCTAAGCACAAGGACCCGCATAAGGATCCTGGTTCAAGCCCTGGCTCCCCACCTGCAGGGGTGTCGCTTCACAAGCGGTGAAACAGGTCTGCAGGTGTCTATCCTTCTCTCCCTCTCTCTGTCTTCCCCTCCTCTCTCCATTTCTCTCTGTCCTATCCAACAACAATGACAATAATAACTACAACAATAAAACAACAAGGGCAACAAAAGGGAATAAATAAATAAAAATAAATATTAAAAATATATATTTAAAAAAAAAAAGAAATTCTTCGGTAGCACAGCGGGTTAAGCACAAGTGGCGCGAAGCTCAACGACAGGCATAAGGATCCCGGTTCAAGCCCCCGGCTCTCCACCTGCAGGGAAGTCGCTTCACAGTCGGTGAAGCAGGTCTGCAGGTGTCTCTCCTTCTCTCCTCTCCTTCTCTCCCCTTTCTTTCTCTCCCCTTACTTTCTCTCCCCTTTCTTTCTCTCTTCCTCTCTGTCTTCCCCTCCTCTCTCCATTTCTCTCTGTCCTATCCAACAACGAAGACATAAATAACAGCAATGATAACTACAACAACAACAACAAAAAAAAAGGGCAACAAAAGGGAAAATAAAACTTAAAAAAGAAAAGATTCTTCATCTGGGTTACTTTTTATTTAATTATTATTATTTTTTTAATAAAGATGCTTTGGTCAAAGCAAGACAATACAAGCTTAGCTTCCTGTTCTTTTTCCAGTGTTGGGAATTCAGGGAGAGGGGTGGAGCGAAGGAATCCCCACCGCCGTAATTGTGGGGGGTGGACAGAGGGTGGGGGCAGAAGGGCTGGTTCAGTGTGTAGGAGGCGGGCGCGGGGCGGAGTCCGCTCTGAGCCAGGCTGTGAGCTGCTAGAGCGCGGTGTCCGACACCGGGTCCTGCGGCGCCCCCTCGCGGGAGTAGAACTCTTCGATCACGCTCTGCGGGATGCGCTTCAGCATCTCCTTGGGGAAGATGCGCAGCAGCTTCCAGCCCAGATCCAGAGACTCGAACACCGAGCGGTTCTCATAGGGGCCTGGGGGCACAGTTGGACGTCAGGGGAGAGGTGGCGGGGTGGGCAGGGAGGTTCCTTCCCGACCCACCCCGCTGCTGCGCTCACCCTGATTGATGAAGTTCTTCTCGAATTTCTGCAGGAATTCCAGGTACAACAAGTCCTCCGAGGTGAGCGCCTCCTCGCCCACCACCGCCTTCATGGCCTGCACGTCCTTCCCGATGGCGTAGCAAGCGTACTGGGCAGAGAGCGGGGGCGGGGGTGGGGGGGGGGGCGTGGGCACGGCTTCAGTGTTCCCTCCCCCACTGCCCCCCCAAGCTCTCACCCCCTGTTTGTGGGAGGAATTTTGTTTTAATTGGGGGAATTAGTGGTTTACAGTAAATACAATTGTTGGCACAGGTGTAAAATTTCTCAATTTTCTGCAAAAACATTCTCACCCTCAGTAGGTCCTCATCCACCATCATGCAACATGGCCTGAAGCCGCGGCTGTGGCCACCACCACCACCACCCATTCATCTCCCGCTCCCCCACCCCCACGCCCAGAGCCTTTTACTTTGGTGCAATACACCAAACTCAGTCCAAATTCTGCTTTGTGGCAGGCGAGAATTCTACCACTGAACCACCAATGGCAAATTCTGCTTTGTGTTTTCCCTCTCTGTTCATATTTCTCAACTTCTGTCTCATCCTTCTCTTTCTGACTTCTCTCACTCAACATGTTTTCTTCAAGCTCCATCCAAGATGAAGTGAAGCTGAATTCATCGTTTTTAATAGCTGGGTAGTGGTCCATTGTGTATACAGACCACAACTTTCTCAATGTGGAAGGACATTTTGCCAGGAGAAAAGTTTATAGTACAGATGGGAGCTTGAACCTCCAGCCTCTAATCAGCTTCCCGACCAGTGCCTGAGCCCTCTCCTTCTTACCAGCTGGTTGGAGACATCTCCGTGGTCCTTTCTGGTCATGCCCTCCCCGATGGCTGACTTCATCAGCCGAGACAAGGAAGGGAGCACGTTGATGGGGGGGTAGATCTAGGGAAAGGAGAGGGAGAGAGTAGCAACCTTCCTGTCTCTCCTTTTCCCTTTCCCTCCTGCATCCTCCTAGAGAGCCCCCCTCCTCTGTCTCCTACACATTCTAGGGCTTGGGTAGCAGGTGTCTGCACATGTCCTAGAGGAGGGAGGTGACACGACATTAGTTCATGGGCCTGGAGACAGCATAGTGGTTACGCAAAGGACTATTGTGTCTGAGGCTCTGAGGTCTCTGGTTTCTGACACCACCATATGCCAGAGTGAGCAGTGCTCTGGGCTCTCTTTCTCTAAAAGAAATAAATCCGGGGGCTGATTGAGTGCATATGTTACAATGCATGAGGACCCAGGCTCAAGCCCCGAGTCCTGACCTGCCGGAGGGGAAAGCTTCATAAATGGTTAAGCAGGGCTGCAGCTGTCTCTCTGTCTCTCTCCCTATCTCCCCCTTCTTCTCAATTTCTGGCTGTATCTATCCAATAAATATATAAAGATGATAAAAAAAAAAATAGAGGGGAGTCGGGCGGTAGCGCAGTGGGTTAAGCGCAGATGGCACAAAGTACAAGGACCTGTGTAAGGATCCCGGTTCGAGTTCCCTGGCTTCCTACCTGCAGGGGAGTTGCTTCACAGGTGGTGAAGCAGGTGTGCAGGTGTCTCTCTTTCTCTCCCCCTCTCTGTCTTCCCCTCCTCTGTCCATTTCTCTCTGTCCTATCTAACAACAACATCAATAACAACAATAACTACAACAACAATTAAAAAAAGGGAAAATAAATAAATAAATATATAAAATGAAGAGAGAAATAAATCCAGAGAAAGGAGATTGAAATGAAGGGAGGGAAAAAGACTGCTTGAAAAAGAAAAAACCAAAAACACAGAGGGATTGGGGAGATAGTACAGTGGTTATGCAAAAAGACTTATACTACGATTTCAATGTCCCAAGCTCACCCCCCCATACCACTATAAACTAGAGGTGAGCAATAAGTGCTCTGACATCTCTCTCTCTGATAAAATATATTTTAAAAAATAAACCAGAGACAGCATCACCCAGCCTGACTGTTGGTGGTGCCAGGGATGAAATCTGGAACCTCTCAGGAAGTGGAAGGGCCAGGTATTACCTGTCTGTTATGCAGCTGTCTATCCACGTAGATCTGTCCCTCTGTGATGAAGCCTGTCAGGTCCGGGATGGGATGGGTGATATCTACAAAGGAAGGTCCTGGCCTTAGTGTGGATGGGACCCAGATGTCTACTCACTCAGGGCCGCCTCCTGGGGGTGGTAGGGTGGATGGGAGTGAGGAGAGGGCTGGTTCCGCACCCAGAAGGAACAGAACCACCCAGTCTGTGCAGAGACACACAAGTGCCTGCATTGCCCAGGTGTGAAGGGGGTGCTGCCAGCAGAGGGTGCCGTGAGAGGCTCACCATCATTAGGCATGGTGAGGATGGGGATCTGGGTGATGGAGCCGCCCCGACCCTCCACTCGGCCTGCACGCTCGTAGATGGTGGCCAGGTCTGTGTACATGTACCCAGGGAAGCCTCGGCGCCCAGGCACCTCTTCTCTGGCAGCTGAGACCTGCAATACCCATGGGCACAGAGATGAGGAAAGGGGTGAGAGGGAGGCTCAGCACCTGTGTGAAAAATGTGGGGCCAGGAAGTGAGATGACACTGAGCTCAGCCACCTTACCTCTCTCAAGGCCTCTGCGTAGGAGCTCATGTCAGTCAATATGACCAGCACGTGCTTCTCACATTGGTAGGCGAGGAACTCAGCCGTAGTCAGCGCCAGGCGTGGAGTGATGATCCGCTCAATTCTGGGGGTACAGTCAGTGTTTAGAGCCCACAGGCCTGGGCTGGCTGGAAGGTGAGCTGGCAGATGTCTAAGTACATACAACCCATCCCTGCACCTTGAGTCCGATTAAAGCTGCAGTTCCCGGGGTGCACAACTGCCTCCCTTCTTGGAAATGGGGACAGATACTGAGGCAGGCAGCCCTGTGACAGCCAGGTCGTTGGGGCAGGGAGTGTCTTATACAGAGGCCCTGCCCTCATGGCAGAAGTGATGGACGAGGCACAGCTGAGTGGGGCTGAATGAAGCTTCCGCTTTAGCTCTCTGTTCTCCCCTAGGACTCCCCAACTCAAGCCAGCTAGGGCTCTCTCACTCTGTGTCCTCAGGATCCTTGTCACTGCTGCCCAGAACACTAGCTTGCCTGCCTCAGTAGCTCCTCTCCATTGAACAACCCTTCTCCAGCCCCCAGAGCTTCTAGTTCCTGGGCTCTGTGCCTCTGATTATGAGACTGATGCACTGCCTAGTGCACTAAGAGGGCCACTGGCTCTGTGCCTCTGTGTATGTGCTCTCTCTCTCTCTCTTTTTGGTGCGGGGGTGGGGAGATAGGGAGTCTTTCCTTTAGAGATGTCATTGCATCCTCCAGAATTCACTTGCTTAATTTTTGGAGTGGCCTCAATACCCAGGACAATCTTTTAGAATTTCCCATCCACCTGACCCCAAATTTAAATCATCATTTTCTTAAACTTTTAAAATAGCAATTTTTTCCCATTCTCTAAAATAGCAGTTTTGCAGCCTGGGAGGTCTTGAAGTACATGAGCCATTGGGCTGTTAAGTCTAAGGTCCAGGGTTTGTTCCCCGGCACTGCAAGTGCCAAAGTGATGCTCTGCCTCTCCCTCCTCCTCCTGCGAGAATTCTCCTTCACCTTCACCTCCTCTTTGCCTGCTCTCTTCATGAATAGACAAATTTTTAATTATAAATAAAATAGCAGTTTGCAGAAGTTGCAGAAAAAGAAATTAGGCCACCATGTGGATAAACTGGAACTCTGTTGATGGAAACACAAACTAGTGCAGTCTCCCCGCTCCCCTTGAGTTATCGACGGGGCTTGGTACTTGCACTACGAATTCACTGCTCCTATGGCCATTTTTTTTTTTTTTTGATAGGACAGAAAGAAATTGAGTGGAGAGGGGAAGATAGAGAGGAAGAGAGAAAGATAGATACCTGCAGTATTGTTTCACCACTTGTGAAGTGACCCCCACCCTTGCAGGTGGGGAGCCAGGGGCTCGAACTGGGATCCTTGAGTGGTCCTTACACTTTATACTATCTGTGCTTAACCCATTTTGTAAATCAGTATGGAAGGGGATAGGTGGCGATACAACCAGTAGAGTGCACACATTACAGTGCACAGGACCTGGGTTCAAACACCTAGTCCCCACCTGCATCAAGGAAGCTTCACAAGTGGTAAAACAGTGCTGCAGGTTTCTTTTTCTCTCTTTGTTTCTTCCTTTCTTGGCTCCCTTTCTTCCTTTCTTTCTTTCTTTCTTTCTTTCCCTCCAGGGTTTTCATTGGGGCTCAGTGCCTGCCCTACACACCCACTGCTCCTGTGGCCATTTTTTTCTTTTCTATTTTTTGGATAGTACAGAGAAAAATTGATAGAGGAGAGGAAGATAGAGAGAGAGAGAGAAAAATAGACCCCCGAAGACCTGCTTCACCACTTGTGAAGCGACCCCCCTCCGGATGGGGAGCTGGAAACTTGAACTGGGCTTCTAGTGCGGGTTCTTGAGCGTAGTACTATTCTCTCTTCATCTCTATCTCCCTCTTCTCTTACGAGTTTCTCCCTGTCTCTATATCGAAAAAAAAATCAGTATAATGGAGAGTTCTTAAATAAGAATGGAAATGCCGGGAGTCGGGCTGTAGCGCAGCGGGTTAAGCGCAGGTGGCGCAAAGTACAAGGACCGGCATAAGGATCCCGGTTCGAACCCCGGCTCCCCACCTGCAGGGGAGTCGCTTCACAGGTGGTGAAGCAGGTGTGCAGGTGTCTATCTTTCTCTCCTGCTCTCTGTCTTCCCCTCCTCTCTCCATTTCTCTCTGTCCTATCCAACAATGACAACAACAATAAAACAACAAGGGCAACAAAAGGGAATAAATAAATAAAATAAATATTAAAAAAAAAGAATCTTTAAAAAAAAAGAGAGAATGGAAATGCCTTATAATCCCGAAATACCACTCCTAGGCATATGTTCAAGGGATATGAGAATATTCATAAGGATGTATGCACCTCCCCAGCTACATTATTCACAATAGCCAAAATATGGAATCAACCTAAACATTCATTAGCAGATGACAGAATAAAGAAGCCGTAAGGTGGTCTGGAGGTGGTGTAGTGGTTAAAGCATTGAACTGTTAAGCATGAGGTCCCAAGTTCAATCTCTGGCAGCACATGTACCAAAGTGACGTCTGGTTCTTTCTCCTCTCTTTCTCATGAATAAATAAATAAAATCTTTTTTAAAAAAGTTGTAGGTTAAAACTCAGTGGAATAGTAGTCTGTAGTTAAAAATGATATTGTATCATTTGAAGCAAAATGGATGGAACTGTAAATGATTATACTGAGTGAAATGAGACATGAGAAATAGCTACTAGACTGGTCTGGGAGGTGGCGCAGTGAATAAAGCACTGGACCCTAAAGCATGAGGTCCTGAGTTCAGTCCCCAGCAGCACATGTACCAGTGTGATGTCTGGTTCTTTCTCTCTCTCCTCCTGTCTTTCTCATGAATAAATAAATAAAATCTTAAAAAAAAATAGCCACTGGGTTTTTTTTTTTCTCATTTGTGGGCTATAAGTAATTAAAGCAAATGAGATTGGAACAAAAAATAGTAGCCAAAGTATCTCTCATAGTTTATGAGCACTATGGTGTGATGGGGCTCGGTGTCTGAAAGACTCTGGTGATGGATGAGGTGAATTATGCACAGAGAGAGAAAGAAGGAGGGTGGGAGAAAAAGAGAGACAGAGAGAGAGACTTATGAATCTATACCCCTGAAAAACACTCTTAAATCACTAACAACAAAAATCATAAAATAAAATAGCAATTTTGTAAGAGAAAGGTTTAGGACAGTGTCTTTTTAGTGGTGACTATGTAGGTGTGATGAAAGGTGTGTGGGGAATTGGATGGTAGTACAGTAGGTTAAGTGCAGGTGGCTCGAAGCACAAAGACCATTGTAAAGATCCCGGTTTAAGCCCCTGGCTCCTCACCTGCAGGGGAGTCACTTCACAAGCGATGAAGCAGGTCTGCAGGTGTCTATCATTCCCACCCTCTCCCTGTCTTCCCCTCCTATCTCCATTTCTCTCTGTCCTATCCAACAACAACGACATCAATAACAACAATAAAACAACAAGGGCAACAAAAGGGAATAAATGCTAAAAACAAAGGAAAGAAAGGAAAGAAAGGTGTATGTGAGGGGGTGCAGGGTGACAGCAGAATCATGGTCCAGCTTCTCTGTCTCTCTTGTGAGCTAAACTCAGCCCTTATCCAGCCTCAGTTTCCCTGCACAATGAGGGGCTGTTCTCCCAGCTCATGCCTGTCATTCTGAAGGTGTCCTTGAGCCCTGACAGTCTGGTTCTTGGGCAGGGACAAGGACAGTATCAGGGAGGGCTCACGTGGGGTCATTGGCCAGGTTCAGGAAGAGGCAGACGTTTCCCATGGTGCCATTCTGCTCGAAGTCAGATTTGAAGAACCTGGCTGTCTCCATGTTCACCTGTGCACAGTAGAGAAGGCTGGAGGTGGCGTTCCGGGACCTCAGCCCAGGGACTCTGGTTCCTCCCATTGCTTTTCAGTCAAGTCTACTGACTGGCTGTCAGTCACTGAGGGTGGAGGCACCCTGGTTACCGAGCACCCGTAGGGATTGAGAACCCAGGGCTGTGGAGCCAGATGGTGGTGCACCTGGTTAAGCGCAACACTACAGTGCCCAAGGATCTGAGTTCAAGCCCCTGGTTCCCACCTGCAGGGGAAAAGCTTCACAAATGTTGAAGCAGGGCTGCAGGTATCTTTCTGTCTCTCTCCCTCTATATCTCCCCCAACCCTCTCAATTTCTATCTTTACCCAATAGTAAATAATAAAATTTAAAAAAACATTAAAAAAAAAAAGAACCCAGGGCTGGGCTTACTGCCCAGTCTCATGGAGGACTCCGCAGAGTACCAGAGGGAAGTGCAGACTTCTTCCTAGTGCCATGCCTGCTCTGCCTATGGGTCTTCTGCCTCCCCTTCCCTAAACTGGCCAGTCTCCCTAAATTCCCAGGCTCCCCCTTCCTCCAGGCCACACTGGACTCATCTTGCAACTATCATGGCCTTTGTGATGCTGGAGGGACACATGGTCCTAGTCCTGAGTCCCCCCTCACCACCACCACCACTTAGCCTTGCTTTTGCTTCCACCACCAGGCTGGGCCCTGTCAGTGGGTGTGGGAGGGGGGGCAAGGCTACCTGCCCACTGAGCTCAGGACTCGCCAGTACCTCCCCAGTCCCCCTTACCCCCATAGCTGCAAAGACGATGGCGAAGTTGTCATCATGGTAATCCAGCACAGCCTTTGACTTCTTCACCAGCCCAGCCTGACGGCAGATCTGGGCAGCAATCTGGGGGTGGGGGAGTAGTGGGGAGGCAAGATGTCAGAGCCCATCCCGCTGAGCACCACTAAGGAGAACAGACAGAGCAATCCCCAGTCCCTCTTCCAGCAGGAGGCTAGAAAGTGAAAGGGTGGCTCAGAGCCTACAGCCTCATTGGTGGTGGTGGGGGTACCCCATGAGGAATTGAAGGGCCAGGGTACCCATTACAAGGGCAGGAGGACAAGCAGCAGAGAACAGCTGCCTCAACACTAGATTGGGGTAGTTTGGCTTCTCCAACTGCAGAGCCCCACCCTTTGCTTTCCTGCAGCCTGTCAGGGCTGGAGGGGGGATCTGGGCATACAGATGCCCCAGACTTCTAAGATCTTCCATGCATGTGCTGGGGGCACATCTGGGGGTGGTCAGGAAGGGCATGGTCAAGGGGAGTATTTAGCAATAGAAAGCCTGTCCCTTCTGGGAACACAGTATAATGGTTCTGCAAAAGACTTTCATGCCTGAGGCTCTGAGGTCCTAGGTTCAATCCCCAACACCACCATAAGCCAGAGCTGAACAATGCTCTGGTCTCTCTACCTGTGTCTTTCTTTCTTATTGCAATAAATTCAGATATATTCATAGCAGCTATTGAATCCTGGTGGCAAGGGTAGGCAGGGATGGCCATGGGCTGGCAGGAGGGATCCCCTGGGTTCAGGGTCAGTATAAAGAGCAGTGGATGGTCATGGAGCCAACAGTAATGCATCAGGTTAAGCGCACATAGTATGACGCGCAAAGACCCACACAAAGATCCTGGTTCGGGCCCCCGGCTCCCCACCTGCAGGGGTGGGGGTCGTTTCAAAAGCAGTGAAGCAGGTCTGCAAGTGTCCATCTTTCTTTCCCCCTCTCTGACTTCCCCATCTCTCTCAGTTCCTCTCCGTCCTATCGTATAAAAGAAAATGGAAAAAATGGCCTCTAGGAACGTAGGTGAGTGGGACTTTTAGCCCTGGGCTGCCACTAGGTTCTCTCCTGAGCCAGTGAGTGCTGCTCACTCACACAAACTTGAAGACCTGGGGACACTGGAGGGACCACTGCAGCTCTGAGTCCCCAGGCTGTCAGAGGAGAGCTGCCAGACTTGACGTTGGTGACCCCAGTTCAAGTCTCCCGCCTGCTTGGCCATGACCTGAAAGTCCCTCCTTACTGGCCCACCGGCACCCCTGGTTAGACCCTTAGCCCCCGAATCCCCAAAGGCCTCACCTCATTGTGGGGGAGCCCTGCAGCTGAGAATATGGGGATCTTCTGGCCACGAGCAATGCTGTTCATGACATCAATGGGAGAGATGCCCGTCTGGATCATCTCTTCTGGGTAGATGCGGTCGTGAGGGTTGATGGGCTGGCCTGGGTTGGGGGTGGTGAGGGAGATGTGTACCCAGGTTCCAGGGATCAAGTCCATCCACACACCCCCACCCCTGTCCTGCTATGGCCTTGGAGCAGCACTCATTAGGGGCTTTCTGCAGTGGAGGAAATATTCTAACCGTGGGAATTCAACCACACAGGCTACTAGGCCCTGCAGTATGGTTTGGAGATGAAATTTTGTGCATTTGAGTAGCTGCAGACCCAGCCCAGGGCTTCCTTGGGCTATGTGACATGGGCCAGCACTGTCTCCACTCAACCACCATGTCAGAGGACTCTGGGCGGACTCCTGCTTAAACAGGCCTGGAAAGGGCAGACGTTCCAGCCAACCCTTAGGGTCACAGGTAGGGGACTGGAAGAGAAGAGAGTCCTGCTTCTGGGGCCTGCCTGAGCTCTACGAAGAGATGTATACTCCCAGAGGGTTAAAGAATAGGAAAGCTGGGAGTTAGGCGGTAGTGCAGCAGGTTGAGTGCAGAGCGCAAGGACCGGCTTAAGGATCCTGGTTTGAGCCTCTGGCTCCCTACCTGCAGGGGAGTCGCTTCACAGGCAGTGAAGCAGGTCTGCAGGTGTCTATCTTTCTCTCCCCCCTCTGTCTTCCCCTCCTCTATCCATTTCTCCCTGTCCTGTCCAACAATAACAACAATAATAATAACTACAACAACAATGAAAAATAACAAGGGCAACAAAAGGGAAAATAAATATTTTTTTAAAATTATAAAATCATATTAAAAAAAGAATAGGAAAGCTATCAGGGAAGGAAATGGCATATGGAGTTCTGGTGGTGGGAATTGTGTGGAATTGTACCCCTCCTATCCTATGGTCTTCTCAGTGTTTCCATTTTATAAATAAAAAATAAAATAAAATAAGGAACTGGTGTAAAATGCTGGTGGATAGGGCCAGGCGGTGGTGCACCCTATTGAGCACACATGTTACTACACAGAAGAAATGGGCTTCAATCTTCTGGTCCCCACATCCTGGAGGAAGATGAGTCAGTGCTGCAGGTGTCCCTCTTTCTCCTTCCCCTCTCTTTTTTATTTATTAGTGAGAAAGATAGGAGGAGGAAGAGGAAGAACCAGACATCACTTTGGTACATGTGCTGCTGCAGATGGAACTTCGGACCCCATGCTTGAGAGTCCAATGCTTTATCCACTGCACCATCTCCTAGACCACTTTCTTTCTTTTTTTTTAAAATGCTTTTTAATATTTATTTATTTATTTATTGCCTTTTGTTGCCCTTGTTGTTTTATTGTTGTAGTTATTATTGTTGTCGTTGGATAGGACAGAGAGAAATGGAGAGAGGAGGGGAAGACAGAGGGGGAGGAAAAATAGACACCTGCTGACCTGCTTCACCGCTTGGGGGTGAAGCAGGTGGGGAGCCAGGGACTCCAACCGGGATCCTTATGCCGGTCGGTCCTTGCGCTTTGTGCCACGTGAGCTTAAACCGCTGCGCTACCGCCCGACTCCCCAGCCTGGACCACTCTCTTTCCCTCTCTATCACCTCCCTCAGTTTTCCTCTGTCCTATCAAAATAGAATAAATAAAAGATAAAATTTAACAAAAGAAAATTAAAAAATAAAAGGGTGGGTAGCCAGTATGTCAGGCTCTGTGGTAGATTTGGGGTCAGAGAGGCCTTTGCTGCTCCACTTCACATGGATTCTTTCCTGGGAGGGAACTCTGGCGGGTGTGTGTGGAACAGAACCCTCTAGGGTGAGGTGGCAGAAGTAGGACAGATAGTGTGTATGTGGGTCCAAGAAGCTATACAGAGCCCCCATCACTCACCATTGATGTCTAGGAAGTCTTCCGCCATGACCGCTGGCCCCTTGTCAATAGGTTTGCCAGAGCCATTGAAGATCCGACCTGGGGTAGATAAGGGTGTTAGAAAACTGGAGGAGCCAATGTCTCTGATGCCATCCCCCCAGCAGCACCCCCACAAGCTGAGTTCCCTTGCTTCTCCCCCCTAATGGCCCCCAGAGAGCTAGCAACAGTGCTTTGTCTTGGGGAGGGGGGGAACTTACCTCCAGGGAAAGAAATTTTATAAATAAGATCTTGGCCCAAGTCAAGGAGGCACTAATGTGTGTCAGGGCTGGAAAGGGGAGAGAACCAAAGGTGGCAGGCTTGGGGAGACACAGGGCGCGTGCAGTCCATTTCAGCCTGACTCCAAATAGATGGCTCCCCACTGTGCTTCTTGTTTATTTAGCCCCTCTTCCTTATTAAAAGAGCACCCCATGTGTGTTGGGGTGGGCGGGAGCCAAGGGCAGAAGGCACAACCCCTGATCACAGACCTAACTGGGCGGCAGACATGTGAATCGGCCTTTAAACAAAGCATTGAGCTAAGAGGGCCCGGTGGTGGTGCACCTGGATGAGCGCACACATTACCGTGCACAAGAGCTCAGGCTCAAACCCCCAGTCCCCACCTACAGAGGTAAAGCTGCACAAGGGGTGAAGAAGAGCTGCAGGTGCCCCCCCTTTTTCCATGCTTATCTCCTCCTTCCCTCTCAGTGTCTCTCTGCCCTGTCCGATACACAAACAAACAAAAAGATAAATAAAACAAAAGCTGTGTGCTCAGCACTCTGGGAAGCCAGGCTGGGAGGACAGATGGCACCCGCCATGGCACTCCCTGCGCCTCACCCAGCATGTCCTCTGACACTGGAGTCCGTAGGATATCCCCAGTGAACTCGCAGGTTGTCTTCTGGGCGTCGATCCCAGAGGTTCCTTCGAACACCTGTGGAGGTAGGTGGTTAGCTTCTCCAACGGGCAAGGCGCTCTCGGGGGCATAAAAGCTTAGGAGGCCATATGGGGACTTTGCAGTTCACTCATTTACCCCACTAGTGTCTTGTTAACATACCTGAACAATTGCCTTGGTTCCGGCCACCTCCAGCACCTGCCCGCTCCTCCGAGTCCCATCAGGGAGGGTGAAGTTGACGATCTCAGCATACTGGGCAAACTGGCAGAGGGGCGAGCAGCCCAGAGCACAGTGAGACCAGAGGTAGGTGTCCCGGTCCTTTCCCACCCTTCCTGATCCAGCCCCATTTTCCTGCTCTCCTCTTGGACTCAGACTGTCTTGGAAATGAGCTCAACGGGCTGGGAAGTGGGGAGTTTGAATTCTGTTGAGGAGGGAATATATATAGGTTAGATTAGGAGCACTGGCTGTAGACTAGGGACAGCAGGGGGAAGAACTGAAGTACTGATTCTGAGAAACCATGACTTTGTGGAAGTTATTCAATGACTCCAATACTTGTTTTTTTCTCATCTTTAAGATGGGAGTACTGTAGACCACAAACATAGCTCAGTGGTAGAACAGCTACCTTACATTGCAAAAGACCCTGGGCTCAGTCTCTGGCACTGCAGGGAAGAGCAGTGCTTTGGTTTCTTTCTTCTTTTTTTTAATCTTTATTTATTTTACTACTGTATAGAGACAGAAAGAAATAGAGAAGGGAGGGGGAGATAGAGGAAAGAGACAGAGAGACACCTACAGCCTTACTTCACCACTCGTGAAGCTTTCCCTCGGCAGGTGGGGACCATGGTCTTGAACCTGGGTCCTTGCGCACTGTAATGTGTGAACTTTACCAGGTGAACCACTGCTTGGCCTCTCAATGCTCTGGTTTCTTTCATTAAAAATTCTTTATGGGGGGTCGGGCGGTGGCGCAGTGGGTTAAGCGCATGTGGCGCAAAGCGCAGGGACCGGCGTAAGGATCCCGGTTAGAGCCCCCGGCTACCCACCAGCAGGGGAGTCGCTTCACAGGCGGTGAAGCAGGTCTGCAGGTGTCTATCTTTCTCTCCCCTTCTCTGTCTTCCCCTCCTCTCTCCATTTCTCTCTGTCCTATCCAACAACGAATTGTGTCAACAAGGGCAATAATAATAACCACAACGAAGCTACAACAAGGGCAACAAAAGGGGGGGAAAAATGGCCTCCAGGAGCGGTGGATTCATGGTGCAGGCACCCAGCCCAGCAATAACCCTGGAGGAGGAAAAAAAAAAAATCTTCATGGTGGTCTGACAGTAGCGCATCGGGTTAATTACACATGGCACGAAGCGCAAAGACCAGAGTAAGGATCCCAGTTCGAGGCCTCGGCTCCCCACCTGCAGGGGGGTTGCTTCATAAGTGGTGAAGAAGATTTGCAGGTGTCTGTCTTTCTCTCCCCCCCCTCGATTTTCTCTGTCTTATCCAACGACAATGACATCAATAACAACAACAATAATAAGCACAACAATAAAACAACCAGGGCAACAAAAAGGGAAAAACAGCCTCCAGGAGCACCAAGCCCCAGCAATAACCCTAGAGGAATGACTAAGTAAGTAAATAAATAAATATAAAATAAGATAAAAAAATTTTTTAATTTTGAAAAACATATTTACTTACTTCCAAGAAAGAGAGAACTAGGGCATCACTCTGGCACATGTGATGCGGGGATAGAACTCAGGACATCATGCTTGAGAGTTCAAGGCGCTATCCACTGTGCCACCTGACAGATCACACCTCATACTAATTCTCTTAAAATAAGAATAAGAGCCAGGGGGAGTCAGGCGGTAGTGCAGCGGGTTAAGTGCACGTGGCACAAAGCACAAGGACCAGCGTAAGGATCCCAGTTCAAGCCCCCTGGCTCCCCACCTGCAGGGGAGTCGCTTCACAGGCGGTGAAGCAGGTCTGAAGGTGTCTATCTTTCTCTCCTCCTCTCTGTCTTCCCCTCCTCTCTCCATTTCTCTCTGTCCTATCCAACAACAACGACAACAGTAATAACTACAATAATAAAACAACAAGGGCAACCAAAGGGAATAAATAAATAAAATTTTTTTAAAAATAAAATAAAAATAAAAATAAGAGCCAGGGAGACATTCCAACCTGTGAGAGCACCGCTGTGTATGCCTGAGGGCCCAGAGGCTTCAGGTCCAGTCCCCAGCACCACTTTATGCCAGAGCCTAATGGAGCACTGGTCCATTATTTCCCTTTCCTTCTTTTCCCTTCACTGGCCTTCTACTTCTCTCTCCAGTGTTCTCTTTCCTTTCTCACACATAATAAATAAAGAAAAGAATAAATAACAAAGTCAAATGGTTAAATAAAATGGGGATGATAATACCTACTTCATAGGACTTCTGTGAGTGAAGAAGTGAGATAACGTGAAATCATTAGCTGGAGCCCAGGGTCTTGTCACAACTATAAATTGTCGGAGCTGTTAGGACTTTGGAAAATGTCCTCTTTTCTACCCCCTAGAGACTAAAAGTGGACACACTGGCAAAGTGCTCTCCTTGGCTCCCAGGTGTCCCCAGTATTTTTTCTATTTATGCAGGTGGGATTGATTCACTTGTTGCCCTCTCGAACCTCAGAAATGAAGAGTGGGGCCAGGTGGTGGTGCACCTGGTTGAGCACACAGGTTGCAGTGTACAAGAACCCGAGTTCAAGCCCCCCAGTCCCCGCCTGCGGAGGGGGGAAGCTTCACAAGTGGTGAAGTAGTGCTGCAGGTGTCTCTCTGCCCCTCTTCCTCTCTCCCCACTCCTCTCAATTTCTCTCTGTCTCTATCCAATAAATAAAGATAATACAAATTAAAAAAAGAAAAACAAAACAAAAAGAAGAAAGGAATGAAGAGCCCAGCAATCACTTCTCCTTTTGGCTAAGATAAAGCACAGTATGTTCTTATCAATTTAAAAGGAATCTGGCTTCAGTCCCCGGCACCACCATAAGTCAGAGCTGAGCAGTTCTCTGGTATGATTAAATAAATACATAATAAACATCAAAAAAAAATAGAGTGGCTTGGGAGGTGGCAGAGTGGAAGATTTGCATGTATTAAGTCTTGAGTTTGACTCCAGCAGAGCATGTGTCAGACTGATGCTCTGGTTCCCTCTCTCTCTTGCTATCAATTGATAAATCATTTTCCCCCTCAAATTGAATATTTGATTATAGAAACATTTAGCAACAAGGGCAATAAAAGGAAATAAATAAATATTTTTAAAAAGAAACATTTAGAATTTCCACATGGCAAGGATATTATAAATGTGAACAAATAAAGAGTTCCCACAACTCAGTATGCACAAAGCCCATAAGTACAAATTGCACTGAGCAAGAAATGAAAAGCTAGGGGAGTCGGACACAGCAGTTAAGCACAGGAGGTGCAAAGCACAAGGACCAGCATAAGGATTCTGGTTCAAGCCCCCAGCTCCTCACCTACAGGGGGGTCGCTTCACAAGTGGTGAAGCAAATCTGCAGGTGTCTATCTTTCTCTCCCCCTCCTCTCTGCATTTCTCTCTGTCCTATCCAACAACAACGATATCAATGATAACTGTAACAATAAAACAACAAGGGCAACAAAAGGGAATAAATAAATAAATAAAAGTATTTTTTAAAAAGAAATGAAAAGCTAGTCAAAGAGTTACTCAACTCCCCCAGTCATCAGAGGAATGTAAATGAAGATAAGACAGTCCTAAATGTTCATCTGTTATATAGCCAAACTTTCAGAGGTGGCCTGATGATGTTGAGGGGTGAGTCCTCTTGTATATGGTTGGTAAGAATGGGAATTCTGGGGGCTAGGCAGTAGTTCAGTGGGTTAAGCGCACATGGCGCAAAGCACACGGACTGGCTAAGGATCCCGGTTCGAGCCCCCGCCTCCCCACCTGCAGGGGTGTTACTTTGCAAGCAGTGAAGCAGGTCTGCAGGTGTCTATCTTTTTCTCCTCTTCTCTGTCTTCCTGTCCTCTCTCGATTTCTCTCTGTCCTATCCAACAACAATGACAAAATGACAATAACAACAACAACAACAACAATGATAAACAAGGGTAACAAACGGAAAAAAATAGCCTCCAGGAGCACTGGATTCATAGTGCAGGCACCGAGCCCCAGTGATAACCCTGGAGACAAAAAAAAAAAAAAAAAAGAATGGGAATTCTAATGTTACTTGGCAAATAATATTGATCTAAATCATTATTAGCTTAAATCCAATTAAAAATATAGGGGCATTGTGTGGAAATGTGCCTCTCTTATCCTATAGTCTTGTCAATATTTCCATTTTGTAAATAAAAATTTAAAAAAATATATAGGGGCTGGGGAGACAGTGTAATGGTTATGCAAAAAAGACTTTTATGCCTGAGGCATCAAATATCTTAGATTCAATCCTAGTACAACCATAAGCCAGATCTGAGACTGCTCTGGTAAAAGATAAATAAATATTTTGAACTAACAATTCCACTCTAGGCGATATATTCTATAGCAACAAAGGCACCAAAATATATATTAGCAAAACCTGAAAATGCCTGTGTATCCACAATGGACACTTCCAATAAATCACAGCACATTCATGTTATAGCCTATTGTAATGTAGGAAAGCTGTCTCAGACTCCCCCAAATATCACCCTTTAGACCTTGTGGAGTGAGGGCCTAGGGAGCCCAGGGCTTATTGTGCTAAAATGCTCTAAGGTCAGACAAGAGGCGCCTCTGTCTTTGATTTCTCAGCCGCTAGAGGGAGCCCATGAGCAAGGACCACGGGGGTCTTAGAAACCGAGTTATTTCCCCAGCACTGGTCTGGTTTGTGGAGCTGATAGAAGATTTCTAACCTCAGGAGCAAAATTTCTGGACAAAGCAAAGGCCAGCAAAGGACCCAGGATAAGTCAGGCAATGGGCTTAATAAAAATGAGGTGATAAAAAGCAATCGTTTTAATAGGATTTTTATGTGTATGAGGGAGAATAAGAGAAAATAAGTGGAGAGAAGGTGACTCAGTGTGTGTCCCTGAAAGATGAAATTTCTGAAAATGAACTTAAAGTAGTAGAGAATGAAAAAAAAAGTAAGATTATAAGTCAAGAGGATTTTTTTTCACTGATTATTTGTTTCATGTATCTTTTTCTTTCTTGCTCATTTTTATTAGTAACAGAGTTTTACAAAATTAAAAAACTTCTTTTTCTCTCTCTTTACCAGAGCACTGCTCAGCTCTAGCTTATGGTGGTGCGGGGGGGGGGGGGGGGGGGGTATGAACCTGGGCCTTTGGAGCCTCAGGCATGAGAGATGCTTTGCATAACCATTATGCTATCTACTCCACCCCCAAATTAAAAGATTTCAAGTGGGTTGGGCAGTGGGTTAAGAGCACATAGTGTGAAGTGCAAAGATCGGCAATAAGGGTCCTGGTTTGAGCCCCCAGCTCCCTACCTGCAGGGGGGGTCATTTCACAAGTGGTGAAGCAGGTCTGCAGGTGTCTATCTTTCTCTCCTCCTCTCTGTCTTCCCCTTCTCTCTCCATTTATCTCTGTCCTATCCAACAACAATGACATCAGTAATAACTAATAACCACAATAATGATTTTAAAAAAAAAAGGGCAATAAAAGGGGAAAAAAAAACAGCCTCCAGGAGGAGTGGATGCATGGTGCAGACACCGAGCCCCAGCAATAACCCTGGAGGCAAAAAAAAAAAAAAAAAAACATTTCAAGAGTATAATTTCACAACCATACCTGGTTAATGTTAAGTCACCATACATTCTTTTTTTTTTTAATTTTTTAAAGATTTTATTTATTTATTAATGAGAAACATAGGAGGACAGAGAAAAACCTAGAAATCACTCTGGTACATGTGCTGCTGGGGATTGAACTCAGGACCTCATGCTTGAGAGTCTAATGCTTTATCCACTGCGCGCCACCTCCCGGACCACGTCGCCATATATTCTGACAAAGTTCTGTGCCCCTTGACCATCTACTGGCAGAGCCAGACCTCACGCATGCGGTTTCACTGCTCCTAGGTCACCTGCTTCCTTCTTTTTATTTTAGATTGAGAGACAACTCAGCACCAGAGCTCCCCTGAGTGCCATAGTAACTCCCATTTGATACTGGAGGTTGAACTTGAGTTGTGCACAAGACAAGGCATATGACCTTCCTGGTGGGTTATCATCCAGCCCAAAGGTTAATTTTATTCATTTACTATCAGGTAGAGTCTTGTGAAAGAGAGACAAGACAAAACACAATTTTGATATGTGGTAGCTGGAGGTCAGAAAGGAAACCTCAGGCCTAACAGCCCCATACTCTGCCAACTGAGCTCTCTCCCTGGTCCTGAGGACATTCACAGTTATTACAACTATATTTTAAGACATATAACTATATGTACAGGACAAAAATGTTCCACCTTAGATTACTTTAAACATTTTTTCCTTTATTGGGGGATTAATGTTTTACAGTCGCCAGTAAATACAATAGTTTGTACCTGCATAAGATTTCTCTTTTTAAAAAATTTTATTATCTTTATTTACCATAAAAGAAAGTATCAGAGAGATTACAACCAGATAAGTGGAAGAACTACCAGAATCAGCACACCCAGCCATGAAGCATGTAGTCTAGAGTGTTTTAGGAAGAGCACTCCAGGCTTTAAGTGTGTTGGTTATTTGTGGGGGGGGGAGGGGGGGTTTAGCCAGAGAGCTCAAGTAAGAAGTGCACTGGAGAACTACACCGTGCAACAATGAACTTATACTCAAAGGCAACCTATTTCCCACCTACATGATAAGCAAGCTCTATCCTGTCGGCTTTCACTGGTTGCTGCTGAGAGGGCTTCTGGAAGAGAGGCCAGCACCTCCCACTTCCACCTCCTCTGCTGGAGATCCCACTAAGTTTTTCGCTTCCAAGGTGAATGGTTGGGCAAATCCCTGACTGGAAAGGTCTTAGCAGGTTTGATGGGACTTGTGGAAGGTCTCTCCAGACAGTGTCCAAGGTGGCTTTGGGATGCCTCTGGAAATTGTCTTTAGAGCCAACGCATATAGCTTTGAGATCTTTTTGGTTATGAGTTGAGGTGTGGGTGTTAGTCACAGATACTTGGAGGCAAATCTGGGCAAGGTGAGTGAGTGCTAACTCGAAGTCTTAGATCAGTTCTGGAGTGAATCTGAACAGGAGTCTGAAGGTGCTCTAAAGCAGTGGTGCTTAAAATGTGGTATCCAGCCCAGCAGCACCATCAGGGAACTTGCTAGAAATGCATGTCCTCGGGCCTCCACTCAGACTTCTGGAGTCAGAAGTTTGGGATGGGACCCAAATAGTGCCTTCAGCGTGGGTGGGTGTAGATAGCATAATGGTTATGTAAAGAGACTTTCATGCCTGAGGCTACAAGTCCCAGGTTCAATTCCCCCAACCACCATAAACTGGAGATGATCAGTGCTCTGGTAAAAAACAAAAAAACCCCTGTTATATATGTACAAACTATTGTATTTTATTGTTAACTGTAAACCATTAATCCCCCAATAAAGAAATAAAAAATTAAAGTAAAAAAGGGAAGGACAACAAGGGCAACAAAAGGGAAAATAAATAAATATTAAAAAGAAAACGAGGGAAGGAAAGTGGTCTGGGAGGTGGCGCAGTGGATAAAAGCACTGGACTCTCACTCATGAGGTCCTGAGTTCAATCCCTGGCAGCACATATACCAGAGTGAATGTCTGGTTCTTTCTTTCTCTCTCCCCTCCTATATTCCTCAGTAATAAATTAAAATATATATTTTTTAAAAAAGAGAAGGAAGAAAGAGAACGCCTCCATCGAACTCTGGTACCAAGTTTGAGAAGCTCTACTCTAGTGAAATCTCTCTAAAATATCCTGGGAAGATGGGTGGCAGACGCCAAACTCTCTTCACTGCTCACATAGCCTTCCATGATTGTCTGTGAGTGTGGCTGGGCAAGTGTGTGAGTGTACTTTTGTGAGATAGAGCCTGTGATGTCGATTTTTAATGATCCAAGAAAGTCATTTTTCCACTTGAGAAAGCAAGGTCATAGACCCTGGACAATTAAATGACACTGTGGAGGCTCCCCTCAAAAGAGTGTAAGTGTACTTGCACATAAACCTTCAAAGTTTCTCTTACAATTTCAAGGCCCTCATTCCCTGGCTTAAGACTGAACCACTTCAAACATTTGACCCGAGGCAGCTGTAATTACCCATATGGCCAGAAGGTGGTACTGTGGAGACAGGATTGTGGCATCTTGCACCTTTCCCCAAAAGGCGGAAAAGGGGAGTTGACAGTGGAGGGGACTCAGAGAGATAGCTTCTCTATCTCCTTAATGTGTGTAACTATAAAATCTGTTTTTTTTTTTTCTCCCTGAAACATCTGGTTTCCTCTGGTGCCTCCATCACCCAGTGAGCCTGTTCTTTCAATGGTTGAGAGTCTCAGTTTCAGGCATCTATGCCATTTCTCAGTCCAACCCTCTTTAGAGTTGAGAAAATGAATGTCTGCGTGGGCGCTGGCTCTTCATACACACTGGTCCTGCATATCCGTGGAGGTGGGCAAAGGGCAGAAGATGGCAAACATATTGATATTTCTATATTCCAGGCAGAGTTCCTGCCAACTGTTCTCAAAGGGAAAATTGTTGTTCTTGTTGTTATTAATTTACTGCCACTAAGGTGATCACTGGGGCTTGGTGACTGCACAATGAATCCACTGCTCCTTGCAGCCATTTCCCCCTTACCTTTTATTATAGATACAAAGAGAAATTGAGAGTGAGGGTGGATAAAGAGGGAAAGAGAAAGATGTCTGCAGTGGAGCTTCATACTTTTTTTTTTTTTTTTAAGATTTTTATTTATTTATTAATGAGAAACATAGGAAGAGAGAGAAAGAGCCAGACATCACTCTGGTACATGTGCTGCTGGGAATTGAACTCAGGACCTCATGCTTGAGAGTCCGATGTCTTATCCACTATGCCACCTCCCTGAACACAAGAGCTTCATATTTCATAGCTCATGAACCTTCCCCCCCTGCAGGTGGGGACCGGGGTCTCGAACATGTCATTGCACATGGTAATATATGTGCTTTACTAGGCGTGCTACTGCCCAGCCCCCCAAGGGGGAAATATTAATGGCACATTTATCTGATATAATCTTTAAAACAACCCTGTTATTCTTTAATATCTGGGGAAATTGGTTTACAATCCCAGATAGAAAGTTCTTGAGCTTCAGGGAGCATCAGATCACCAGAACAATATATAAAAATGGACCTCTGAGCTCCATCTATCCCAATCTGTCAGTCTAGGGGAAAGCCAAGAATCTATATTTCTGCTAAGTTCTAGGAGGTGCTGGTGTGCAGTTCTAGAATTGACAGGTAATTCCAGGAAAGGGTGGGGTGGAACTGGGTTTAGTCTGACTCAAGAAATGCGAGTTAGGGGTTGAGGAGATAGAGTTCTGCAAAAAGACTTTAATGCCTGAGACTCTGAGCTCCCTGGTTCAGTCCCCAGCACTACCAAAACGAGCTGAGCAGTGTTCTGGTAAAAACAAACAAATAAATAGATAAATAAAATCTGAGTCAAGCTATCTAACCCCAGGGCATACACACAGAGCTTTGTCAGGCCTCCTTTGGCTTGTCCTTGATAGTCATGGTCATATGGTGATGTCCACATGGACTTGGGATCAATTACAGCAACGAATGGGTCTTACTACAGCTGGCTCAGGTGTCAACAGGTGCTGATTTAGTCATGCTAACATTTATTCATTCATCACATTTCTAATTCACCCCACCTCTGAACAAACTGAGCCTTTATTATGGCCTAGATTAGATATTCAATAAAATTACAGAATGGGGCTCTGGGAGTTCAGTGTTAAAGACTCCCTCTCCCCCACATATAAACCTTTCAAGAGGTAGACAAAAATAGAGCTTCATCCAATAGCACAGCTATGTACAAGATACTGGGTACTGTACAGTAAACCATAACAAAAGGACTTTTCAAAGTTAACCCAATTACCAAATAATGTGATGATAACATTAACTATCGATTGTCTTTTTGAACCCTAAGACAGCAGGAACCTTACATCTCCACTATAGAGCCCCTACTTCCCCCAGTCCTGGAACCCTTGGATAGGGCCCACTTTCCAGTATGCCTCTCCCAATCCATATCAAATAATATTGCATCCGCCGATCACAACCTAACCAACGCAACTATTGCCACCTCAACATGCTTCACTTCAGACTGTGTCCAGAGACTTCACGTGTGGAATGACAACCCTTCAGCTTCATTACTCGGGTGAGACATTTCCTTTCATAGTATACTCTAATTTCATCTCAGGTGGTTCACTTTCTAACTAAGTCCCAAAACCTAGATATACACCAATTTCTGTGAGAGAGAGCATATGTTCACACGTATCCATAAACTACTGCAAAATATATACCTGAAAGCAGAAGTACACTAGAGTTTGCAGTGAGTACCCCCCTAACACTTCCTCTCCACTATTCCAAGCTTTGGGTCCATGATTGCTCAATTTGTTTGGCTTCATATGTTAACTCTCTTTTCAGTGACCAGGTTCCAGATGCCATCAGGATGCTGGCCAGGCTTCCCTGGATTGAAGACCCCACTAATGTGTCCTGGAGCTCAGCTTCCCCAGAGACCCACCCTACTAGGGAAAGAGACAGGCAGACTGGGAATATGGACTGACCAGTCAACGCCCATGTTCAGCGGGAAAGCAATTATAGAAGCCAGACCTTCCACCTTCTGCAACCCACAATGACCCTGGGTCCATGCTCCCAGAGGGATAGAGAATGGGAAAGCTATCAGGGGAGGGGGTGGGATATGGAGATTGGGTGGTGGGAATTGTGTGGAGTTGTACCCCTCCTGCCCTATGGTTTTGTTAATTAATCCTTTCTTAAATAAAAAAAATAAATAAAAAGAGCTTCAGGCTTGCAGGCACAAGGTCCCAATGTCCATTTCTGGCATCAAATATGCCAGAGTGATGCTCTGGTTCTCTCTTATATATAAATATTTTTTATTGCCACCAGGGTTATTGATGTGATTTGGTGCCTGCACTATGAATCCACTGCTCCCAACAGCTACCTTTCCTTTCCTTTCCTTTCCTTTCCTTTCCTTTCCTTTCCTTTCCTTTCCTTTCCTTTCCTTTCTTTTCCTTTCCTTTCCTTTCCTTTCCATCCCTTTCCTTTCCTCTCCTCTCCTCTCCTTTCCTCTCCTCTCCTCTCCTCTCCTCTCCTCTCCTCTCCTCCTTTCTTCATTTCTTTCTTTGATAGGACAGAGAAAAATTGAAAGGGGAGGAGGTTATAGGTAGAGAGAGAGAAAGAGATAGGGACCTGCAGTACTGCTTCACCAGTTGTGAAGCTTCCGCCTTGAAGGTGGGGTTCTGGAGCTTGAAACTGGGTCTTTACACATGGTGATATGTGTATTTAACTGAGTGTGCCACTGTTCAGCCCCCAATATATATATTTTATTACCAGAGCACTGCTCAGCTCTGGCTAATGGTGGTATGGGAGATTGAACCTGGGACTTTGGAGTCTCAAAATATGAGCAGCTAGTGACCAAATACCTGGAGGGATGCCACCAAGACAATGCAGGGCAGAGAGCAGAGATGGGGCCACCGCCCAGGGGGGTGGGAGGAAGGCTCCAGGAGAGTGTGGTCATGCAGCTAACCCTGGGGATGGGTCAGAAGAAGAGGATAGGGGAGAGGTAACTGAGATGCCAGCTCCATGCAGAGACAAGGGTAAGGAATAGGACTTGAGAGGAAAAAGGCAGGAGCCCTCAGAGAACTCAGGGCCTGTGCAATAATGGAGCCCTGAGTTCACTGTGGGAAGTGAAGGGTTCGGGCCTGTGAGTCTGCAGAGCAGGAGAGGAGGGGAGAGAACCAGGCTGGGGCCCACAGGCCATGACTGGAAAAGATGTGGGTGTGGGGAGTAGAGTCGGGGCAGGATTGCTGACAGAACATGGGCACTGACAGGCAGAGGGCCAAGAAGAGGAGGCACTCAGAGTTCTGGTTTACTGAATTGAGAATGGGAAAAGATGGGACAGGTTACAGAGGGGAGCAGTAGGGCGATTTTGTACGTCTGTGGTCCCCATCCCACCCCCACTTCCTCACACCCCTTTTTCCTTCATGAAGCCATTTTACCTCCCACCACTCTGCTGGCTCCCAGCTCAGCTATTCCAGAGGCCCTGAAAACCACCAAGCTAAGGATAGCTCCTCCTGCACCTTGCAAAAAAGACCTGTAACAGAGGAGCTTCAGGGAGGCAGAGACCCTGTGCCCCAGTCTGGGCTCCACAGTTCTGCACTTGCTGGTTGAAGCAGGTTTTGACAAGGCAGCAAGAGGGAGCCTCTGGTGACTGGGGTACAGCTGCGAAAGAGTGACAAGGGATTAGAATGCAGAGGGGCAGATCCATAGGGACCATCCAGGGGACAGTAATTTAGAAGGAATCCTGTGATGGGACTGGACAGGATGGGGACCCCCTGGGCTCTGGCCTTGGTCTCTGGGGAGTCTTACCTTGACTTGGTCCAGCACCACCAGGGGTCCATTGACACTGCACACAGTCCTGTAGGCTGGAGGGGGGTTGGAGTGAGTGAGGGTCACACACCCAGATACACACACACACACACACACACACACACACACACACACACACACACGCCTCCCCTGCCTTCCCCTTCTACACACCATCTGTCCCTACCCCCTCCCCAGCCAGGCTGTCAGGGTCATTAGCTATGACAGGGCTAGCCACCAATGCTGTAAGGGTCATGCCCCTGCCCACAGGGCCCCCTGCTGCCCTGGACACCTGCAGGAGACTGGGGCAGGGGGAGGGTCATGGCTGCAGAGACCCTCCTGGCCCGCCTTTTCTCTCTCCCTTCCCCTCCCCTTCCCTCTCCCAAGGAGATTTGCACCTCTTTGGATAGACGGCTCTCTCTCAGGCCTCAGCCCTCTCTGACTCAAGACATTTCCTTTCTCTCTTTTTTACTTCTTCTTTTCTGATAGAGACAGTAATAGAAGGGGACAGAGAGAGTGAGAGTAAGAGCAAGAGTCTTGCTACATTGCTCCATGGCTCATAAAGTGTCCCCACTGTGGGTAGGGCCGGGGCTAGCTAGGACTCATTCTTGTTCTTGTTAACATTCTTGTCCTCATTCTTGATAACATGTGCTATCAGGTATGCCTCTACCTGGTCTCTTCAAAAACACTTTTCAAAAGCTTCTGCCCCCCAGTTATGATCAAAAACTGTCACGCCATCCAGCCCCACACTGGAACCACACTTTCCTTCATCCACATAGTGATTGAGCATTTGGGGGGCAGGGGCTGGAGCTGACAGAAGTTGGGGGGGTGGCCCCCCACCACCCCCACCAGATCCTGCAGAGGTCCCAACAGAGAAGCTTCTGGACTTCCGGGGCCCACTGGGTGCTCAGTGGAGGAGGAAAAACAGCAATAAGGAAGGAGGAAGAATGACCCAGCCCTGGTGGCTGAGGAGGCTCATGAATAGGGAGAGACTGGGTTACATATCAAGAAATACTTCCTGATTCCAATGTTGTGGAGTCTGTTGGAAGCAGGGGGGCATGAGGGAAACCCACTTTGGATTCCCTAAGGAGTTAGATGAGGGGCCCTGGGATCGGGAATATAGCCCTTGCTTGGGGCTTGTTGACTGGCCAGTGGTTAGTGTGGCAGCTGAGATGAGGGTGTCTGTGGAGGCAGTGTAGTAGGGGTTCCTGTGAGGTCACTGGTCACTCTAAGGAGAAAGGGGTACAGAGAGGTGAAGGCCTGGCCCAGGCTCACAGTATGCTGAGCTCCCATGAGAAGTCTCACTGGCTCCCAACCCACCCCCACACATCTGGAAAGCCTGGGCTCAGGCACCTGACAACAAGGGGGGCATTGCCCTGCTCATACCCCCAATCCCAGTTCAGGGTGGCAGTGGCTAGACCCCTTGTCTTTTTCTGTCCTTTTCATCCTGACTGGTATTAGACACTCTGAGCAAGGTAATCTTTGCAGGGATTTTAGCAAAACTCTTCCAAGCTTACAGACTGTAGGAAATCTACGGGATGGTAGGTGGTATGAGGTATCAATAAATTCTTCTGGAGGCTGGAGTAGGGAACCTCCCCTATCTCCCTGCCTTCAAAGTTACAGACTGTGCATGTGTGTGTGTGTGTGTGGGGGGGGTGGATTTCCTTCCACATCCCCAGCCCTCAGGCTCCCATGGAGGAAGGGTCCCCTCAGTGAAGGGCTGGTGCTCCCTCTCTTCCAACAAACTGGGCCTCTGGGCTGGCAGCTTCTCGGTTCTATGTAACCCCCCCCCCACACACACACACACACATGCACACTCCAGCTGGCAAAGCCCTGGCTTCAGGTGAGCTTCATGAACATGGCTGTGCTGAAGCTTAGTCCTTTAGGTTTTGCATTTGGCTGTTATCACACCCTTCAGGGCCCTGCCCTCAACTGACCCCTGCAGCTACCAGGGTCCTCTCTCCTCTACAAAGCTGCCCCTACTTTGAGGCCACCTTGCTCCCCAGTTTGTTCCTAGGACCACACATCCCTCCCCTCAGACTAGGGCTGTCCCTCCCCTGGCAGACTGGCTTGTTCCTCTTACAGAAGCATCTGGTTTAGACACTGCCAGTTTGGTGGCTGAGCCTCCCAGGTGATCTTGTCTGATGATTTTCATTTGCATCCCCTCCCTGTTCTGATTGTGTCCTAGCCTGGACTGACAGATCAAGGCCCAGAACTTAGTCCAGGACATGAGTTTCCTGTTGCATCTGGGAATCAGGACCCTGACCCTGGAGACCCGAAGGGTGGGGTGTTGTGCAGAGGCAGGAGGCTGGACCCTCAACAGGACTTCCCAGAAGAGGGCGGCAAAATAGCTAACTTGTATAGTGCGCTGCTCTGCCCTGTGCACAAAGCAGATTCAAGTCCATCCCCTATTGCACTGGAGGAAGCGCGCGCGCGCGCGCGCGCGTGTGTGTGTGTGTGTGTGTGTGTGTGTGTGTGTGTGTGTGTGTGTGTGTGTGTATCTAAAAGGGCCATGGGGGGGGGTAGCATAATGGTTATGTAAACAGACTGTCATGTCCTAACCTCCAATGTCCCAGATTCAATCCCCTGCAGCACCCACCATAAGCTAGAGCTGAGTAAAAGAATAAAAAGGTTAAAATAAGAATAAAAATAAAATAATAAAAAAGTAAAAAGTAAAAGAATAAAAAGGCTCTGGTAAAAGAATAAAAAGGTTCCCGGGAGACTTTGCAGACACTCCCTCGAGCCGCCCTGCCGGCCCCAGTTCATTGTGCTAGCTGACACTTGGGGTTGCACTGTGGCCGAGGCCCCGCGCTCCCCCCACCCCGCCGCCCTCGCTGTCAAAAACGCAGCGGGGCTCCGCTAATTAGGGCCACCCCGCCACACCTGCAGCGTCCGGGGGGCGAGCGGGGGCAGGCCCAGGGCAGCGGGTCCCGCACCTCCTCCTGGAGGGATTAGGGAGGGAGGCAGGGCGGGCAGCCGCGGGCCCTTAGAATCAGGCGGGGCCCCGCGGTGGGGAGCCCCTCGGGGTAACCTCCCTGGCCTTTGAGCAGAGGAAACCAAGGCGCGCGGGCGGCGAAGTCAGCGGTTTGGCACTCAGTCCCCAGGGGGCCCTGACCCGCCCTAGGGTCAGGCCTAACTGGCTTCCACTGCACCCCCTCCTTCCCTGCACCGCACCCCCTCCCCCAGCATTTTCTATTCCTCGCTTGGAAAAAAAGCCATTTCCTCTCTGGGGAACAATTCTATCTAAGAGAAACAAAGGAGCCTCCTTCATTTTCTTTTCTTTTTTAACCCGAGCACTGATCAACTCTGGCATATGGTGGTGCTGGGGATTGAACCTGAGACTTTGGAACCCCAGGCATGAAAGTGTTTTTTTCGTAACCAAAGGAGCCCCTTCTTTCCCAGTGTGGATATTGCCGGGGTTGGCTTCCTATCTGGAATCTATGCCAGCCCCTCCTTATTGGCCCATCCCTCGTTACCATTTTACCTCAGGTTCTGGCTAGTCCACCTCTTACAGGAAGCCTCTGGTATTCACCCCCCCCCCACACACACACACCCATGGCTGAGCTGAGCTTGGGAGCTAGCTGTCCAGTCCCTAGGCCTTCTCTCCTCCCCAGTTCTCTGTTTAGACCTTTTCAGTCTCCTTACAATGTCCTCTTGTCCTTAAGTACTTACAGACCTTCCCCTCCCTCCATAGAAATTAGACAGAGGGTGGCAGTTGGGGGTAGGGGTTGCCCTTGTCCACATACCCCCAAGAGAGAAATCACTTAGGCACCAGAGAAGAAAGACAGGGAATGGGGGGGGCAGCAAGCCCACCTGCCTGGGGACAGAGGGTACCAGAGCTGGGCAAGAGCTGGCTGTGTGTGCCCTGGCCTTCAGCAAGGCAAAAGTGGTGGCTGTGGTCACTGCAGAGACATCTTTAATGCATTCAGACAAGAACAGAGGGGCTTGTGGTCCAGGAGGTGACACAGTGGATAAAGTGTTGGACTTTCAAGCATGAGGTCCTGGGTTTGATTCCCCAGCATCACATGTGCCAGAGTGATGTTCTGGTTCTCTCCTCCTCCTCTTCCTCCTATCTCTCTCATATATGAATAAATACTTCTTTTAAGTACAAAGGGGGCCCTCCCTGTTCTTCTTCTAGCGTTTGCCCTTCTTCCGTAGCCAGTCAACAGCGTCAGGTTGAGCCTGATGTAAAGTTTCGAGACCTCCTTTGAATCTGGAGAGGTGGCAGTCGTTGACTATGTGGGTCATAGTCTGTCTGTAGCCGCAGGGGCAGTTCGGGTTGTCTCTGGCTCCCCAGCGATGGAACATAGCGGCGCACCGGCCATGGCCTGTTTGATAGCGATTGAGGAGGGCTCAATCATAACGTGCTAGGTCAAAGCCGGGTTGACGCTTGCAGGGGTCTGTGATGAGGTGTTTGTTCTTTACTTCAGCTGACTGCCAACTCTGTTTCCAAGAGTCTGGAACAGAGAAGTTCAGTGTAGGCGTAGGGGACCAGATTGGGTGACGAGACGTCAAGCATTGGACAGGGTGGGCGAAGATATCCGCGTATATTGGCAGGTCCGGTCAAGCGTAGACGTGGGAAATGAATTTAGATGATGCCGCATCCCGATGAATATCTGGCGGGGCGATGTTGCTAAGAACTGGCAGCCATGGAACCGGGGTGGAACGGATGGTTCCAGAAATTATCCTCATGGAGGAATATAATTTGGAATCGACCAAGTGGACATGGGGGCTACGGAACCATACTGGGGCACAGTATTCTGCAGTGGAATAGCATAATGCCAGAGATGATGATCGTAGTGTGGAAGCGCTCGCGCCCCATGAGGAGCTGGCCAGTCTTGCAATGATGTTATTCCTCGCGCCCACCTTTGCTGCTCTCCCTGTGATGACCCCCATCTCTGGGGCAGCTTTGGGTATAAATCTATTTGCTAAGTAGGGACCACAGGCAATAGCAACACCAGACACTGCAGCTCCTGGGTTCCAACCTGGGCCAAACCCATAGGGTACCCCCAGTGCCAGGGCACACTGACTATAAATGAGGGCTGGGGCTGGGAGGGAGCGGCTGTAGGGACCCTGGGGCAAGGTTGTGCCCTGAAGGGTTCTTGGGAGGGGAGGGCACATTCCATAGAGTTGGAAGGTTGGAAGTAGAACAAGTAGGTCAGGCCCTTAGACCCACATCCAAGGGTAGGAGAGGGTTACCTTCACCAGGGTCTGACCAATCAAGGCTGGAGGACTGTGCGCTGAAACCAAGTCACTCACTGCACATTTCTGGGTCGGGGTGACTCCAGCTTTCCTCAAGGGGACATCCTCACCTGCAGAACTAAGACCCACAGGGCCTCCTAGATAAAACTCCACCACAGGCTTTCAGATCTTCAAGAGCTGGAATGTACCTGCCCTGGAATGCCTGCCTGGGGCTTTGCCCCCCCCCCCCACTCAGTGCTTGTTCTTCTCTGTGGGTGAAGGCCCCCAATGCAGACCCACTTCTCAACTGTCCCCTCAGACTCCCCACCCCTGCACCCCTGGATCCCATGGCTTCAGAGGGGGAGTGGGCAGCTGTGCACACAATTTCCCCCACCGCCTGTCTGGTTAGCAGCCTCTGGTTCTACTTAGCTGGTGCTGGCCAAGCCGGTTTACTCCAGTAGGCTAGGTGCAGGGATTATTTGTGAATTTGAGAATTCACCGGGCCAGAGCGTGTCCTTGCACAAGGAGAGGAGGGGGAGGGGTGGGGCTGCAGGTTGGGGCTTTGCCCCAGAGGTCTGGATTTGGCTTGCCCATGTTAAGATAAAACTAAGGTTCCCCTTCCCACCCCCCACCCCATTCCCAAAATAAAGCCTATTAGGGTGCTCTTCCACTGTGGGTACACAACTTCTTACAAGTTTCCATCCCCAAATGTTCACACACTGACATATGATATCACCCAAGCACACACACATGCACCCACACTCTCTTCACCAGCATGCAGTGGACACAGTGGGACACACTCTCTCAGCCACACACACAGACACCTTCCCCCAGAACAATCATAGGGTCCACACCCACTGATTTGACACACAGTGTCACACACACTTCATGCACATGCTGTCTTGCACCCCAACATGATAGCACATTTCCTCCTGCTGAGTGTGCTCATAGGAACACTCACAGACTACACACACACACACACACACACACACACACACACACACCTTTGTGCGTGCACGCATGCAAGGCACACACACACATGTTGGGAGCTCTCTCTGGACTTGGGGTCTACTGTAGGATGAGTGATGACAGGCCAGTTCCATGGCTGATCCCCTGCCCGCTTCCTCTGGAGCCACCTGGGTTGGAGACACCCACCTTCCAGTCCCAGAGGTGGAGTCTAGTCCAATCCACCCACTACATCATCTATCAGGTCCTGTACTTTCTAGGTCCCTCCAACCCTCAGTTTTTTCTCTTCTCCTGAAATTACAGAGCAGGGCCTGGGACCCAGCAGCCCATCCCAACCCCACCCATGGTGGTTGTACTCACTGATTCGGGGGTGGGTAATGTAGTTCCGGGTGACCGCCTGCATGTGCTCTCGGGCTGTGCCTAGGTCGCAGCCACTGCCAGGGAGCCCCCCGGGCCTACTGTCCACCTTCGTGGCCATGACGAGGTGGTGTGCTGGAAACCGAGTGCCCCGTCAGCTGGTGACAAGTCCAAGACCTCAGGCCCAGCTGAAACCAGAGAGAGCCGCCCTCCCCTCTCTTCACCAGCCTCCCAGTGGAGTTGACTGTAAACAGGGAAACCAGTGCTGGGCTCTTCCGGATATGGAAGGGGCGGAGGCTACTAGGAGAGGGCTTGGGGGCGGGGTGAGGTTGTTCTCACCCCTGTCCTGGGCTATTCTTGGCCCTACCTGGAGCCACTGTGAATCAGTCCTCCTCCTGGGACTTGGGGTCCTACAAGCCCCATTCCTCATAGCAACTCCTGGCCTTCTGCAATGGGAGACTGTTCTCAAGTCTTGTCCCTTAATCTGCTCTCACTCTGCACCCCTCACCCTGCCCATCCTGAGTACTTTTTCTCCTGAACAATTTCATCATCATCATTTTTCTTTTTTAATAATCATCAGGCCTTTATCATTGGGCTGACTTTTTGAGAGAAGAGATAGAATAGGCAGAGACAGAGGGAAAGACATCACATTACTGAAGCATCCTCCAGTGCTCAAGCCACAGCAAAGCAGCTGTACTGTCCACGTGAGCTACTGGGCTGTTGGAAAAGTCATGCTGTATTTTTTTTTCTTTTTGCATCTGAGGTTATCACTGGGGTTCAGTGCCTGCACTTCGAACCCACTGCTCCTGGAGGCCATTTTTTCCCATTGTATTGCCCTTGTTATTATTGTTATTGCTACTGTTGTTGTTGGATAGGACAGAGAGAAATGAAGAGAGGAGGGGAAGATAGAGAAGGGGAGAGAAAGACAGATACCTGCAGACCTGCTTTGCTGCTTGTGAAGCGACCTTCCTGCAGGTGGGGAGCTGTAGACTCCAATGGGGGGCTTGAACCGGGATCCTTATGCTGATCCTTATGATGTATTTTTCTATGCAAAATTGTGGAACAAGGGCAGGGGTAGATAGCATAATGGTTATGCAAAGAGACTCTCATGCCTGTGGTTCCAAAGTCTCAGGTTCAATCCCCTACACTACCATAAGCCAGAGCTGAGCAGTGCTCTCTGGTAAACAAAACAAAAAAGTGTCATGACTTGTCCAACAACTTAGTATTTTGCCAACCTTTGTCTTCATCTTTTAATTAATTTATTTATTTTGACATCTATTGAGAACTATCCTGGGGCCAATTATGAGCCAAAATTGCTTAGCATAACAAAGATGTCCCCCAACTACCCCCTACAGTAGCCACACCTACCCAAGAGGGTTCTTTCAAAGAACATGAATTGTGAGCAAGGCCCCACAGATCTGAGTCAACTTCACCACCAATGCCAACAGGAAGCCTTCCCAGAATCCTCCAACCATTGGATGTTCACCATATGTCAGGTCATTTTCTTTGTCATTCCCTTTTGGAGAGAACTCATTTGTCACAGGTATTTAGTTGTGAGCCTCCAAGATCTGAGTCTGTCACTTTTAAATGTGGTGTCCTTAATCCTTTCTATCTCACATCACAATACTGAAAACATCTCTTGGGCCTAGGTGATAATGCATTCAGTTGAGTGCAAATGTTACACTGTGAAAGAACCCAGGTTCAAGTCCCCAGCCCTCACCTACAGAGGGGAAACTTCATAAACAGTGAAGTAGTACTGCGGGTGTCTATCTCCCCATTCCCCTCTTAACTTTTGTCCCTATCAAAAATAAAAATAAATGGACATAGGAGTGGTGGATTTGTCATGCAGGCATTGAGCCCAAGATATAACCCTGATGGCAATAAAGAAAGGAAGAAAAGAAAGAAACCTTCTCCCTATGAGATCTTAGGACCCTGTCTCAGATTCTCAAATTCATTCATTTATTCAAACTCCATAAGGCTTGACCTGGAAAGACTTGATCCAGGGTAGAGGGAAAGAGGAAGAAGACATTGTATCCCTGACTCATTCTGGATGATTCATAACAACCCATTTGAAACCAAGTATGTTTCCCAGAGCGTGGAAGCCAGTTTGAAAACAAATATGTGTGTTCCCAGAGCAGAGAGGAACAGTGTAAGCTGGCCTTTCTACCCCCCAGAGTGGAAACCTCAGTCCACACCCTCCAGCCAGAGGACCCAGATCAAATTTGTGCAGCCTTGCTCATTAATTCTCCATTCAAAGAATTCTTGGATGGGCGTGACTGTGTAGGATGTGTGCCAGAGAGATCTCTGTGGCGATCAGCAGTTCTGATCTTAAATGTGGTAGTGATTCTTTGAATCCTGCCTGGGTGATAAAGTGACAAGGAACTACACATGTCACAGTGATAACTGGTTTGGATATTACACTCCAGCTAAGGAAGATGCTAAATCAAGGCTGCAAGGAATTCTCTAGGCTGTCTTGGCAACTTCCTATAAATCTGCATTTATTGCAAAATGCAGTTAACTAAAAGTGACAGGTGAGCAAAAAATAAGTTTTAAAAACTTGTTTCAGGGTGGGGGTGGGAGGGATATAGTAAAATGGTTATACAAAAGAATTCCATTCCTGTGGCTTTGAACCACCACAAGCCACAGCTGAGTGTTAAAAAAAAAAAAAAATTGCTGGGTTAAGCGCAGGTGGCACAAAGCGCAAGGACCGGTATAAGGATCCTGGTTCAAGTCCCTGGCTTCCCACCTGCAGGGGAGTCATTTCACAAGTGGTGAAGCAAGTCTGCCGGTGTCTATCTTTTTCTCTCCCTCTCTGTCTTCCCATCCTCTCTCCATTTCTCTCTGTCCTATCCAACAACGATGGCATCAATAAAAGCAATATTAATAACTTCAACAATAAAAAACAAGAGCAACAAAAAGAGAATAAATAAATAAATATTAAAAAAAAATTTTTTTAATTGTTTCAGTGTGGTCCAGGAGATGGCGTAGTGGATAAAGCATTGGACTCTCAAGCATGAGGTCCTGAGTTCAATCCCCCGCAGCACATGTACCAGAGTAATGTCTGGTTCTTTCTCTCTCCTCCTATCTTTCTCATTAATAAGTAAATAAAATCTTTAAACAAACAAAAAAAATGTTTCAGTATGGCGATGGGCCTCTCTCTGGCCCTTCTCACCTTTCATTTTCCAGCCTCTCAAAGAGCTTAAGGCTTCCCCTTCCCAAGGATTTTTGTGTTTGAAATAGGAGCTTGTTGGCCCAGAGATGCAGCTCTGTGGTAACATGGTTCTCGCATATTCCACCCAATACCAAAAATAATGAACAAATAAAACTAAGTAGAGCTTGTGAAAAGTGATGCATAACCAATGAAAGCATGGATTTTGTCACTGAGGATCTTGACGCCTGGATAGTTCTTTTTTTCTTTCTTTCTCTTTCTATTATTATTATATCAACTGTCACCAGGGCTCTCACTGGGACTCAGTGGCTGAATTACAAATCCACTGCTCCTGGTGGCCATTTTTTTTCTCTTTTCTTTTGCCCCCTTCTCTTTCATTTGTATTTTATAGGACAGAGAAATGTGTGTGTGTGTGAGAGAGAGAGAGAGAGAGAGAGAGAATAGAGAGGGAGACAGAGAGAGCTGCAGCACTATTTCATAGCTAGTGAAGCTTCCCCCGGCAGGTGGGGGCTGCATGCTTGAACTTCAGTCCTTGCACATGGCAACATATACTCTCAACCAGGTGCACCATCCATCAGCCTTTGGGTAGGAGGAGTTCTTATAGGAGAGGGAGCTAGGTGGTTTTTGGAGGCTCAGGAATGAAAGTTGTTTGCAGAACCATTATGTTGTATCCCAACCCTTCAGCTAGGTGCTTTTTGACCCACATCTGGGCATCCACTGCTCTCCCCTCACCCATTCCTGTGAACATGGCCCCAGTTTCCACCCTCAACCATTAGAGGTCTGTTCAGTTCATCCTAACCTGTTCCCCTTCCCATCAGGGAGATGCTGTAGGAGGAGTTGGGGGGCGGCGGTGGTGCCCTGTGTGGGGACTCTTGTTTCCCACCTTGTCATTGTTTTCTTTTTATTTCAGTGAGAGGCACACACGCCCACTGCACTCACACACAGTCTGCAGGACCAAGGTCATCTGGTCTCTGAGCTGGGGACCGGGGGCAGGGCTGGAGGTTACCCCCCTCCTCTGGGGGCCTACTCAGGGTGGGAGCGGTGCTGTGCTGGGGACTCGGTGTCACACACGGGTGGAGCTCAAGCGTCAGCTTTCTGGTCGCAGGGGCTGACTTCTCTCCGCTCCAGCCGGCTATAGGGTTCAAAGGCCGAGGAGCCCAGTTCGTAGCCGGCGGGCAGGTCCCGGAGTGGGCCAGTGGAGAGGCAGAGAGCGGGCGGTGGCAGGGGCGGCAGCGGGGGGGACCCGGAGGCGGCGCCTAGCGGGTTGAGGCACGGGGAAGAGGTCCTGGGGTCTCCCAGGGAGGTGGCCCTGTGGGCGGGCAGGCCGGGCGGGCCAGGGATGAGAGCCAGGAGGCTGGGCGCCCGAGGCACCGACAGCAGCCGGCCTTGCTCCAGCAGCCGCAGGATGTTGGACGTGGCGAAGGCCTTGGAGGCAGAGGAGGATTCCCGCTTCTCCAAGTCTCGGCTCTGGTCTTTCTTCTGCTTGGTGCGGCGATTCTGGAACCAGACTTTCACCTTGGGGTGGAGGGCGGGCAGAGTAGACAGGCAAGGGGGTGGGGAGGTGACAGGAGAAAGGAGAGTAGGGCATGAGTGCAAGGGTGGGGTAGGGAGAAGAGCAGTCCTTATTAATGGTTTCTCACAAACAGCCTGCTCTGGAGGCCCTGACAAATGGCCCCCTGCCTCCCAAATCAGGAATCTCCCCCTCCACAGCTAAGCTGGCTTTGGGCAACTGTGGGCCCACACCTTGGCAGTGGGACACTGGAGTTTGAAGGCACACAGACCTCTTGACTCGTGCCTTCCCCTCATGCCTGGTCTTCTGTTTCTGTCTTGGCCCCCACACTGCCTTTGAAACTCACCCAATTTGTCCATCCCCCTGCATTACCCCCCTTCCATTCCTCCCTCCCTTCCTTCCTTCCTTCCTTCCTGAGACAGAAACTTAGAGGGAAGGGAAAATATGGAAGAAGGGAGGGAGATTCACCTGCAGCATTACTCCACCATTCATGAAATGCCCCCCCCACACACACCAGGGCTTGAACCTAGGTCCTTGCCCTTGGTAACATGAGCACTCTACTAGATGTGCCACTCAGGGTCTCTCATTCCCCTGCCATAATCTTTCAGCAGCACCCTTTCACTCTGGCATCCCAGCTGGGCTTCTCAATGGGATGTCAAGGGCAGGAAGAGGTGGCAGGATCCAGAGATGTTCCGTGACTACAGACTCAAAGCTGAGGACAAAGCAGTGCCCATGATTTATTTTATTATTTAAACTACATAAGAGGGGGCAGGGAAATAGCTCACCTGTGCTTTGCCATGTGCAAGGACCTGGTTCTATGCTCTGGACACCACACAGAGGCATCATGGGGGTAGAGGAGAAAGCTTCACAAGTGGTGGAGCAGTGTTGTGGTGTTTCTCCTGTCTCTTTCTCCTTGTTTTCTTTCTGCCTCTCTGTCTCTCATCCTTTTTCTAAAAAGACTTCCTGGTCAAGACAGGTTATTGTTAATGGTTAAGTTTTGGAGGAATCAGAAATTACATGAAGCCTATAGGCAGCCTAAGAGGTGGTGCAGTGGATCAAGTATTGGACCTAAGGACATGAGGCTATGAATTAAGTTCCTGGCATCAAATGTACCAAGAATGATTCATTATCCCTCTCTTTCTCAATCTTTTTTAAAGGTTACTTATGGGCAGAGGGTAGATAGCATAATGGTTATGCAAACAGACTCTCATGCCTGAGACTCCAACATCCAGGTTCAATCCCCTGCACCACCATAAGCCAGAACTAAACAGTTCTGGTAAAAAAAAAAAAAGTTACTTATTTATTTATTTATTATTGGATAGAGACAGAAATTGAGAGGGGAGATAGAGAGAGACAGAGAGACACCTGTAGCCCTGCTTCACCACTAGTGAAGCTTTCCCCCTGCAGGTGGGGACCAGGGGGTTGAACCTGGGTCCTTGCACACTGTAATGTATGCGCTTAACCAGGTTCACCACCATCTGTCCCCTTCTTTCTCAATCTTTTACCAAATAAGAAATTCTAAGCAGAGGGGCAGATGGTGGTGTGTTGGTATGCTTCTAAAAACCCCTTCTGTTTCATTAGTTTAATCCCCCCTGCTTAACACTGCATTCTATTTACATAACCACTACATTCTATTTACATAACCGCTGTTAACAAGCACCACCCTCCCTCCAGGGCATCAGTGGTTCAGCAGTAGAATTCTTGCCTGCTCCGCCCCCTCTCCTTGTCATACCCTGATTTTCACCAGTCACTTTTCTCTCCACCCTCTCTGCATCGCATCCTGTTTCCACCCTACTGGGCTAGTATATTTATAAGGACAAGATTGTTTGTACTTTATTAGTTTAGCTTAGCTTGGTATAGATTGCGCTGCATCCTGCATGAATAAAGAGATACTGCGTACAACTCAGCCATGAGTCCCGGGTCGTCTGTTACCCGCCCGTGAAGCCAGCCCGGCAAAAACAACATATGGCGCCTACAATGTGGGACCGGACCTGCGCAACTCCCAGATAAGTGAAGACTTTGCCTACCTATGCACTATGGTCTTCTCTTCTACTTATGAAGAGGTTTGCCAAAGCCTCTACTGTTTCATCATGAGACATTTACTCTGTCTCTGGAACATTTTGCTCTGGGCCACACTTTGTTTCCCTGACCGGGAACTTTGGTTTCTTGTGACCCTAATCATAGAGCTTGGGAGATGCATGGAGATTTCTCCTTGGACTTTCTGGATTCCCTCTCCCATGTTTCCTGAAGAAAAGGACTACATTTTGCTCTGGGCCACAATTTGGTTCTTTATGACCATGATCATAGACCTTGGGATATGCATGGGGATTTCCCCTGGGACTTTCTGGACTTCTTCTTGCATGTTTCCCATGGAGAAGGACTACTCTAATTTGAGGAGCGTTCTCCAGTACCCTGGCAGTCCCCAAGAATGGAGACACGTGGTTAGTTCTACTCTCCTGATTGGATTCTTCCTTCGATGGGAAAAGTAGATGCCTGAAGCAATCCAGCAGGAACAGTCAGAAGCACCCTAAATGGAATTTTGAAGAGCTTTTTGGATTAGGACGCCCTCTGGGGACTCTTGATGCTACATGGTAAGATCTGTTTCATAAGAGAGTGATTTGAATGACTGAATTTTTGTTTGACATTGACTTAAAAAAAATGCTAGATGCAGCCATGATTTCTAGAGACATCCAGAAATAATCCAAAAAATTGTTTTTTCCTCCTTTGATTCCTTTTTTTACGTCTTGGCATAAATCTGAAACGTTTAATCCTGAAACAGTATGAGTTATGGGTGGGGCAGATAATGCAATGATTATGTTAATTATTCTCATGCCTGAGGCTTCTAACCGTGGTTCTTCTGTTTACCTTTCCACATTTTATTGAGTTCAAACTGTTTAAACAACCTTAAAATCATACTAGAAAGGACTTCCAATTATAATGGAGTTATCAATTATAGTAAACTTTTAATCTGCTACAAGTTTTGTTTGACAAGTAAGTGAATTTCTGCTGTCAAGTCTTCACCTGAAAAAGCATCTACTCAAATGGAATTCCTGGAAATCCATTTGGATCCTGTTCTCTGACATCGCCCACAAGATGGAATGACTACTACACACCCCCAGAAACCAATGATGTGACCTGGCACGACCTGAAGAAACAGATTCACAGACTCCAAAGCTCACTCTCTACAGAAAAGCAAAATTCTGGTGGCCGACATTCTCCATCGAGACAGACGTGCAGCGTTTCATCCCTTGGCATTTTCTTCTGTGGTCAGCTACTTTGGACTGACACCTCCATCGGACTTACTGGTACACGCTGCTGTGTTTCTCAAAGACTAACTTCAGTCAATTGCCTTGAGACTTTATAGACCATGTCTCCTTGCCTGCAGGCTCTGCCCCCAGAGTCAGAAAACTTCCCCTCCTTATTAGGTTATGCCCACAGAGGTAGGAAACACCCTTTGAGGCAAGAGATGCCCCCAGAGGCGTGAAGCACTCCCAGAGGCAAGAAATACCCTTTCACCTGCTAGGCCTTGCCCTTTGAGGCAAGAAACATTCCCCTTGGCATCACACTGGTTATTGCTGCTTGCCTATTTTGTTTTCCATGTCTTATGCCAGTTCTTTTGAAAACGCCTGTACGATATAGGTTTCTGTTCACCCCACAATCCTGATACTATGGCCATTAGTTAAAAAGAAAGGGGGAATTGTTGGTATGCTTCTAAAAACCCCTTCTGTTTCATTAGTTTAATCCCCCCTGCTTAACACTGCATTCTATTTACATAACCACTTCATTCTATTTACATAACCTCTGTTAACAAGCACCACCCTCCCTCCAGGGCATCGGTGGTTCAGTGGTAGAATTCTTGCCTGCTCCGCCCCCTCTCCTTGTCATACCCTGATTTTCACCAGTCACTTTTCTCTCCACCCTCTCTGCATCGCATCCTGTTCCCACCCTACTGGGCTAGTATATTTATAAGGACAAGATTGTTTGTAGTTTATTAGTTTAGCTTAGCTTGGTATAGATTGCGCTGCGTCCTGCATGAATAAAGAGATACTGCCTACAGCTCAACCATGAGTCCCTGGTTGTCTGTTACCCGCCTGTGAAGCCAGCCCGGGGAAAACAACAGGGCAGATGGTGGTGTACCTGGTTGAGCATATACCTTACCATGTACAAGGACTTAAGTTCAAATTCCTACTCCTTACCTGAAGGGAGGAGGAAGCTTCATCAACAGTGAAGCCTTGTTATAGGTATCTCTCTTTCCTTCTTTTCTTTCTTTCTTTCTTTCTTTCTTTCTTTCTTTCCTTCTATCTCCTTTTCCTCTCTCAATTTCTCCATGTCCTGCCATTCAGATAAAATTTTTAAAGTAAAAAAAAAGAAGGTAAAAAAGGGGGGGAAGATAAAATTTAAAAAGTGGTATGAATTAAAAAAGAAGAAGGAGGAGGAGGAGAAGAAGAAGAAGGAGGAGGAGGAGAAGGAGGAGGAGGAGAAGGAGAAGGAAAAGAAGGAGGAGAAGGAGAAGGAAAAGAAGAAGGAGGAGGAGAAGGAGAAGGAGAAGAAGGAGGAGGAGGAAGAGAAGGAGAAGGAGGAGGAGGAAGAGAAGGAGAAGAAGGAGGAGGAGGAGGAGGAGAAGGAGAAGAAGGAGAAGGAGAAGGAGGAGGAGAAGAAGGAGGAGAAGAAGGAGAAGAAGAACTTATAGGCAGAGTTTCAATTGCACAGGGTGCTCATGTCCCTTGTTCCCAGATTGTTCAATGGACAATTGTACTAGAGAAAATGGTACATACATCTTATTTACTTACTCACTTAGTTATTTATATGGAACTGGGGCCTCACACATGTGCAATTTCCCCACTCCCAGGACACTTGTTTATTCATACAAAGAAACACCACAGTAGTGGAACTTCCCCCAGTACCTCTATTTCTACATTTAAGTTGTTGTGGACAGATAACAGTTTGTGAGGGACACTGCTCCAAGGGGCCACAGCTAACTTTTGTATGGAGTGACTAACACAAATTCTTTGAAGAGGTGGGGCTTGAAGGTGACCGATATCAATGAGAGGTGGTCATGAAGGGGACTACAGAGTCTAGCTGAAGGAAGCAATGGGCAAGATGAAAAACCCTTTTATGTTTGTTGCTTCTAGAATCCCAATGTTCCATAAAGAAGTCCCACCTTGCCCATTGCTTGAATGTAAGTTGGTTCAACCCTTGTGGAGATTTCATGGAATGCTAGAAAAAGACCTTCCTATAACCAAAAAATTTCTATCCTGGGGGAAGGAGATAAAAACACTTATGAATGAGAGTCTAGTGCCTTAGCCACTGCGCCACCTCCTGGACTAAGGAACCCAACACATCCATCCAAAAAGATCTGTGTACACATATGTTCTTGGCAGCACAATTTGTAATAGCCAAAACCTGGAAGCAACCCAGGTGTCCAACAACAGATGAGTGGCTGAGCAAGTTGTGGTCTATATACACAATGGAATACTACTCAGCTGTAAAAAATGGTGACTTCACCGTTTTCAGCCGATCTTGGATGGACCTTGAAAAAATCATGTTGAGTGAAATAAGTCAGAAACAGAAGGATGAATACGGGATGATCTCACTCTCAGGCCGAAGTTGAAAAACAAGATTAGAAAAGAAAACACAAGTCGAACCTGAAATGGAATTGGAGTATTACACCAAAGTAAAAGACTCTGGGGTGGGTGGGGAGAATACAGGTCCATGAAAAATGATGAATTAAATAGTGGGGGTTGTATTGTTAAATGGGAATCTGGGGAATGTTATGCATGGAAAAAAAATAAAAAAGAAGTAGAAACGCAAAACAGAAATTGAGTTTGGAGTATGGCACCAAAGTAAGAAAGCAGAAGTACACTAGAGTTTGCAGTGAGTACCTCCCTAATACTTCCTCTCCACTTTTCCAAGCTTTGGGTCCATGATTGCTCAACAATTTGTTTGGCTTTGTATGTTAACTCTCTTTTCAGTCACCAGGTTCCAGGTGTCATCAGGATGCCAGCCAGACTTCCCTGGATTGAAGACCCCGCCAATATGTCCTGGAGCTCAGCTTCCCCAGAGACCCACCCTACTAGGGAAAGAGAGAGGCAGACTGGGAGTATGGACCGACCAGTCAACGCCCATGTTCAGCGGGGAAGCAATTACAGAAGCCAGACCTTCTACCTTCTGCAACCCACAATGACCCTGGGTCCATGCTCCCAGAGGGATAGAGAATGGGAAAGCTATCGGGGGAGGGGGTGGGATATGGAGATTGGGTGGTGGGAATTGTGTGGAGTTGTACCCCTCCTACCCTATGGTTTTGTTAATTAATCCTTTCTTAAATAAAAAAATTAAAAAAAACAATAAAACAACAAGGGCAACAAAAGGGAATGAATAAATAAATATTAAAAATAATTCACAAAAAAAAAAAAAAAAAAAACACTTATGAAGGGAGTTGGGCTGTAGCACAGCGGGTTAAGCGCAGGTGGCGCTAAGCTCAAGGACCGGCGTCAGGATCCCGGTTCGAGCCCCCGGGCAACAAAAGGGAATAAATAAATAAAATAAAATAAAATAAATAAAAAAAAAAACACTTATCAAATGTGGTCCCGGAGGTGGCTCAGTGATAAAGCTTTGGACTTTCAAGCATGAGGTCCTTAGTTCGATCTCTGGCAGCACATGTACCAGAGTGATGTCTGATTCTTTCTCTCTCCTCCTATCTTTCTCATTAATAAATAAATAAAATCTTTAAAAAAAAACACCTATCAAATACACCAGTGTTCATAGTAGAACAATTTGTAATAGCCAAAACTTAGAAACAACCCAGAAAAGTGGCTAAGAAAATTATGGTATATATGCACTCAGCTGTTAAGAATTATGAGAAATCCATCTACTTTGCCGCATGTTGAATGGAACTTGAAGACAACATGTTAAGTGAAATAAGCCAAAAAGAGAAGAACAAATACTGAATGATATCACCTATAGGTGGGACTTAAGAAATAGGGACAGAGGGAGTCAGGCGGTAGTGCAGCGGGTGAAGCGCAGGTGTCGCAAAGCGCAAGGACCTGCATAAGGATCCTGGTTTGAGCCCCCGGCTCCCCACCTGCAGGGGAGACGCTTCACAAGCGGTGAAGCAGGTCTGCAGGTGTCTATCTCTCCCTCTCTCTGTCTTGCCCTTCTCTCTCCATTTCTCTCTGTCCTATCCAACAATGATGACATAAAACAACAACAATATAACTACAACAACAAAGGCAACAAAAGGGAATAAATAAATAAAATAAAATATAAAGAAATAGGGACAGAGAGGGAGACCACAAAGTGAAACTTGCACTGGGCATGGGGTATTGTACCAAAGCAAAAGACTGGGGAAGGAGGGAAGAGGGAGGGGCTGAAAAGAACCTTGGGGTCCTTTTTTTTTTAATATTTTACTTATTTATTAATGAGAAAGACAGGAGGAGGGAAGAGGAAGGGAGGTCGGGAAAGAGAAAAAGAGAGAAAGAAAGAACCAAACATCACTCTGGTACATGTACTGCCGGGGATTGAACTCAGGACCTCATGCTTGAAAGTCCAGTGCTTTATCCACTGTGCCATCCCCTGGACCATAGGTCCTATTGTTCAATGCTGGAAAAGGAGAGCATCATTTGGTCTGGTCCTGCCAAAGCAGTTGCAAGCAGGACTCAACATTCAATAAATCTAGGAGCTTTTTTTTTTTCATAGCAATATTACATGCTAATTTTTAAAAATTTTTAAAAGATTTTATTTAATTTGCAATAATCGTGCCTCAGATAAACCTCATTGGCTACGATACTGCCACTGTGCAAAGCTTGGATTTTATTTATTTATTCATGAGAAAGATAGGAGAGAGAGAAAGAACCAGGTATCATTCTGGTACATGTGCTGCCAGGGATCGAACTCAGGTCCTCATGCTTGAGAGTCTAATACTTTAGTCACTGCGCCACCTCCTGGACCACTACATGCTAGTTTTTAAGTTGATAACTTTGTATGGTCCACAGATGGTGTTGTGAATATCCAAACCTTCCTTGGCAGAAAAACAAAACCAAAAACAAACAAACTCTGTTCTAGAAGAAATCATCTAGCTGAGGCAATGGGTGTGGAGCTCAGGACAGTTGCTGAAACGCTGAGCTGTTTTTATCCAAGCTAAGTCTTCATCCTGTCAGTATGACTGGGGCTTGGTTGATTACTTTCAGCTGGCCCTGGAAAAGCTCCCCAGTTCCATCATGTAAGGAAGTTACAGAGTTGCCTCTCATCTTTCCTCCGCAGCCAGATGGGCATGTACATGTTACATGTACACGCAGGTATATGTACCTCCATCTTTTGTTCTCTCCTGGGAGGTCTGTTCTTGGATTTCTACAAGATGCTGTCACTCCTTTTTAATCCTCTATGAGTTTATCTATTACCTAAGCAGACTTGAATCAGTCTCTTGTTGTTTTCCACAGAAGAGCTTTGGTCAAGGCTTTCAGATAAGTCAGAAAGACCCTACTATTTCATTATTTATTTATTTAATATGAGATCAAGTTTCACAAAAGGAAGGCCAGAGCACCATTCCAGTGCCATCTGGGGAGAGGGTTAAACTAAGAGTCCCAGGCATGTAAGTCCTGTGCTCCACCAGCTGAGCTATTTTCCTGGCCACTAAATTGATTTAAAAAAAAAAAAAAAAGAGGGGCCAGGTGGTGGTACACCCGGTTGAATGCACTCATTATCATGTACAAGGACCTGGGTTCGAGTCTACATTCCCCACCTGTAGGGTGAAAGCTTCACAAGTGGTAAATCTGGTTTGCGGATGTCTATCTTTCTCTCTTCCTCTATGTGTCTCCCTCCCCTCTCAATGTCTCTCTGTCCTGGCAAATAAAACAGAAAAAAAAAAAAAATTAAAAGGCTACCAGCAGTGGATTTGTCGTGGCTGTACCGAGCCCCAGTGATAACCATGGTGGCAATAAACACAAATAAACAAATTTTCTTGAAGGGTCCTGAGAGATAGCTCACCCAGTAGACTGTACACTTTGCCATGCACAAGGACCTGCGTTTGGGCCCCTGGCCACCACTTGAGTATGCAACACAAAGGGGAAGCCTTATGAGCCATGCTGTGGTGACTCTCTTTCTCTCCCTTTCTGTCTCTCTTCCTATATCTGAAAAAAAGAAAAAAGAATTATTTACTGAGAGACAAGGAGTGTGGCAGCCAGAGTATCACTCTGGTATATTTGGTATGAAGAATCAAACTCAGGGGGGCCAGTAGTGCACCAGGTTAAGAACACATAGATAGAAGTGAAAGGACCAGTGCGAGGATCCCGGTTCAAGCCCCCGGCTCCCCACCTGCAGGGGGTTTGCTTCACAAGTGGTGAAGCAGGTCTGCAGGTGTCTATGTTTCTCTCTCCCCTCTGTCTTCCCCTCCTCTCTCAGTTTCTCTCTGTCCTATTCAATAATAACAACGGGGGGAAAGATGGCTGCCAAGAGCAGTGGATTTGTAGCACTGAGCCCCAGTGATAACCCTGGAGGGAAAAAAAAAGGGGTCAGACTCAGGACCTCATGCATTCAAGTCCTGTGCTCTGCCACTGAGCCACCCTCTGGGCCAATACATTTTTTTAAAAATTTATTTCTTTATTGGGGAATTCATGTTTTACATTCAACAGTAAATACAATAGTTTGTCCATGCATAACATTCCCCAGTTTCCTATTTAACAATACAACCCCCACTATGTCATTTATCATCCTTCATGGACCTGTACTCTCCCCACCCACCCACCCCAGAGTCTTCTACTTGGGTGCAATATGCCAATTCCATTTCAGGTTCTACTTGTGTTTTCTTTTCTGATCTTGTTTTTCAACTTTTGCCTGATAGTGAGATCATCCCATATTCAACCTTCTGTTTCTGACTTATTTCACTCAACATTATTTTTTCAAGGTCCATCCAAGATCAGCTGAAAACGGTGAAGTCACCATTTTTTACAGCTGAGTAGTATTCCATTGTGTATATATACCACAACTTGCTCAGCCACTCATCTGTGGTTGGATACCTGGGTTGCTTCCAGGATTTGGCTATTACAAATTGTGCTGCCAAGAACATATGTGTACACAGATCTTTTTGAATGGGTGTGTTGGGTTCCTTAGGATCTATCCCCAGGAGAGGAATTGCAGGGTCATAGGGTAGATCCATTTCTAGCCTTCTGAGAATTCTCCAGACTGTTCTCCACAGAGGCTGAACCAATTGACATTGCCACCAGCAGTGCAGGAGGGTTCCTAGGGCCAATACATTTTTAAGCAAGTTATTTAATTTAATTTAATTTAATTTAATTTAATTTAATAGTGCTTTCCACTTTCATTCTCTTTAAAGCAGAAATAACAGTGGTAGGCAGGGGTGGATAGCATAATGGTTATTCAAGGAGACTCTCATGCCTGAGGTTCCTAAGTCCCAGGTTCAATTCCCTGTACCACCATAGACCAGAGCTGAGCAGTGCTCTGGAAAAAGAAAGAAAGAAAGAGAGAGAGAAAAAAAGAGAAAGAAAGAACAGTGACTAGGGAGACAGTTCCACAGGTAGAGTGAATGCTTTGCAAACTTTAGTCTCCAGGTTTAAGCTTTGTCAACATATATGACTAGACCAAGGCTCTGGTCTCTCTTCTCATTCTCTCTTTAAATAATTAAATCTTGAAAAGATGTGTTTATTTATGAAGGAGGGGAGAGAGAACCAGAATATCATCTCTGACATTTGCAATGCCAGGGATCAAACTTGGGACTTCATGCTTGCAAGTCCACTACTCTGGCCACTGTACAATCTCAAGGGTCACAGATATTATTGGTTATCATTGGTCAGCAGTATGGCTGATCCTTGGACTTGCAACTGACATCTAATGGGGGACTGTCCCATGGAACTGAGCCCTTAAACTGGAAGATAAGGTCTGTGCTAATTTCAGGAGTTGGTGTTAGAACTGAATTGAATGCATTGTTGGACACCGTTGGCTGCTTTTGGTGTTGGAAAAAACCACATATTTGGTGTCAGACGGAAAACCTTAGCCCACAAAGTGTTGGTGAGGATTAAATGAGAAGGAGCACGGAGCAGCGCCCAGTATACAGGATGCTCTCAATACATATTAGGTAGGCCTTACATTATTTGTTATATTGTAAGACTGGGGGAAGGGTGGGGGTGAGGGAGATGTCCCCAGAGAGGGAGGCTGTTGTGGTGCCAGGGGATGCCGCCCACACTCTCTCACCCTCCCCAGGAAGCAAGCATGTTCTCCCAGACTGTGCTTCCTCACATTCTCCCTCCTCTCCTCTGCCCTGTAAAGACTCTACTTGGGCTGTTGCTTGGGTTAACTTACTGATTGTATGAGATTGAACTGCTAGAGCTGTGGCTAACCTCAGCATCGTTTGAGTTATTCTTTGACAAGATACAAGATGGCTGTTCAGCTCTGGAATTTACTAGTTGTCTAACCTTGGACATAACCTTGCCTCATTTGTAAAATGGAATAGACACAGGTATCAACAACATAGGATTGTCTGGAAGAACTATTGAGTTAATAGGGGCCAGGCAGTGGTGAAACCAGTTAAGCATACACTTTACAATGCACAAGGACCCAGGTTTAAGCCACTGGTCCCTACTTGGAGGGGGGAAACTTCACAGGTGATGAAGCAGTGCTGCAGGTGTCTCTCTCACTCACTATCTCCTCCTCCCTTCTCAAGTTCTCTATGTCTGTATCCAATAATAAATAAATAAATAAAAGGTATGTAAGAACTATTGAGTTAGCAGATGCAAAGCACTTAGATCAGTGCCTTGGCTTATATGTGTATCAAATACATATCATCATCATCACCATCTTGAAATACCTCCGTCCACGTGGAGTAGGTGATGAACTGACAGGTGTTTTCCTGCGTTAAAATGCTAAGCCTGGGACTGGATGGTGGCTTACCCTGTAAAGCATACATTGTTACTGTGTGTAAGGAGATGGGTTCAAGTCCTTGGTCTTCACCTGCAGTGGGGGGACGCTCTAGGAGCAGGGCAACAGTGCTGTAGGTCTCTTCGTTTCTTTCTCCCTATTTCTCTATCTCTGTTTCTCACCCTCTGTCAAAGAAATAGCCACCAGGAACAGTGGAGTCATGTAGACATCAAACCCTGGTGGGAACAAAAATGGGGAGGGGGTCAGTGGTGGTGCACATGTTACAATGTGCAAGGACCCATGTTTGAGTCCCTGGTCCCGACTTACAGGGGGAAAGCTTTATAAGTGGTGAAGCAGTACTGCAGATGTCTTTCTCTCTCCCTCGCTGTTTCCCCCTTCCCTTTAAATTTCTCTATCCAATAAACAAAGATACTTTTTTAAAAAGTGTTTTTTAATGCTAAGCCCTATACTCTGGTCTCTCTTCAGATCAAATAAACTTTTCGTCTTTTAAATGTTTTCTTGAGTGAAGAGGGTGTTCAGACCTTTTCTTTCTGACTCTCTGATGCTAGGAAAAGTCTGAGGGTAGTGAAAGGAAAAGGAACAAAGGTCTCAGAGTTAATTAGGGCTGAGGAGACAGCATCGTGGTTATGCAAAAAGACTTTCATGCCTGAGGCACCAGAGGTCTCAGGTTCAATCCCCAGCACCACCATAAGCCAGAGCTCCTCTGGGAGGAAAAAAAAAAAAAGTAAATGAGGGCCCTGAATCTATCAATAATTTACAATGTCTTACCTCTGCCCTGAATCTGTTCTTACCAATCCAACCCCTTGCCATCCCTTCCTGCAGACTCCTCTCCACCAGTATCTTCCTCTCCACTTGCTGCATCTTATGTGGCCCCCTTCTTATTTCTCTGTCTTCTTCCCAACATTCCATGCAATACACCTGATGAGTCCTGAATTCCCACCTCCCCCTCCCATTTTCCTTCTCCCGGTCCTAAGAATCTGCATCTCTCCTGGCACCATACTGATGGCCTCTTGTTTGCCTGCTACTCACCCCAATACATGTCAAAACTCCTTCAAAGCTGAGCCTTGTGCCCCAAGGAGTTCCCAGAGCAAGGTTCCCAGAGCCTCCTGACCTGCTCTCTTACCTGGGTCTCAGAAAGGTTTAGCTGGCGGGCCAGCTCAGTGCGCTCCCGGCCCACCACATACTGGCAGCGCTGGAACTCCATCTCCAGGCGGTACAACTGCTCAGCTGTGAAGGATGTTCGGGTCCTCTTGGGCCGGTCCAGGTCCAGGCCCTTAGGAAGGACAATTTCCCGGATGGTCCCTTTGGCATCTAGGGGAGCCACAAAATAAGGCAGGTTGTTAGCTAACTATCAAGGAGTTAGGCTACCAACAAGCTTTTATTTTTTTAATTAATTAATTTAATTTATTTTACTTTAAAATATTTTTATTTATTTAATCCCTTTTGTTGCCCTTGTTGTTTTATTGTTGTAGTTATTATTATTGCTGTTGTTGTTGATGTCGTCTTTGTTGGGTAGGACGGAGAGAAATGGAGAGAGGAGGGGATGATAAAGAAGGGGAGAGAAAGACAGACACCTGCAGACTTGCTTCACTGCCTGTGAAGCGACTCCTTTGCAGGTGGGGAGCCGGGGGCTCGAACCATGATCCTTACCCGGTCCTTGTACTTTTGTGCCACCTGCACTTAATCTGCTGTGCTACCGTCCGACTCCCAGTTTATTTTACTTGTTGCAGTTCAGAGGGTTTAAAAATATATATATATACTTTAATTTCTTCTTCTCCTTTTTCTCTTTCTTCTCATTCTTTTTCCTTACCAGAGAGCACTGCTCTGGTTTATGGTGGTGCTGGGAATTGAACCTGAGACCTTTGGTGCCTCAGGCATGAAAGTCTATTTGCATTACCACTATGCTATCTTCCCCAGTCCTTCCTTTCTTTTATTTGATATGACAGGGAGAAATTGAGAGGGCAGGGGGAGATAGAGAAAGGAAGAGAAAGAGACATCTGCAGCCCTGCTCTACTGATCATAAAGCTTTCCTTCTGCAGATAGGAACCAGGGCCTTGAGTCTGGGTCCTTATGCATGGCAATGTGTACTTGACTGGGTGCACTACTTCCCACCTCATTTATTTGTTTATTAATGAGAAAGAGAACCAGAGTACCATTCTGACACAAGGTGATGCCAGGGATTGAACTCAGCACCTCATACTTGAGAGTCCAATACTTTATTCACTGAGCCACTTCCTAGGTCACCCCAACATGCATTTTAATAGGAAGCAGTATGATGGAGTGGGGAGATCTCCAGGCCTAGACCCCACTCTGTGACCTCTAACAGGTTGCTCACTCTCTTCTTAACAATCCAATGCAGTGCATTGCATCTAATGGATATATAGAAGTGCAGGGGCCTCAGCACAGATGTCGGTTCTGTCATCTTGGCCTGGACAAAAAGGAGCTCCTCTGACCCAGCTAGAAATCTGTTTCCTCAGGAGAATAAGGACACATAGAAATGATACATGAATTCTCCAAGTGCAGAGGAAAAGGGGCCTGAATGCGGTCAGTCAGGTAGGGCTTAGTAGACTCATGTTCTAAAGGCAGGTCCTAAGTCCTCTTTGTGTGTGTGTGAGGGGCATAGGGGGCACATCATGGGTCAGAAGTCTGTTCACAGACCTTCTTGGGGTTTGTGAAAAGGCTAGATGGTGTGGGGTAGAAGACAATTTGGGGGGTTAGACTGCCTAGGAGGAACCAAGGTCCACTGCCACTATACCAACTTGCTAAGGCCTGCTGTGCACAGTCTCTCTCTCTTTTTTCTTTTTATCCCACTTAGATGTCAAAAAGCTTGAAGCCCACATTCAGCATATATTCCCACTTAAAGACTTGGTGACAGCAACAAAGTGTTCAGCATAAGCATATATGGGGCTGGGGATGGCACACTCAATTCTATAAAGCACAAGAACCTAGATTCAAGTCCCCAGTTCCCTCCTGCAGGAGGAAATCTTCTTAAGTGGTGAGGCAGTGCTACAGGTCTCTCTCTCTCTCTCTTTCTCTCTGTATCTCCATCTTGATTTCATATATTATACATATGGTTTTGGCTGAAAGGCAAAAACCATCCATAGTTGTTCTTATTATTTGTTTTATTAGTGATTTATAAAATTTTCATATAATAGGGGTATCTTTCCATACAATCCACTTCTAGTGGAAACTGTAGTAGTTCTCCAAAGGTCACAGATATAGATTGACTTTATATCTGTCTATATCTATATCTATATATTTTTTTTCAGAGCACTGCTCAGCTCTGGCTTATAGTGGTTTGGGGAATTGAACCTGGGACTTGGAAGCCTCAGGCATGATAGACTGTTTGCATAACCATTATGTTATCTCCCCTGCCATATATATATATATATATATATATATATATATATATATATATATATATATATATTTCCACCTGTGGTCTGGCCTTCACTTCCTTTTTAAGTCATACCTACATCTATTTCTATTTCCAGGTGCCCTTTCTTTTTCCTCTTCTCTTTCAGATAAGTGAAATAGTGCCTGATTTCCTGACTTCCTTTGCTGTTTTCCAGATTTGCTTCCTTTTCATTGATGGTATAAAAACAAAGATTCTGGGAGTCGGGTGGTAGCGCAGTGGGTTAAGCGCACGTGGCGCACAACGCAAGGACCAGAGTAAGGATCCTGGTTCGGTTCGAGCCTCTGGCTCCCCACCTGCAGGGGAGTCGCTTCACAGGCAGTGAAGCAGGCCTGCAGGTGTCTATCTTTCTCTCCCCCTCCTCTCTCCTTTTCTCTCTGTCCTATCCAACAACAACAACATCAACAACAACAACAAAATAACTACAACAACAATAAAAACAACAAGGGCAACAAAAGAGAATAAATAAATATAAAAAAAAATTTTAAAAAACCACAAATATTCCTGGTGACAAACAGAACAATACATATTTAAATCACACACTCTGATACTCAAAATAATCATTATATGATTTGATTTGCAAAATCAGAGCAGGAAAGTATGCAACATTATATTCTGCAGCATTTGCCAGATTGCTCCCAGCATGTGCCATTGATAACAGTGAAGCTAGTTGAACAGTAATTTACCATCACAGAGAGAACAATGTCAATAGGAGATATATTGATTCTGGTACTAGATTCCCAAGTATGAGACCCTGAGGTCAATCCGTGACATCACAAATGTCAGAGCACTGCTCTGGTTCTCCTCCCCCTCTTCCATTAACAAACAAACAAACAAAAAAACAAACTTGGGCATGTGCCCATAGGAAACACCACAACTATCTGAAAAGATCTGTGTTCATAACAGCACAATTTGTTTTTTTTTTTACTTTTTAAAATTTATTTTAAAAAGGAGACATTAACAAAACCATAGTATAAGAAGGGTACAACTCCACACAATTCCTACCACCAGAACTCCTCATCCCATCCCCTCCCCTGATAGCTTTCCTATTCTTTATCCCTCTGGGAGTATGGACCCAAGGTCATTGTGGGATGCAGAAGGTGGAAGGTCTGGCTTCTGTAATTGCTTCCCTGTGGAATATGGGCGTTGACTGGTCAATCCATACTCCCAGTCTGCCTCTCTCTTTCCCTAGTGGGGTGGGGCTCTGGGGAAGCAGAGCTCCAGGATGCATTGGTGGTGTTGTCTGTCCTGGGAAGTCTGGTCGGCATCATGCTGGCATCTGGAACCTGGTGGCTGCAAAGAGAGTTAACATACAAAGCCAAACACAGTGTTGACCAATCATGGACCTAAAGGCTGGAATAGTACAGATGAAGTGTTGGGGGTTCCTCCATTTTGTATATAGCTAGTAGGCAGATTTTAGTTATATTTCAAAGGGCCTGTAGCTATACTGTTTTTTTTTTTTTCTCTGAGCCTGAAATCTGATATGCATGTGGATCCAAGTTACTGTCTGGGGAGGTGATGTCATGGCTGTAAAAAGTACCAGAAAGCTTGATCAGGGAAGAGAGTAGCTCCCTAATATGGAGGAGGGGTATAAATATTGTTGACTGTAAACCCTATCAATTTGATTTGGTCTCTGGCCCATATTTAGCTTAGGAGCCTGTGTGATCTCTGCATCCCTGTAGATCTGAGCTCACATCCTGTGGTCATGAGTAGGACATTCCAAGCTGCCCCAATATCGACCCATCTTCCTCAGGTGTAGCATAGAGTACGTTGTCCATCCTCCCTTCGGAGGATGGAACATTCTCTACCATTGTTGATCCAAGTTGAGGGCAGGGTCCTATGTGGGGCCCAGCAACACAATTTGTAATAGCCTAAACTTGGACACAATCCAGGAGTCCAACAACAGGTGAGTGAGTGGCTAAACAAGTTGTGATAATATATACACACAATGGAATACTACTCATCAGTTAAAAAAAATGAAGTCCTCTTTGCTTCATCTTGGATGGAGCTTAAAGGAATCATGTTAAGTGTAATAAGCCTAAAGGAGAAGGCTGAATATGGATGATCTCACTCATAGGCAAGACTTAAAAAAAAAAAAAAAAGAACCAAAAGGGCCAGGTGGTGGCACATCTGGTTAAACACACACATTACAATGCTCAAGGATTCAAGTTCAAGCCCCTGGTTCCCACCTGTAGGGAGAAAGTTTCATGAGTGGTGAAGAAGGATTGCAAGTATCTCTCTGTCTCTTTCCCTACCTATATCTCCCTCCCCTCAATTTCTCTCTGTCTATGTCTAATAATAAATAAATAAATAAAATAAAAATAAAAACAAGAACAGAAAGGGAAAATACAAAGTGAAACTTGGACTGGGTTTGGTATATTTCACCAAAGCAAAGGAGTCTGGGAAAGGAGGGAAGAGAATGTGCTGTGAGGGCTTTAGAGTCGTGGTGCATGATGGTATAAAATGACCTATGAGAGTGCTTTCTAGATACTTGTGGGAGATGAGGGATGGTATCCATGAGTCAATAACTGTACTGCAAGTCATTAATCTCCTAATAAAATGTAAAAATAAAAAAGATAAATCTTTTGAAAAATATTTTATTTATTAATGAGAAAGATAGGAAAGAGAGAAAGAACCAGACATCACTCTGGTACCTGTGCTTCTAGGGATTGAACTTGGGACTTCATGCTTGAAATTCCAGTACTTTATCTACTGTGCCACCTCCTGGACCACAAAAATAAAATAAATCTTAAAAAAAAAGATTAAAGAAAGAAGGGAGGAAAGAAGGAAGGAAGGAAGAAAAGAAAAGAAAGAAAAGTTTATCAATTCAAGCAGTGCAGATCAAGACACCTTCCCACAGGGACACAGAACTTTTGGTGGTGGGTACAGTGTGGAGTTATATACACTGTAATGTTGTTTTTGCTGGGCTGGCTTCACGGGCGGGTAACAGACGACCCAGGACTCATGGCTGGGTTGCACGCAGTATCTCTTTATTCATGCAGGATGCAGCGAAATCTATACCAAGCTAAGCTAAACTAAACTAACTAACAATGCTGTCTTTATATATACTTGCCAAGTAGGGTGTAAACAGGATGTGATGTAGAGAGGGTGGAGAGAAAAGTGACTGGTGAAAATCAGGGTATGACAAGGAGAGGGGGCGGAGCAGGCAAGAATTCTACCACTGAACCACCAATGCCCTGGAGGGAGGGTGGTGCTTGTTAACAGAGGTTATGTAAATAGAATGCAGTGGTTATGTAAATAGAATAGTGTTAAGCAGGGGGGATTAAACCAAATGAAACAGAAGAGGTTTTTAGAAGTAGAATTAGAAGCATACCAACAATTCCCCCTTTCTTTTTAACTAATGGCCATAGTATCAGGATTGTGGGGTGAACAGAAACCTATATCGTACAGGCGTTTTCAAAAGAACTGGCATAAGACATGGAAAACAAAATAGACGAGCAGCAATAACCAGTGTGATGCCAAGGGGAACGTTTCTTGCCTCAAAGGGCAAGGCCTAACAGGTGAAAGGGTATTTCTTGCCTCTGGGAGCGCTTCATGCCTCTGGGGGCATCTCTTGCCTCAAAAGGCGTTTCCTACCTCTGTGGGCATAACCTAATAAAGAGGGGAAGTTTTCTGACTCTGGGGGCAGAGCCTGCAGGCAAGGGAACATGGCCTATAAAGTCTCAAGGCAACTGGCTGAAGTTAGTCTTTGAGAAACACAGCAGAGTGTACCAGAAGGTCCGATGGAGGTGTCAGTCCAAAGTAGCTGACCACAGAAGAAAATGCCAAGAGATGAAACGCTGCATGTTTGTCTCAATGGGAAATGTCGGCCACCAGAATTCTGCTTTTCTGTAGAGAGTGAGCTTTGGAGTCTGTGAATCTGTTTCTTCAGGTCGTGCCAGGTCACATCATTGGTTTCCGGGGGTGTGTTGTAGTCATTCCATCTTGTGGGCAATGTCAGAGAACAGGGGTCCAAATGGATTTCTGGGAATTCCATTTGAGTAGATGCTTTTTCATGTGAAGACTTGACAGCAGAAATTCACTTACTTGTCAAACAAAACTTGTAACAGATTAAAAGTTTACTATAATTGATAACTCCATTATAATTGGAAGTCCTTTCTAGTATGATTTTAAGGATTGTTTAAACAGTTTAAACTCAATAAAATGTGGAAAGGTAAACAGAAGAACCACGGTAGAAGCCTCAGGCATGAGAATAATTAACATAATCATTGCACTATCTGCCCCACCCATAACTCATACCGTTTCAGGATTAAACATTTCAGATTTATGCCAAGACATAAAAAAAGAAATCAAAGGAGGGAAAAAACAATTTTTTGTATTGTTTTTGGATGTCTCTAGAAATCATGGCTGTGTCTAGCTTTTTTTTTTTTTAAGTCAATGTCAAGCAAAAATTCAGTCATTCAAATCACTCTCTTACTAAACGCAACTTGAACCAGATTATGCAGATCTCACCATGTAGTATCATGAGTCCCCGGAGGGCATCCTAGTCCAAAAAGCTCTTCAAAATTCCATTTAGGGTGCTTCTGACTGTTCCTGCTGTACTGTTTCAGGCATCTACTTTTAAAAGTGTCTTCCCATCGAAGAAAGAATCCAATCAGGAGAGTAGAACTAACCACGTGTCTCCATTCTTGGGGACTACCAGGGTACTGGAGAACGCTCCTCAAATTAGAGTAGACCTTCTCCATGGGAAACATGCGAGAAGTCCAGAAAGTCCCAGGGGAAATCCCCATGCATATCCCAAGGTCTACGATCACGGTCATAAAGAACCAAATTGTGGCCCAGAGCAAAATGTAGTCCTTTTCTTCAGGAAACATGGGAGAGGGAATCCAGAAAGTCCAAGGAGAAATCTCAGTGCATCTCCCAAGCTCTATGATTAGGGTCACAAGAAACCAAAGTTCCCGGTCAGGGAAACAAAGTGTGGCCCAGAGCAAAATGTTCCAGAGACAGAGTAACTGTCTCATGATGAAACAGTAGGGGCTTTGGCAAACCTCTTCGTATTCAGAAGAGAAGACCATAGTGCATAGGTAGGCAAAGTCTTCACTTATCTGGGAGTTGCGCAGGTCCGGTCCCACGTTGTAGGCGCCATATGTTGTTTTCGCCAGGCTGGCTTCACAGGTGGGTAACAGATGACCCGGGACTCATGGCTGGGTTGTACGCAGTATCTCTTTATTCATGCAGGACGCAGCGAAATCTATACCAAGCTAAGCTAAACTAAAACTACAATCTTGTCCTTATAAATATACTAGCCCAGTAGGGTGGGAACAGGATGCGATGCAGAGAGGGTGGAGAGAAAAGTGACTGGTGAAAATCAGGGTATGACAAGGAGAGGGGGCGGAGCAGGCAAGAATTCTACCACTGAACCACCAATGCCCTGGAGGGAGGGTGGTGCTTGTTAACAGCGGTTATGTAAATAGAATGAAGTGGTTATGTAAATAGAATAGTGTTAAGCAGGGGGGATTAAACCAAATGAAACAGAAGAGGTTTTTAGAAGTAGAATTAGAAGCATACCAACACTGTAATATTAAAATATTATAACCAGGGGCATGGATGGTGGCACACATGTTACAATGCACAAGGACCTAGGTTCAAGCCCCCGGTTCCCACCTGTAGGTGGAAAGCTTTATGTGTGGTAAAACTATGTTTCAGGTGTCTCTCTCTCTGTCTCTATCTCTCTTTATCTCCCCCCTCTCTCAATTTCTGGCTGTCTCTATCCAATAAATAAATAAAAGGTAATAGAAAACTAAAAGAGCAAAAATATTTTTAAAATATTGTAACCAGCTATTAATCACAAATAAAAATAAATTATAAAATCCTCTCAGAAACAACACTCTTGGGAGAGTTTGCAGCATGGTCAGAAGCATTAGTGGCCATGGCTGCTCACATTTATTTGTGATAGCTGGCATTACTGCCAGGCTTGATTTTGGGCCAAAGCATTTGCTGACTCAATCAGCAAACACTCACTGAATACCTGTTGTATGACAGACACAGAGAAGGATTCAAGGGTCTCTGACAGGTGAGATAGCTCACTTGGTAAGGTGCCTGTTTTGCCATGTGCACAACTCAGGTCCGAGTCACTGGTACACACGTGCATGGGAGGAAGCCTCAGTTCATATATATATATTTGTCTTTATTTATTTAAAATTAATTATTTAATAATTAAATTAATTAATTATTTATTAAATAGAGACAGCCAGAAGCTAAGAGGGAAGGGGGAGATAGAGAGAGAGTGAGACAGAGAGACACAGCCCTGCTTCACTACTTGCAAAGCTTTCCCCCCGCAGGGGGCTTAAACCCAGGTCCTTGTGCATCCTCAACATGTGCGCCACCATCTGGTCCCTGGAAGTCTCAGTTCTGCAGTTGTTCCCTCTCTTGAAACAGTTGGCCAGGAGCAGTGAAACCCTGGTGATAAGAAATAAAAAGTACATAAGTAAACTCACATGTATTTATAGTAAGTTGAATTTATGAGGAGAAGCATTCTAATGACTGAAGAAGTGGTTCAGTGGCTACAGTGTAGGACTTACATAGGTAAAGTCCCAGTTCAAGGCACATGCTGGTGTGATGCTCTGTATATATATGGGGTTTAATAGTTTTTTAATCTTTATTTATTTGATAGAGAGTCAGAAATTGAGAGGAAGGGGGACATGGAGAGGGAAAGAGAAAAAGAGACATCTGCAGCCCTGCTTCACCACTTGTGAAGCTTCCCCCTGTTGGTGGGGACCAGGGGCTTGAACCCAGATCCTTGCACACTGTAATGTATGCGCTTAACCAGGTGTGTCACCACCACATGGCCCCCATTAATGGTTTATAGTACAGTTGTTGACATATAGGTACACATTCTCATCTCATCATGATAAGTATCTGCAAAATACTCTCCCCCCAACTTAGGTCCTTTTCCACCATCGTGTACCAGATCTTCAAGTCATCATTTAAAGATATTTCATCCTTTTTTTTTTTTTTAAAAAGATTTTATTTATTCATTCATGAGAAAGATAGGAGAGCGAGAAAGAACTAGATATCATTCTGGTACATATGCTGCTGGGGATTGCACTCAGGCTTGAGAGTCTAACGCTTTATCCACCATGCTGCCTCCTGGACCGTGATATTTCATTATTTTAAAAATATTTTATATATCCCCACGGCAGGAGGAAAGCTTCATAAGTGGTGAAGCAGGGCTGTAGGTGTCTCTCTGTCTCTCCCTCTCTACACTCCCCTTCCTCTCAATTTCTGGCTGTTTCTATCAAATAAATAAATAAATAAATAAGGATTAAAAAATGATAATAAAATATTTCATTTATTTACTGGATAGAGACAGAGAGAAATCAAGAGGGGAAGGGATATTTATTTATTTATTTTGTTTTGGGTTTTTGGTGTTTTAATAAAACATTGGAAGGAATAGTCTCCTAGGAGGGGATGTGACAAGACTCGGAACTCCAAGACCACCTGTCTTCTTGGCAGACTTGCGGGCATTATCCATGGAAATAAACACACTTCACCAGCACAAGACACAAGACCCCCTCTGCTCACTCGCCCGTCCACCTCCCCCCACCACACACCGGACCGCCAGCCCTGTGAGCAGAGCCTCTGCCTTACTCTGGGCTCCCACCAAAAGTAATTTCGTCCCTTTTGCTCGTTTTCCTGACATCCCAGCTTTGTCGGTCCCCTTGTCATAAGATGCAGCACTACACACGCTCTCAACACTATACAGCAGACTCTTACCTTAGTGGCCTGATTGTATGCATGGAGATGGGCGGCAAATCAAGGCTATGCATAAACAGAAAACAAAGCAATATTCGTAAAGCTAGGCAAGCGAGCGTAACATTGGAGAAACATAAGGCTTAAGACTTATTGATTCTTTCAATCGCAACTGTTCGGATTCGTTTTCCTTCTTAAATATCGGTGTACCATTTTGGGTTCAAAACAATCTCTTCCAACAAGGGCAACAAAAGGGAAAAATAAATAAAATAAATATAAAAAAAAAAGTTAAAAAAAAAATCTCTTCTTGGCTTCCGCCCTTCTCTTTTGGGGAGGAGCTACTTAACTCAAGGATGTGATATTAGAGCGGCCTCCAGGGGGCGCCACGATGTGCTTGCTGGCAGAGCGGACTCCCTCTTCCATTGGGTGCCTGACAGGCTAAATCCTGACTGATGGAGGTTCCTCACAGGTGGGTTGGGTCAGGTGGGAGAAACCGGGTGGAGCCTAGTGGGGGGGCGTGGTCAGGTCAAACACCCGCCCATCATAAATGCCCCTCGGACAGCGTGCAGGTAGGCCATCTTCCTCCTGACTTTAATGCGCTTGTAGACAGTCAGAAAGGGGGAGGAGGATCTTTATTTATTAAGAAAGAGAATGAACCAGAGCAGCATTCTGACATATACAATGCTAGGTATCAAACTGAGAGGCTTGTGTTTTCAAGTCCAGAACTCTACCTACTCCAGGTAAAATTTTAAAGGGGAGGGGGGGGATACAAGAACATCACTCTGGTTTTTCTGATGCTGAGGATCAAACTCAGGACCTCATTCATACAAGTCCTGTGCAGGATTACTGAACAACACCCTCTCCCCGCCCCCGGATCACAGAAAATACTTTCCAGAAAGGCAAATAAGGGGCTGAACAGCGAGGCACCTGGTAGAGTGTACACATTGCCATGTGCAAGAACCCAGGTTCAAACCTCTGATTCCCACCTGCAGGAGGAAAGCTTCTTAAGTATTGAAGCGACCTGCAGATTTCTCTTTCTTGCTCCCTCTCTATCTTCCCCTTTCCTCTCAATAAATAAAAAAAAATTAAATAATTTTAAAGTGGCAAATAACATCGAGAACATATAAAATGCAACAATAAATTATTCTTAAATGGAAAGTAGTCTAGTAGTAAAAATGGTGAAGTAATTTAGTTGGGCTATTCACAGAAAAAGATATCCAAATAGTTAATAAACATGAAAAGATGAGCTCAGGCCACAGTAATCAGGATAATGTGAGTTCAAGCAATAATGGATAATCATTTCTCTTCCATAAGATTGGAAAGACATTAGTTGATGGTTAATAAGGCAAGTAGGGGAATCAGTACTCCCACTCACTGACAGTGACCATATATTGTCACAGCAGTTTACGGTTGCGTTTATCAAGATTAAAGATGCATATAATATTTGCCCTAGTAATTTTATTTTAGTAGGTATTGATCTAGAAAAGCACAGGCTTTTGTGCTTCAAAGTAGATGTAGACATTTGCTGCAGCATTGTTCCAAATACTGCAAAACTGAAAGCATCCTCAATGCTCCCCACAAGGGAAGTGGTTGAACACGTTTTAGTGCACTTTCTGCTCTTTTTTCCTAAAATCACATGTAGCAATTGGAAAGAATGAGCAATATCTATGTGGATTTACATCAACTGAAAGAAAATAAATTTTAGAATAATAATAACGATAATGTATAGCACAATGCCATTTATGGAAATAAAAGCACTGTATTTAATCAACCATTCACTATATTTAATAAGCACCTGGTATGTATCAAACACTTCTAGGATCTGTGGATAAAGAAATGAGCAAAATAACATGGTGCGAAGTGCAAAGGACGGGTGTAAGGATCTTGGTCTGAGCCCCCGGCACCCCATCTGCAGGGGAGTCGCTTCACAGGTGGTGAAGCAGGTCTGCAGGTGTCAGATATATCCTTCTCTCCCCCTCTATGTCTTCCCCTCCTCTCTTGATTTCTCTCTGTCCTATCTAACAACGACGACATCAATAACAACAATAATAACTACAACAAGGGCAACAAAAGGGAATAAATAAATAAATAAATAAATATTTAAAAAAAATAATTTGGGGCCAGGTGGTGATGCACCTGGTTAAGAGCACACATTACAGTGCGCAAGGACCCAGGTTTAAGCCCCTGGTCCCCACCTGCAGGAGGAAAGCTTCGTGAGTGGTGAAGCAGGGCTGCAGGTGTCTCTCTGCCTCTCTCCTTCTCTATCTCCCTCTCCCATCTAAATTTCTCTGTCTCTAAGTGATAATAAATAAAGATAAAAAAAAAAAAGAATTTGAAGGGGCCAGGTGGTGTCGCACCTGGTTGAGCACACATGTTACAGTGTGCAAGGACCCAGGTTCGAGCCCCTGGCCCCCACCTGCAGGGGAAAATCTTCACAAGTGGTGAAGCAGTGCTGCAGGTGTCTCTCTGTCTCTCTCCCTCTTTATCACCCCCTTCCCTCTCAATTTTTGTCTCTATCCAACCAAATAAATAAAGATTTTTTAAAAAAAGAATTTAAATTTAAGTTCAGGGGCTGGGAGATAGCTTGCCTCACCATGCACCAGCCCCTGGGTCTGAGTCTCAGCACTATGTAGGAACACCATGAACAGCACCCTGAGATTTACATGAATCATGGATGATGCAGTAGTGCTGAGGTTCTCTCCCCCACTTTCTAAAAAAAAGAAAAATGGACCTGAGATGCTCTCAACAGTGACATAAGGGATGTAGGAAGCTCTGAATTCATTCCCTATAGCTACATTAAGAAAAAAAAATAAAAATAAACAAATAAAAAACCCAAAGCAGAAAAATTTAAAAAAAAAAACGAAAAAAGGGCTGGGGAGACAGCATAATGGTTCTGTAAAAGACTTTCATGACTGAGACTCTGAGGTCCCAAATTTAATCCCCAGTACCATCTTAAGCCAGATCTGAGCAGTGCTCTGGTCTTTCTCTCGGTGTCTTTCTCTCTCTCTCTCTCATTAAAATAAATAAAATATTACAAAAAAACATTCTTTAAAAAATGAAAATGATCTGGGGATGTTTTCAGCACATGACAGAAAAAAAATCAGTGGTCTGGGAGGTGGCACAGTGGATAAAGTGCTGGACTCTCAAGCATGAGGTCCTGAGTTCGGTCCCAGCGCACATGTACCAGAGTGACGTCTGACTCTCTCCTCCTATCTTTCTCATTAATAAATAAAAATAAAAAACCATAATTTCTTCTATATGTAAATACCATTTATAACCCTAAGAAAACAAAACAAACCATTAGTGAAATGTCTTAAATATTGTTTATAACTGTAAGAGAAAAACAAAAGACAAAAAAAAGAAAATGTTCACAAGAAAGGAAATATGAAAATATGCTTAACTTCACTAGTAAATAAAACACTAATAAAAGAAGTTTTTTTTAATTTGAAAAAGAATGCACTCTTGTGGTCCTGGAGGTGATGCAGTAGATAAAGCATTGGACTTTTAAGAATAAGGTCTGGGGAGTCGGGCTGTAGCACAGCAGATTAAGCGCAGGTGGCGCAAAGCACAAAGACCGGCATAAGGATTCCGGTTCGAACCCCGGCTCCCCACCTGCAGGGGAGTCGCTTCACAGGCGGTGAAGCAGGTCTGCAGGTGTCTATCTTTCTCTCCTCCTCTCTGTCTTCCCCATCTCTCTCCATTTCTCTCTGTCCTATCCAACAACGACAACAACAATAATAACTACAACAATAAAAGAACAAGGGCAACAAAAGGGAATAAATAAATAAAATAAAATATTATATATATATATAAAAAAAAGAATAAGGTCTCAATTTTAGTCCCTACCACTGAATGTACTAGAGTGATGCTCCGGATCTCTCTCACTCCACTCCTGCTATTATTTTGTTTTAATTGTATCTGTTACTAATAGTTTGTTACAAGATTGTAAGATTACAATGGATAGTTCCACATCACACCCACCACCAAAGTTTTGTATCCCCACGCTCCCACCTCCCAAAGATAACCACCATAGTTCTTATAAGTCTTACTAACAGTTTGCTTGCATCTATTTGGTTTGATTTTTTTTTTTTGGTTTTGGCAAGTTCATGTAAATCATATCTGTAGATTCCACATATAAGTGAAACCATCTGGTAGTTCTCTTTCTCCTCTTATTTCGCTAAGCATAATCACTTCCAGTTTCATCCATTTTGTCCAAAAGGATACAATACTATATTTCTGATTGCATAGTAGTATTCCATGGAATGTATATCCCATAACATCTTTAGCCAGTCATCTGATGATGAACATTTAGGTTGCTTCCACTCTTTGGCTGTTGTGAATAATGCAGCTATGAACATAGGGGTGCATATGTCCCTTCTAATTAGTGATTGAGTATCTACTAGATAAATGCCTAAGATAAATGCTGGGCCATAAGTTACTTCCATTTTTATTTAAGGACTCTCCATACAGTCTTCCAAAGGGACTGTACCAGTTTGCATTTTCACCAGCAGTGAAACAGAGTTTCCTTTTCTGCACAACCTCTCCAATACCTGTTATTTCCTGGTTTGTTGACATAAGCCTTTCTCTCAAGTGTGAGATGATATCTCACCATAGTTTTAATTTGTATTTCTCTCATCAAAGACGTGCTTATTGGTGGTAGTGTGGGGGATTGAACCTGGCACCTCGGAGCCTCAGGCATGAAAGTCTTTTGCTTAGCCATTTTGAATCTCCCCTGCCCAAATTAATATTTCTTTAAAAATATTTCATTCTGGGAGTTGGGTGGTAGCACAGCAGGTTAAGCACAGGTGGCACAAAGTGAAAGAGCAGCAGAAGAATTCTGGTTTGAGCCCCCTGCTCCCCACCTGCAGGGGAGTCACTTCATAAGCGGTGAAGCAGGTCTGCAGGTGTCTATCTTTCTCTCCCCTTCTCTGTCTTCCCCTCCTCTCTCCATTTCTCTCTGTCCTATCTTAACAGTGACAACATCAATAACAACAAAAATAATAACTACAACAACAATAAAAAAAACAACAAGGGCAACAAAAGGGAATAAATAAATATTTAAAAATATATATTTCATTTTGGTTAAGCGCAAGTGGTGCAAGCCACAAGGCGCAAGGACCGGCATAAGGATCCCGGTTTCGAGCCCCCGGCTCCCTTCCTGTAGGGGAGTCGCTTCACAAGTGGTGAAGCAAGTCTACAGGTGTCTATCTTTCTCTCTCCCTCTCTGTCTTCCCCTCCTCTTTCCATTTCTCTCTGTCCAATCCAACAATGATGACAACAATAATAACCACAACAATAAAACAACAAGGGCAACATAAGGGAATAAATAAATATTAAAAAATTAAAAAATATATATTTCATTCTAAAAGATCAAGTATATTCTAGTTGATGAGAAAATACATTTCCATTTAGTTGCTGGGAATATAATGTAATAGTGCATTTTAGCATAAAAATCACTTTTAAATAACACTTTTAAAAAATATATATTTTACTTATTTATTAATGAGAGAGACAGGAGGAGAGAAAGAACCAGACATCACTCAGGTATATGTGCTGCCGGGATTTGAACTGGGGACCTCAGAGCTTGAGAATCCAACACTTTATGTTGTTATGCTTCTAATTCTGCTTCTAAAACCCCTTCTGTTTCATTGGTTTAATATCCCCTGCTTAACACTGTATTCTATTTATATAAACCACTGTTAACTAAGCACTGACCTGCTTCCAGGGCATTGGTTTAATCCTGTTGGTTCATACTCTCTTTTGCTCCGCCCCCTCTCCTTGCCACACCCTTCTTCTTCTTCTAGCGTTTGCCCTTTTTCAGTAGCCAGTCAACAGGTCAGGTTGAAAGCTGTCATGAGCTTGTTGCTGGCTTTGAAAGTGACTGGGATCCATGTGGATTCAGTCGGCTAGGAAGGATCGTCAGTTTCCGCAATGAATGGGTACTCACGGGATGCGCCATACCCTGATTTTCACCAATCTCTTTTTGCTCCACCCTCCTATGTCACATCCTGTTTCCACCCTACTTGGCTAGTAGATATACAAGCTGCTTTTCTGAGTAAACACACTTGGAATTGCTTTCCTGCTTCTAGAGTTCCAGAGTGTATCTCCTGCTACGTTAGCCTGGCATAAGTTCCTGATCCCTCTCCCATGCAGCAGCCTAGATTGGCTCCAGTTGAGTTCTCTCCAACCCAGAGAGCACTTGTTCGGGAAGAAGTACCCTCAGGCTATCCCAGCAACTTTATCCACTGTACCACCTCCTGGACCACTAAATACACTTTTAAGTGTATGTGTTTAGATTTTAAGGTTTCACTTCTAGAAATTTATCGTATAATTATACTTATGCCAAATATATATATGAAGTCATGTTTACATTTTAAATATTTTATTACGAGAACTTTCAAGTATGCAGAATGAGAAAATAGTATAATGGGTCCTGATATATCTATCCCGATTTCAATGATTATAGCTCAGAAACAATAATTTCTTCTGAGACATTATCATTTTAAACAAATACTAGATGTAAAATTATTTCATTCACAAATTTTTCTGTACGAACTCTAAAAAGTTTGACCCCTTTTAATAAACAACCACAAGACTGTTATCATAACCAAGAAATTAACAACAATAAAATGACCCACATGTCTCATATTGTCTCATAAAATGAGGCTTTTAGTGGTCCGGGAGGTGGTACAGTGGATAAAGCATCGGACTCTCAAGCATGAGGTCCTGAGTTCAATCCCCAGCAGCACATGTACCAGAGTGATGTTTGGCTCTTTCTCTCTCCTCCTATGTTTCTCATTAATAAATAAATAAATAAAATCTTTTTTAAAAATGAGACTTTTAAAAAACATCTCTTCAAGGTGGAGGGTAGACAGCATAATGGTTATGCAAACAGACTGTCATGCCTGAGGCTTCAAAGTCCCAGGTTCAATCCCCCACACCACCATAAGCCAGAGCTGAGCAGTGCTCTGGTAAATGAAAATAAATAAATAAGATAAATATTCTTTTAAAAATATCTTCAAATTAGGATGGAAGATGCTTACTGGGGCATTGATGTAATAAAAGAAAAAAATGCCATCACCATCACCACAACAATAAAAACTTGGAAGCAGATTTAATATTCACCAATAGACAACAGGCTAAATTAATTATAGTACATCTGCATAATGCAATGCTAAAAAACTGCTGAAAAGAATGAGGTAGTTCAAGATAAACAGAGTTACATAAATGTTAATTAAATGAACAAAGCATTTGCAGAAGTCCACTTTTGTAATTTATAGCTTTAGTTTATGGCCATACCACCCTGAACATGCCTGATCTCGTCTCTAATTTATAGCTTTCATAATTATGTTATTTTCAATTACTATGGAAAGTTAGGTGACATTTTTTGTTCTCTTTTTTGGGAACAAGGATTGGAAGAACTTTTTACTTTCACTTTCAAAATATCAAGCAGTATGGATCGTCTTTATAATTAGAAGAATATTTTATACTTCAGGAAATAAAAGGCATGAAAATTAAGATCTATTATGAACTCAAACTTTATAGCATACATTCGAAACATCAATATGGAATAGTAACTATATCTACATAGCATTTGCCAATCTGTAAGCAAGGGGATATTTGAAAATTAAAATTGGCCAAATAAAAATAGGTAATAGGAGAAGAAATAAAACTACCCAATAAATATGAAAGTCTGTTCATCTTCACTAACAGAGAAAACAACAACTAAAATGCCAATGAGATCTCACTTATCATCCTGAAAATTGGTAAAAGTAAAAACAGTATGAATCATCTACTGTGGGGAGAGAGCAAAGCTAGGCTGGTTATAAACGGCTGAACAGTTTTATGCCAAAGCACAAGTTGGCAGAATTATCAAGCTACAGAATATAAATGTGATGGTAAGATGTGGAGAAACAAATACTCAGGCATTGCTGGACAGGGCTGCCATCTAATGGAGGGAGGGCACTTCAGTTTACCTTTCAAATTATAAACAGACTCCCTGAGACTCACGGATTGAGTTTTAGGAATTTTCCTTACCTATACATGTGAAAATGACCAAAGAAAAAAATTTTTTTGCACACTGTCTATCATGATAACAAAGAAGAAGAAAAAAAAA